>NC_063164.1:1467829-1806841 GCF_023159225.1 Perognathus longimembris pacificus | reverse complement strand
CCCAGCAGCGGCTCCGCGAGAGGCCACGGCGAGTCTGCCCCCCCCCAGGCCTGCGCGGCGTCCGGGTGAGGTGGAGGGCGGGGTACCGCGTGTGCAGGCGGGGGGGGGTCCAGTCTGAGACGACATCACCGGGCGCGCCACTGCCCCCCCCAGGACGCCCCAGCAGAGGCCTGAGGTCACGGCGGTCCTGGGGGGAGGGCCTTGCGGGGCGGGGCGGGGCGGGGCGCCCTCACCCTGCACCCCGCCTCTGCTCCCGGCCTGCCACCAGGGTGGACGCACCAGGAGGCCCAGCCCGGCCTCCACGGCTGCCACCTGGCTGGCTTCTAGAAGAGTCTGTGGTGCCCAGCCGCTTCCCCGGAAGGCCCTGGGCACCTGATCAGGGCAGTTTCAGCACACAGGGCCGTGCACACACGCTGTACACACACACACACACGCTTCAGAAGCAGACAGGGCCCTGCACACACACCGTACACACACACACATGCTTCAGAAGCACACAGGGCCCTGCACACACACCATACACACACACACGCTTCAGAAGCACACAGGGCCCTGCACACACGCCGTACACACACACACACACGCTTCAGAAGCACACAGGGCCCTGCACACACACCGTACACACACACACACGCTTCAGAAGCACACAGGGCCGTGCACACACACCGTACACACACACACACACGCTTCAGAAGCACACAGGCCGTGCACACACGCCGTACACACACACACGCTTCAGAAGCACACAGGGCCCTGCACACACGCCATACACACACACACGCTTCAGAAGCACACAGGGCCCTGCACACACGCCGTACACACACACACACACGCTTCAGAAGCACACAGGGCCCTCGCACACACACCGTACACACACACACACGCTTCAGAAGCACACAGGGCCGTGCACACACGCCGTACACACACACACACACGCTTCAGAAGCACACAGGGCCATGCACACACGCCGTACACACACACACACACGCTTCAGAAGCACACAGGGCCGTGCACACACGCCGTACACACACACACGCTTCAGAAGCACACAGGGCCGTGCACACACGCCGTACACACACACACACACGCTTCAGAAGCACACAGGGCCGTGCACACACGCCGTACACACACACACACGCTTCAGAAGCAGACAGGGCCCTGCACACACACCGTACACACACACACTGCTTCAGAAGCACACAGGGCCCTGCACACACACCATACACACACACACATGCTTCAGAAGCACACAGGGCCCTGCACACACGCCGTACACACACACACACACGCTTCAGAAGCACACAGGGCCGTGCACACACTCCGTACACACACACACACGCTTCAGAAGCACACAGGGCCGTGCACACATGCCGTACACACAGACACGCGCGCTTCAGAAGCACACAGGGCCGTGCACACACACCGTACACACACACACACGCTTCAGAAGCACACAGGGCCGTGCACACACGCCGTACACACACACACACGCTTCAGAAGCACACAGGGCCGTGCACACACGCCGTACACACACACACACGCTTCAGAAGCACACAGGGCCCTGCACACATGCCGTACACACACACACACGCTTCAGAAGCACACAGGGCCCTGCACACATGCCGTACACACACACACGCTTCAGAAGCACACAGGGCCGTGCACACTGTACACACACACACTTCAGAAGCACACAGGGCCGTGCACACACGCCGTACACACACACACGCTTCAGAAGCACACAGGGCCCTGCACACACACCGTACACACACACACACGCTTCAGAAGCACACAGGGCCCTGCACACACACCATTCTTTACACACACACACGCTTCAGAAGCACACAGGGCCCTGCACACACACCGTACACACACACACATGCTTCAGAAGCACACAGGGCCCTGCACACACACTGTACACACACACACGCTTCAGAAGCACACAGGGCCCTGCACACACACCGTACACACACACACATGCTTCAGAAGCACACAGGGCCCTGCACACACACCGTACACACACACACACCGCTTCAGAAGCACTCAGGGCCCTGCACACACGCCGTACACACACACACACACGCTTCAGAAGCACTCAGGGCCCTGCACACACGCCGTACACACACACACACGCTTCAGAAGCACACAGGGCCGTGCACACACGCCGTACACACACACACACACGCTTCAGAAGCAGACAGGGACTGCACACGCCATACACACACACACTTCAGAAGCACCCAGGGATGTGCACACACACTGTACACACACACATGCTTCTGTGTAACTCAGACCACACACCCATGCACACATATACTGTTTACACACATGTACACACAAATGCAAGCATGTGGTTGCCTACACCATAATCGCACACGTACTTGTGTGTGCACAGATGCTATGGTTGCACACACAGGACCAGCACACACAGAAACATGAGCGCGCACCTTGACCTCCTTGAGGAGACGGGCCCTCGGGGGTCTCTGCGGGGACGCAGAACGGAAGGAGGCCGCGGCAGCGCCGGGGCCCGGCTTCCCCGGGGACCAGACCCGAGGGCCACCGCCAGCTCCCCGGCACCCAGCACCACGGCCCAGGGGCTCGCTGGGTCTCCAGGGCAGCACGAGAGACCGCGGAGAGGAAGCCCCGAGGCCCAGGCCCAAGGAGGACCCGAGCCCCCTCCCTGGACCCCGACGCCCCTCCTCCTCCCCAGGCCCCAGGCCCCACGGGACACGCGGCCCTCCGCCATGAGCCGCACCCCTGGGCTTCCCTCCCCCGCGGCCCTGCCCCTCCCGGGCCTCGTCCCCCCCAGCCCCAGCCCCCCCCGAGCTTCTTCGAGGGACCCTGACCAGCCAGCCCCTCGGGGTGGGCTCATCGACGGCTCCACAGATCCGTGGGTGAGGATCTTGGAAGGTGCCAGGCCCCCCGGTGCGTGTGTGTACATGCACACGCACACACGGGCACACACATGCACACGCACACAGCAAACAACTTGGAAAAAGCTGCCCACGCGTCTGTTGGACGCCCAGTCCGCCCACCGCACAGCCCGGCCCCCCGCGTCGCTTCTGAGAAGCCGCAGGAATAAACAGCACGCGAACGAGAGCCCGCCGGCTTTGTCCCTGTTCCTGACACTCTCTCACCCGCTGCTCCTCTGTGTGAGCCTCCCCCTCCCCCTCCCCTCCCCCCTCCCCCCTCCCCCTCCCCCTCCCCCAGGTCACCCACGCGAGCTGGACCCTGGGACCACACTTGGCTGCCTGCAGGGGCCGGGCGTGGCGGGCGTGGCGGGCAGGCCCTGGGGGCCAGAGGCCGGCACGGCCGGGGTGAGCGGGGGGGGGGGGGGGGCGGGGGGGGGCGGGGGGGGGGCCCCGTGGCCCCGAAGCCTGCGCTCCGGTGACTGCCGGAGGTGCGTGCGCCCCGAGCGGCCCGCGGGGGCGTCGTGATCCGCACCTGTGGCTCAGGCGTGGGAAGGCGTGCAAGGCCTGGGACGGCCAAAAACACGAGGGTGAGGGGGATGAAGATGACGAAGGACGCGGCGTGGGAACGGCCGCCGCCGCCCAGGCGCCGCGCTAGGCGTGTTCCTCACAGCTGCACACGCATCGGGCTTCACGCATCAGAGACTAAGGGCTGGGCAGGTGGCTCCGCGGTGGAGCGCTCGCCTACCACGCACGAAGCCCTGGGTTCGATTCCCCAGCACCACATACACAGAAAACGGCCAGAGGGGGCGCTGGGGCTCAGGTGGCAGAGTGCTAGCCTTGAGCGGGAAGAAGCCAGGGACAGTGCTCAGGCCCGGAGTCCAAGGCCCAGGACTGGCCAAAAAAAAAAAAAGAGAACGCTAGAATGCAGGCACGCAACACTGCCCGCTGCAAGCAGGCACCGGTGTGCTGGGACGACGTAGAAAGACCAGCGGCTTCCCGGACCCCCGGGGTCCAGGGCAGCTGGCCGGGCCCCGCCAGGGGGCCTGACTGCTCTTGGAAGTGAGGGACGGAAGGCCGTCCAAGTCCATCGCGCCGGGAGCCCAGCTGCCGCCCGCCCCGCCCCCAGACGCCGCCATCGCGCTCCGGCATGAGCCCCGAGGGCGGGGGCGGGGCTCGCGGGGCGCTTCTGCCCATCCTCCCCATCCTCCCCGAGTTCCCTGCTGGGCTCTGCCCATCCTCCCCATCATAGTATCTGCCCGCGCACCCCTGCACGGGTCGATCAAGGCGCTGACTTTGCAAATCTCAGTGTTTTCCACTGGCGATGCAGAGGGCTGTGAACCGTGGGGCTCCGCGTCACCCCGCGCCCGCGTCGCCCACCCACCGGTGCCCCGCGGGGCCCGCCCTGGGGTGGGAAGCCGTGTGCGCGCTGGCGGCTCGGAGTGGTGCGTGGCCAGGCTCCTCCTCCGGCCCAGACTCGTGGCGGGCGGGGCTCCGGGCTCCCGGGAAGGCGAGGACAAAGCCCCGGGGGGCCCGCCGGCCTCTGGCTCCTCTAGGCGGGCGGGGCTCTGGGCCCCCGGGAAGGCGAGGACAAAGCCCCGGGGGGCCCGCCGGCCCCTGGCTCGCTCCCGCTCTGGGTGGAGGTGAACCAACTCTGTCCGGCCCGCGTCCTCCGCCCAGGACCGCGTTGAACGCTCCCCGGCCTTCCTCTCCCGCCCGGCTCGCGGGTCCAAGAGCGGGCGGCCGAGACAGCCTTGCGTGTGGGGGCCCGGCTGGGCGTGGGGACCCCCCGCCCCCAGCCCCGGAGGCGGCCGAGCCGGAGCCCGGCGGCTCTTTGCACGCACGGTCTTGGCATAGAAACCCCGAAGGGCCCGGGCGAGGCTCGGAGGCAGAGTCCTTGCCTAGTGTGCGCGAGGCCCTCCGGCGCTGTGCAGAGGTGTGCACGCGCACCGCTCGCCACACCACGTACACACGGGACTCGGAACCGCCTCCTCTCCCGAGTCACGTCGGGGAGTCCCCTGGTGCCGCCGCTCTGGAAAAGTCCAAGAAACCCGAGCCGGGCTGGGAGGCGGCTCCCCTCGGCCCCCGGGGTTCGAGCGGGGGGGGCCTCCCCCCCAGAGCCCTCCCCCACCACGCCGCACCCGCAGCCAGCGGGGCCTGGCCGGGGGGCCCCAGGAGCCGAGGAACCGACGTGGCCGCCAGGAGTGACCACGGCCCGACCCGGCCCGCCCAGCAAAGACGACCGCCGTGGAGGGGCGGAAGGAGGCCGGTGAGAGGGGAGGGAAGGGGCCGGGCCGGGCGTGCGTCAGGGAAGGCGGCGGTGAGCCCGGCGTCCCCTCCGCATTCCTCCTCGACGGCTCCTCCTCGGAGGCGCCTTGCCCGCCCCCCCCCCCCCCCCCCGCTGGTGCATTGGAAAGCAGTCACCGGCCAGAGAGGACGGCCCCGCGGCGCCCCACGGCCGGGACCCCCTGCAGACGCACGGAGACGTCACCGGGGGGGGGGGGGGCGCACGGTGCGCCGACGCCCAGTGAGTGGGGAGGTGCCGCCAAGCCCCCCAACACGTGGGAGCCTCCGAACACGACGGGGCCCAGGCGCCAGCGGTGCGGGGCCTGAAGATCCCCGTTCTAAATCATCGCAAAGCTCCCGATGACGGCGCTGGACGCGGGGTCCTCGTGTTTGAGGGTGATTTTCTCTACGCCGGTTTTTAATTTCTGTCTCTGGTTTCCTTTGATCTCCTCAGGCTGCGGGTTGCAGGCTCCGTGTGCGGCCGTGTTGCGCGGAGCTCCCCCCCTGCGGTGGCGGCAGGGGCTGACGTGTATGCGTGAGTTGTTGTCCTGCCGGGGTCCTGCGAGCCGTGGCTCCACCCGCCCCCGCAGTCGGCTTGTGGCCTGGAGAGCGTTCTCTGCGGGCGAGTGCCCGGCCCCTGCACGATGCACGCGTGTGTGTGCCCGGCCCCTGCACGATGCACGCGTGTGTGTGCCCGGCCCCCTGCACGATGCACGCGTGTGTGTGCCCGGCCCCTGCACGATGCACGCGTGTGTGTGCCCGGCCCCCGCTCCACACCCGCTGCGTGATGAACGCGTGTGTGTGCCCGGCCCCCTGCACGATGCACGCGTGTGTGTGCTCCATCCCCGCTCACGCCGCTGCGTGATGAACGCGTGTGTGTGCTCCGTCCCCGCTCACGCCGCTGCGTGATGAACGCGTGTGTGTGCCCGGCCCCTGCACGATGCACGCGTGTGTGTGCCCGGCCCTGCTCACGCTGCTGCGTGATGAACGCTGTGTGTGTGCTCCGTCCCCGCTCACGCCGCTGCGTGATGAACCCGTGTGTGTGCCCGGCCCTGCTCACGCTGCTGCGTGATGAACGTGTGTGTGTGCCGGCCCCTGCACGATGCACGCGTGTGTGCCTGGCCCCCCGCTCACCGCCGCTGCGTGATGAACGCGTGTGTGTGCTCCGTCCCCGCTCACGCCGCTGCGTGATGCACGCGTGTGTGTGCCCGGCCCTGCTCACGCCGCTGCGTGATGAACGCGTGTGTGCCCGGCCCCCTGCACGATGCACGCGTGTGTGTGCCCGGCCCTGCTCACGCCGCTGCGTGATGAACGCGTGTGTGTGCCCGCCCTGCTCACGCTGCTGCGTGATGAACGTGTGTGTGTGCCCGGCCCTGCTCACGCCGCTGCGTGATGAACGCGTGTGTGTGCCCGGCCCTGCTCACGCTGCTGCGTGATGAACGCGTGTGTGTGCCCGGCCCCCCGCTCACGCCGCTGCGTGATGAACGCGTGTGTGTGCCCGGCCCCCCGCTCACGCCGCTGCGTGACGAACGCGTGTGTGTGCCGCGCCCCTGCATGATGCACGCGTGTGTGTGCCTGGCCCCCGCTCACCGCCGCTGCGTGACGAACGCGTGTGTGTGCCCGGCCCCCGCTCACGCCGCCCGCGTGACGAACGCGTGTTTTCCTGCCCGCTCAGCTGGGGCGTGGGCCACTGCGGCCTCCCCGGCCTGACGCGTCTCCCTCTCGTGGGCCACCTGGGCCCCAGAGTCCCGCGTCCCCACTGCGTCCCACAGACCGCCGGCGCTCCCCAGCCCGCGGAGGACAGGGGGCTGTGCTTCCCAGGCAACATCTGCCCCCCCCAACCCCGACTCCACCCCGGCCGCCGGGGTGAGCTTCCCGGCTCCGTGTCGCCTGGCACCCGCATCCGTGTGGGCAGCGGTTAAGACGGTTGATCGGACGTGAACTCACCGCCCGTGACGCACGGGGTCACGAGAGCCCCCGGCAAGGCCGAGCCCACCAGACCTGTGCGCAGCTGAGGGGCGAAGCGGCCGCCGTCCAGCTGAGGGGGAACCCGGGGGACCATGAGCCCCCCCCACCCCCCCCCCGGTGCACATCCCAAGAGCCCCGAGCTGTGACAATCCCAAGTCCATCGAGCTCTCAAGCACCGCTCTGCCCAACCCCCGCCGGGCACCGTCCATGCGCCCTGAGGACACAGGGTCCTCACAGAGCCCCCGCCCTGTGTGCACAGCCCCCCCGTGCGCGGAGCCCCCCTCCCGTGTGCTTGCCCTGGAAGTGGCTCGCTCCAGTGCTCCCCCCCTCCGGATGCCCATCCCCAGGGAGGAGGGCCGCCGCCAGGCCAGCGGCTCCGCCCGCGCCTCCAGGACAGGACTGGCGCCGCGCGCCAGGCTGGAGCCGCGTCTGGCCACGGCGGGGAGCCCGGGGCGGGGCCGCTCCACGGGCGGGGAGGCGGTGGCGCCTGAGCCACCGAGCAGACAGCAGGGAGGACACCGTGTCCAGAACTACGGAAGCTCCGGCGCCACCTAACCACGGAGAGAGGGGGCCACCCACGTGGCCCCCAGGAGTCTCTGGGAGTCTCTGGGGAGCGCTGCCTCAGGGCGGCGGGGGGGGGGGGGGTTAGCAGGCTTGGCCTCCGGTGCGAGATCCGCAGCCAGCCGCCCCCAGGTGCTCGCGGGAGGACGGCTGCAGGGCCCCGCACCGGGCGGCGTGCGGGGGGCTCCCGAGGCCCCGGCAGCTCCGAGTGGGGAGGGGGCCGGGCCGGGGCCTGCGGGCAGCGCCGGGCGTCGTGGGCAGGACGCCGGCCGCGGTGTGCGGCTGTCTCCGGAAGCGTGTTTATACCGGTCGTCTACGGTGGGGATACCGCAGGGCGGAGCGCACCCGCTCCCACCGCCCGGGACCCCACCGCTGCCGCCGGCCCGGAGCCCACCGGGATCGACAAACATCCCCGGCGCTGCGGCCGGTGGCTCCCGCCGGTCACCCGGCTGCTCGGGAGGCGAGCTCTCAAGATGGCAGCTCGAAGCTGGCCCAGGCAGAGAAGCCTCTGTGAGACTCTTACTTCCAATCACCCACTCGAAACCAGGAGCCATGCTGCGGCTCGGGTGGTAGGGTGCCAGCTTTAAACCAGAGAACTCAGCCACAACGCCCAGACCCTGAGCGCCAGCTCCACAACCGACCAAAGAACAAGTCACCTGGCTCGCGTGGGGGCGTCTCGTCTTCCTCTTGCTTCTCCATTGTTAACCAGAAAGGGCTGCTGAGTGACAGGAATTCACACACACACACACACACGCACACACACACACCCTGCTGGGTGACAGGAATCACACACACACACGCACCCTGCTGAGTGACAGGAATTCACACACACACACGCACACACCCTGCTGGGTGACAGGAATTCACACACACACACATACACACCCTGCTGAGTGACAGGAATTCACACCACCACACACGCACACCCCTGCTGGGTGACAGGAATCACACCACACACACACACCCTGCTGGGTGACAGGAATTCACACACACACACACACCCTGCTGGGTGACAGGAATCACACACACACACACACCCTGCTGGGTGACAGGAATTCACACACACACGCACACACACACACCCCCTGCTGGGTGACAGGAATTCACACACACACACACGCACCCTGCTGAGTGACAGGAATTCACACACACACACACACACGCACACACCCTGCTGGGTGACAGGAATTCACACACACACACACGCACACCCTGCTGGGTGACAGGAATCACACACACACACACCCTGCTGAGTGACAGGAATTCACACACACACACACACACACCCTGCGGGTGACAGGAATTCACACACACACACGCACGCACACACACCCTGCTGGGTGACAGGAATGCACACAAACACACACACATGCACACACACACACACCCTGCTGGGTGACAGGAATCACACACACACACACCCCTGCTGGGTGACAGGAATGCACACAAACACACGACACACACCCTGCCTGAGTGACAGGAATCACACACACACGCACGCACACCCTGCTGGGTGACAGGAATCACACACACGCCACACACACCCTGCTGGGTGACAGGAATCACACACACACACATCCTGCTGGGTGACAGGAATCACACACACACACACACACCCTGCTGGGTGACAGGAATCACACCACACACACATCCTGCTGGGTGACAGGAATCACACACACACCACACACCCTGCTGGGTGACAGGAATCACACACACATATACACACATCCTGCTGGGTGACAGGAATCATACACACACACACACATCCTGCTGGGTGACAGGAATCCACTCCGCTCCACACACATCCTGCTGGGTGACAGGAATCCACTCCCCTCCACACACACACACATCCTTCTTGGTGACAGGAATTCACACACACACGCCCCTGCTGGGGTGACAGGAATGCCCCTCTCGCTGCTGCAGATCCCTTGGCGTTGCTGTGGCGTTGCCTGGGCGCAGGATTTGCTCCTCCCCTGCTCTTGTATTGACGTGGAGTTCACAGAATCCTCCGGAAGAGCTTCCTCCCACGAAGCCCTCCTGCGCGGTCAGGTGCCCGTGGGAGGTTTTCCTGAGAACACCCAGGCTCACACCCCAACCTGCGCCAGGATGGGCCGGGGCCCCTCATCCGCCTGGTTCTCTGGCGCCACCGCGAGGCCGCCCTGCCCTGCCCGCCCTCCTCAAGCCGGGACTCGGTCATTCTCCCCGCCGTGGGTCCCGTCCACACCGCGGAACCCCCTCGGGGAGATGCCGGAGGAAGCCTCATTCCTGGGTGCCAGCTGGGTCTGCTGTTCCCCCCAAGCTGGCTAGCTAGACACCCAGCTGCCCCCTGGGGGAGACCGTGTGCCCCCCCAATTCACTTCCGCGTGGGACCCCAGAATGCAGCCTCATTGGAGATTGTCTTGGCAGCCGCAGTGAAGGAAGGCAGCCATCTTGAGATGACTTTGCCCTGGAGACAGGGAAGTGCAAGGAGCAGGGCAGGGAGAGGAGCGACCAGGAGGGAAAGGCGGGAAGGATGGAGAAGAAAGCAGAGGGGAGAGAAGCTGTGCAGAGCCCGGGGCCCCCGACCCCCCCCCCCCCGCCCGGCGCTAGCCAGAGTCCTGCTGATGGACAGGCTGCTGGCGACGGCAGACGTGGCGGCTTCCTGTGGGGCGCGGGCGCTGGGGATCGTGAAGCTGCAAGGTGCACACCAGGATGGCTGGTGCTGGCTCCACGTGGGGCTGGAGGGCCCGAGAACTGGGCGGGGGGTGGGGGACAGAGCACAGGGTGTGCCTGTCCTCACCAAGCCGTCCGAGACAGGGCTGGAGACACGGCGCGGGCGGCACCCCCTCCCCAGCTTCAAACCCGGCATATCCCCCCAAGAGACCCGGGCGGGGGGGGGGGAGTGGGGGGCTCTGCATCTGGAACATCTGGAAGGAGGCCTGGGCTGCTCTCCTCCCACCCAGCCCTGGGCTCTGCGGGCCCCTCCCCCTCCCCACCCCCCCCCCCACCCGCAACTGGAGGCCGCGCCCCACTCCCACAGTTCGGGTCTTTGACGGCCGCCCTGACTGTTGGGCGGGGGGCCTCAGGAGCGGGCCCGTGGGGGACCCCAGGCAGGGGGCCTGGAGCATGGGGGGGCCCGCGGCCTCACAGGGCTGGGGTACCCCGGGGGGGCGGGGGGGTGGACACCGGGACCACCCAGCCCGAGGTGGCAGCTCCCACCTGCTGGGAATCCTCACTTCCTTTGTCCCCCGCACCCCCCCGGCTCCCACCGGTGCCCTCTGCCTGTGCCCTGCACTCTCAGGCCCCCCACGGGGCAGGCCTCCACCGTGGCAGGACTTCGGGCGCCCCCTGGTGGCTGTCGGTGGGGCCCCCCCGGGCCCCCAGGGTTCCTGAGCCCTTGGGCCCAGCGGGGCGGGGGGGGGGGGGCTCCATGGAGAAAGCCCTCCACCGAGAGCAGCTGGTCCGACGGCCCTCCGTGGGGGCGGTGAGGGGCGGAGGCCGGCGGTGGGGTCTCGGGGGAACCCCCCCCCCAGGCCACCAGGGAAAGAAGGAGAGGCTCACAGAAGCCGCAGCTCAGTCGGGGTGCCCCAGGCCCTGGGCCCAATCCTGAGTCCCAGGCGTGGGCCGAGGCAGGCAGCGAACCCCCCAGACTCACCCACTGGAGCAGTGTGGGGGGTCCCGGGGCTCCCCAGGCCTGGGCCCTGGCCCGTGGCTGGTCCTAACTCCCAGGGGCCGGGAGAAGGGGGGGGCGCCGTCACCCCTTCTCTGCAGCCCCCTCCTCCACGCGTGTGGTGTTGTGTGTTCAAGCCGGGGCCCCACCCCACATCTGCGCGCCATCTCAGCGCCACCGAGCTCGTGCACTCGCGTGTGCCCGCCCCACCGGTGTCCACGCGGGGCGTGCGAGTGTCACGCCCACCCCGGGAAGCAGCTCCTCCCGGGCGTGCGGGCTCGGGGGGGGGGGGCTCCCACCAGGCTCCCCAGACGACTGGCCCGCCCGGTGGATGGAAGGCTCCCCCCTCCCCCTCCCCCCCCTCCCCCCTCCCCGCCTCCCTCCCCAGCCCAGGGTCCCGGCTAGGTTGGGGGCAGACAGAGCTTGCTGGCTGCGCTTCCGGGTAAATGCGATTCTAGAACCTTCTCCGCCGGGTTGTCCCCCCACATTGCCACAGCAGGGAGAAGACGCCGACTTCCCGCCCCCCCCCCCCCGGCTGTGGCGGGCGGGGCGTGTGCCCCCCCCCCCACACACAGACACACGCATTCGCGGGTTCAGGGGCGGCGACGGGTGGCCGGGAGGCTTCTTTGGGAGACGGAATGTTCTGGAATGAGACCGCGGGTGGTGGTACAGCGCGGCGGACACGCGGCAGCGCGCGGCGTTGGACAGCGAAGCGCGCAGCGGGGCCCTCGGGGCGTGCGGGGGACCTGGAGGTCGCCCCCCCCCCCCGCCCCCCCGCCCCCCCCGCCCCCCCCCCCCCGGCCTTCAGGCCTGAGCCCGGCACCATCAGGGCCAGGAGTCAGTGTTAGACTCTGCGCACGGGGAGGAGCCCAGGAGAGGCGGACGGACGGAGGGACGGAGGGACGGAGGGACGGAGGGACGGAGGGACGGCCGCCTCCACGGCCCCACTCGGCCCGCCCCGCCCTCCGGCCCCGGACCCGCGGCCTGGGGCTGCTGCGCGCCGGGAGGGCGGGCGGGCATGGAGGGGGCGAGCCGCGCGGGCCGGGGACCCCCGAGCCCGCAGTGCCCCGGCGGCCGGCGGGGGGGGGGGGGCTCGCGGGGCGCAGGGCCGTTCTAATTAGAAGCCTCCCCGGGTTCCGCAAATGGAGTATTTACAACTCTTGAGAGGGAGGTGATCATAATCGCGGCCTCCGCAGCGCCCCACAAACTCCCCCAGGCCTGTCATCAAGGCAAAGGCGAGAGCGGGGTGGGCGGGCGGGCCGGCCCCCGCCCGGGGCAGCGCGCGGTCCTCATCACGCAGGGATCCCCCTCCCCCTCCCCCTCCCTCTCCTCCCCCTCCCCTCCCCCTCCCCTCCTCTCCTCCCCCTCCCTCTCCTCCCCCTCCCCCTCCTTCCCCCCTTCCCCTCCCCCTCCCCTCCTCTCCTCCCCCTCCCTCTCCTCCCCCTCCCCCTTCCCCCTCCTTCCCCTCCCCCTCCCCCCTCCCCCTCCCTCTCCTCCCCCCTCCCCCTCCCCTCCCCTCCTTTCTTCTTTCCTCTCCTCCTGTCCTCTAAACGCGGCTACTGGCCAACCCACGGGGCTTCTCGGCCTAAAACAAAGCCCGCGCGCCGCGCGGGAGGAGGGAGGAGGACCCGGGACGGCCGGGGTGAACGCTCACGTCCCGCGGAGCCGACAGTGACCTTGAGAAGGAAGCCGAGCCACAGCCAGGACGGCAGGGTGTGCGGGGCCGGCGGGGCCTGGCGCGCGGGGGCTCCGCGTGGTGGGCGGGGCCTCGTGCGCGGGGGCTCCGCGTGGTGGGCGGGGCCTCGTGAGCCGTGGTGGGCGGGCCTCGTGCGCGGGGGCTCCGCGTGGTGGGCGGGGCCTCGTGCGCGGGGGCTCCGCGTGGTGGGCGGGGCCTCGCGAGCCGTGGTGGGCGGGCCTCGTGAGCCGTGGTGGGCGGGCCTCGTGCGCGGGGGCTCCGCGTGGTGGGCGGGCCTCGTGCGCGGGGGCTCCGCGTGGTGGGCGGGGGCCTCGTGAGCCGTGGTGGGCGGGCCTCGTGCGCGGGGGCTCCGCGTGGTGGGCGGGCCTCGTGCGCGGGGGCTCCGCGTGGTGGGCGGGCCTCGTGCGCGCGGAGCCCCGCGGGTCCCGGGTCCGCTGGGCCGTGCGCGGGCGCTGGCGGTCTACCCCTCGCTCTGCTCCGCCCGCCTGGGACGCCGGCCCCCCGCGAGGAGGCCGCGAGCCGCCGCGGGGCCTCGGGACGTCGGGACGGGCCGAGCCCGCAGCCCGGGCCTGGGGGAGGGCCTGGTGCCGGCCGGGGCTGCCGAGCCCCATCAGTGGGCACCCCGGCCCGGCCCACCCGCCCGCCCAGACGGCCCACGAGCCGAGCCCTGGGGGGGAGAAGGGAGCCCGAGCCAGACTCGCTCAGGGGGCGGCCACCGCCAGGGGCCACGCTCGCCCGCCCGCCCTCCGGGGACCACGCCTCACCCCGCCCTCCTGCCCGCCCGTCCTCCCGGGACCACGCCTCACCCCGCCCTCCTGCCCGCCCGTCCTCCCGGGACCACGCCTCACCCCGCCGTCCTGTCTCAAGTCTCACCCGCCCTCCTGCCACAGGAAGGTGTAGGTGGCTGGCCTCCTCAGTCCGTGGGGAGGGGGTTCTGGGTGCGTGGGGAGGGGGTCTCAGTGCGTGGGGAGGGGGGAGGGGGGTCTCGGTGCGTGGGAAGGGGAGAGGGGGGTCTCGGTGCGTGGGGAGGGGGTCTCAGTGCGTGGGGAGGGGGGAGGGGGGTCTCGGTGCATAGGGAGGGGGTCTCGGTGTGTGGGGAGGGGGGAGGTGGTCTCGGTGTGTGGGGAGGGGGGGTCTCGGTGCGTGGGTTGGGGGGAGGGGGGGTCTCGGTGCGTGGGGAGGGGGGAGGGGGATCTCGGTGCGTGGGAAGGGGAGAGGGGGGTCTCGGTGCGTGGGGAGGGGGGAGGGGGATCTCGGTGCGTGGGAAGGGGAGAGGGGGGTCTCGGTGCGTGGGGAGGGGGTCTCAGTGCGTGGGGAGGGGGGGAGGGGGTCTCGGTGCATGGGGAGGGGGTCTCGGTGCGTGGGGACGGGGGAGGGGGTCTCGGTGCATGGGGAGGGGGTCTCGGTGCGTGGGCAGCTGGCCTCCTCCGTGCGTGGGGAGGGCCGTCAGCAGGGACTAGAAACCTGGACAGCTCGTCTGGAGGTTGGGGACGAGTGGTGGAGCTGCGCTGATTCTGGATGCAGAGCGGGGGGCCGCAGCGGGAGGAGGGGGGCCGCAGCGGGAGGAGGGGGGCCCAGCGGGAGATGGGGGGTCCAGCGGGAGGAGGTGGGCCCAGCGGGAGGAGGGGGCCCCCAGCGTGAGGAGGGGGGCCGCAGCGGGAGGAGGGGGGCCCCAGCGGGAGGAGGGGGGCCCAGCGGGAGGAGGGGGCCCCAGCGGGAGGAGGGGGGCCCAGCGTGAGGAGGGGGGCCGCAGCGGGAGGAGGGGGCCCCAGCGGGAGGAGGGGGCCCCAGCGGGAGGAGGGGGGGCCCAGCGGGAGGAGGGGGGCCCAGCGGGAGGAGGGGGGGCCCAGCGGGAGGAGGGGGCGCGGCTCGCGAGGGGCGCTGCCCTGGTGACGGGCCACCGCCGCGCGTGTCCGGGTCCCCCGGCGCTGCGGTGGGTTGAAGGCCTCGCTCCCGCAGGCCGGGGGCTGCCCTGGGGGGGGGCAGGGCCAGCCGGGTGCCCGGGGCCCCTCCGCCACGGGAGCCTTGGGAGGTGGCGCACAGAGCTCCACGCGGCGTGTTTCCCCAGGGCGAGTCACGTGACGGCGGGGAGCCGGGTCGGGAGGAATCCTGCTGAGCGGGGCGTCCTCGCACCGCGCTGACCCCGGCAGATCTGTGCACACCCCAGGCAGCCCCCCCAGGGACGCGCACCCCGGAAAGGGCAGCCGGGCGCTCCCTCCCCGAACCCACGGGCTCCGACGGCCCCGTGCCCAGCCGCTCCCGCCTCCCCCACCACGCCCGCGGCGCACAGACACGGGCACCGGACCAGGGGCCTCAGTGGGGGCCTGGAGCTGCTCCCCAGCCTCCCCCAGACCCCAGCACCCCACCCGGGACCCCCGGCCTCCCACCGCCCCACCCACCCGGGACCCCCGGCCTCCCCCACACCCCACCGCCCCACCCACCCGGGACCCCCCGGCCTCCCCCACACCCCACCGCCCCACCCACCCGGGACCCCCGGCCTCCCCCACACCCCAGCGCCCCACCCACCCGGGACCCCCGGCCTCCCCCACACCCCAGCGCCCCACCCACCCGGGACCCCCGGCCTCCCCCACACCCCACCGCCCCACCCACCCGGGACCCCCGGCCTCCCCCACACCCCAGCGCCCCACCCACCCGGGACCCCCGGCCTCCCCCACACCCCACCGCCCCACCCACCCGGGACCCCCGGCCTCCCCCACACCCCAGCGCCCCCCCCGGGAGCCAGGGCAGGAGGTTGGGTCCGGCCCCGTCCCCTGGCTGCAGGCCCGGGACGGGGTCGGGGCTGCCTCCTTCCTGGCCAGGCTCGCTCCCCCCAGCTGCCTGACTGTCGGAGAGGGCGGCGGGGCTGCGGGGCCCTCGGCCTCCTCAGAACGCCGGGCTGGTCTGTGGCCCCGGGCAGGAGGGGGTCCCGGGCCCCCCGAGGGGCAGGGAGGGAGCGCTGGGCCGCAGCCTTCCCGGTGCTGCATGAAGAACAAGCCCGGCTCCCCGTCCGTGTGCTCGTAGATGGCGTCTACTTTAGACAGCGCGGCGGCGCTGCTTCCCCCTCGCTCCCGGGCTGGGACGCGGCCTCCTCTGTGGGCGGCGCAGCTGTGGCCCTCGGTGCCCGGGGCCGGGCCGGGCGCAGGCGGGGGGAGCCTCCCGCCCCCCGCGGGGGTCCAGGGGGAGCGCCTAACTAGAAGCCTGTGCGCCAGCAGGCGGTTCCGAGCGCCACCCTCCCCTCCCCAGGCCCCCGACGCCCACGGGCTCTCCGGGCCCGCAGGCGGAAGGGGAGGCCTGGCCGCCCGCCGAGCAGTGGCCTCCCCGGGGCCTCCCCGGGCAGCGTGTGCGCCGGAGACTCTGAGAAGACACCCGTGGAGGCGGGGCCTCGTGGAGGCGGGGCCTCGTGGAGGCGGGGCACCCGTGGAGGCGGGGCCTCGTGGAGGCGGGGCCTCATGGAGGCGGACCACTCGTGGAGGCGGGGCACCTGTGGAGGCGGGGCATCATGGAGGTGGACCACTCGTGGAGGTGGGGCCTCGTGGAGGCGGGGCCTCGTGGAGGCGGGGCACCTGTGGAGGCGGGGCCTCGTGGAGGCGGGGCCTCGTGGAGGCGGGGCTCCCGTGGAGGCAGGGCAATCGTAGAGGCGGGGCACCCATGGAGGCGGGCAATTGTGGAGGCGGAGCACCTGTGGAGGCGGGGCCTCATGGAGGCGGGGCCTCGTGGAGGCGGGGCAATCGTGGAGGCGGGCCCTCGTGGAGGTGGGGCACTCGTGGAGGCGGGGCTCCCGTGGAGGTGGGGCCTCATGGAGGCGGGGCCTCGTGGAGGCGGGGCACCTGTGGAGGCGGAGCACCCGTGGAGGCGGGGCAATCGTGGAGGCGGGCCCTCGTGGAGGTGGGGCACTCGTGGAGGCGGGGCTCCCGTGGAGGCGGGGCCTCATGGAGGCGGGGCCTCGTGGAGGCGGGGCCTCGTGGAGGCCGGGCACTCGTGGAGGCGGGCCCTCGTGGAGGTGGGGCACTCGTGGAGGCGGGGCTCCCGTGGAGGCGGGGCCTCATGGAGGCGGGGCCTCGTGGAGGCGGGGCAATCGTAGAGGCGGGGCACCCGTGGAGGCAGGCAATCGTGGAGGCGGGCACACCTCCAGGGCCCACGCAGGAGAGGTTTGTGTCCCATCCGGGCCTCTGGGCCCCTCTGCCCACTGGGCTCCCCCAGGCAGCGGACGCACCCCCGTGGGCTGCCCCCCGGGGGCTGTGTCCCACCCCGGGTGGGGTCTGCAAGCAGTGGCCACGCTTTGCAGAGGGTGCCGGAGGCCACGCTCTAGATCGTGCCAGGAGGGCTGGGCGTGGGTCCCCATGGTGGGGCCCGGGAGGTGTCCGGGATGAGCCCCAGAGATGCCGAGAGACGTCCTCCCCTCCACCCACACCCCCCCTCCCCCGTCTGCTGAGCTGAAGCTGCGTGGGACCATTTGCAGCTTCCTGTCCAGGGATGCAGCCCGCCAGCACCGGCTGAAGGCTGTGCCCTCCATCCTCACCCGCGGCCCTGGCTCCCAGGAGCGGCTGTGCCCGGGACCGAGTCCTAGCAACAGCACCCGCGGGAGCAGCGGGCCTCCAGAGGGGGTCCCGCACGCCTCCGGGAGCGGCCTGAGGACGGCCCAGCACACCGCTCCCTTGTGGCCTAGAACGGGGAGCCAGGCTGGGATGACACACTCAGAGCCGGGTGCTCCTCAATGGGGCAGAGCTGGGGCCTGCCCCCCACAGAGCCACCAAGCTGGGGGGCTGCTGCTCTGGGTGGCCCCGGCGGCCGGCGCTACCCACCAGGCCAGGTCCTGGGCAGCCCCCGTCCTTCCCCTCTCCTGACAGGAGGATGGCAGCTCTCCCCCCCTCCCCCCCCCAGGATGGAGGGGGTGCTCCACACTGGGAGTCCTCCCGGCTTCCTGGCTCTTCTCCTCCGGCCTCACGTCCGGCCCTGTCCTCGCTGTCCCCGGGATCTCACCGGCCGGCCTTCCCGTGCCCGGTGGAGCGCCCTGCCAGACTGGCTCGTCCCTGGGAGCTGGGTTTGGGGTGCGCGGTCAGAGCATCGGGGCCAACGGGGTGCTCTGGCCGCCCCATGGCCAGGCCCCCTGCGGGCCAGCGGGGCAGACCGGGGGTCAGAGCCGGTCCGCGAGGCTCCCTGGGGCGCCCGCAGACCGCGGTGGCCCTCCTGGCTGGGCCAAGACCCGCCGCCCACGTGTCCTGTGTCCAGCCCCGAGCGACCGGAACCCCTGCGGGAACCCTGAGGCCAGGGCCAAGCGTCTGGACCCCACTTCCCGGCGGGAAACTGGCAAAAATCTTGGGGACCGGCAAGTGCCACAGGAACCAAGTGATGTCACGAGCACAGGTGGCCAGACAGAGCCGGGCCAGGGACCGGGGCCTGGCCGGGAGTCCTGGGCACACGGGACCCTTGGGGCGGCCTATGGGGGAGACCCACAGGCCAGGGGAGCTGGGAAGACGGCGAAGGTGAGGTCAGGGTGCGGAGGCCCAGCGAGAGCCCGGCCAGAGGCCACAGTGCGGGCGGCGAGGCCGTGCCTCTGCCCGTGCTCCCTCTGGGCAGCGCTGAGACCATCACGGAGGCCCCAGGAGGCCGCGCCTCCGCCCGTGCTCCCTCTGGGCAGCGCTGAGACCATCACGGAGGCCCCAGGAGGCCCCGCCTCCGCCCGTGCTCCCTCTGGGCAGCGCTGAGACGCGGTCACGGAGGCTGGGCACCCTCCGCGGGCCCCAGCTCTGCGAGCTCACTGGATCGTGATTGAGAATCCCGACCACACAGGCCCGAGTGTGATGTGTTTGTGTGGAGTTACAGGTAGAGGAGAGCGGAGGAGCAACGGCACGGGCGGCCTGGCCTGGCTCCTGCGTGTGTCAGCCCAGCCTGTCCTGTGCACTCCTGCGTGTCAGCCCAGCCTGTCCTGTGCACTCCTGTGTCCCGTGTGCTCCTGCGTGTCAGCCCAGCCTGTCCTGTGCGCTCCTGTGTCCCGTGTGCTCCTGCGTGTGTCAGCCCAGCCTGTCCTGTGTGCTCCTGTGTCCTGTGTGCTACTATGTCCTGTGTCCTCCTGTCGTGTGTGCTCCTGTGTCATGTGCTCCTGTGTCCTCAGGGGTCCAGCACTTCACCCCCCCCATCACTCGCGGCGTCCACTGAAGCGTTTTGTGGCTGTTGGATTTACTCCTGGGTGCTCTGTGAGTGGCGCTGAGGTTTGAACTCGGGGCTTTGTGCTTGGGAGGCTGGCCACATATGGCTTGGGTCTTGAGAGAGGGCCTGGCTTTTTGCCAGAGCCGGGCTGGACTGTGGTCCTCCTATTTAGGCTATAACTGGGATGGCAAGCACACACCAACACGCTCAACCTCTGTCACCACGGGTCTTGCACACTGTTTTCCCAGAGGTGGACTAGAAGCACAACCCACAATCCTCCTGACCCCAGCTCCGGAACAGTTAGGATTACAGCTGTGTGCCACCATGCCTAGCTTTTGTGGACAGGGCCTTGCTGTCTAGCACAGGACGGCCCTGCGGCCCTCCTCCTCCTGTCCGCGGGGGTCACAGGTATTCACTGCCGTACTTAAACTCTTTTTAATCTCAAGTTTTGATCCTTCACTGCTAGTATGTAGAAATATGCTTGGTTTTGCACTTGTTCTTGTGTCCAGTAACCTTGCTAGTTCTGTTATTGGGCTTATTAATTTTGTGACTTCTGACTTCCTGTCTTGTTATCCGCGATTTCCCCCTTTCCACTAGCTGTCTCGCGCATGGCGGGGCGCCCGCCTCCTCCGCGGCTCCCCTATCTTGTGAGAGCCGTCCACCTCTCCCTGGTGGGCGGGAGGGTTGATCCAAGGCGTCCTCGTGTGAATGTAGGCTTCCTGAGATTCTTAATTGGCCAGAATTCTTGTGTGAGCAGGCGTTAGCTTTTATTAAGTGTTTTTACGAAGTAACCGTATCCGAATGTTCAGCCAACCTTGCATTCCTGGGACAAACCCTACTTGGCTGAAGTTTTGCTTGTCTCAGGTCTACCTTGGTGCACGCGGCTTAGTCAGGTCTCCACTCACGTTAGGTATGGGAGCCATGCTGGGTCTTTTTCCCTGTCCCGAGTCTGTGAGGCTCCGTGGTGTGGCAGAGCTCCTCAGGGAAGCTACCAGAGCCCCAGCTTTGTGGGAATGTGTGTGTGTGTGTGCGCGCGCACGCGAGTGTGTGTGTGGAGAGGGTGCAATTATTAATTCCATTTTTACTACTTGTTAGTGGTTTATTCAGCATGAGCTAATTTTGTCTTCCCCAAATGTAGTAATAATTTATATTTTTTGATAACCTCTGAACACTCACTCCTGTTAACATTTATTTGTATCTGTTGCTAGTGTTTTCTTAAATATTAGTTTTTACCAAAATAAAAACCAGGAAAGGCAATAATGCGTGCGTCATGTAGATTATGTCAGTCTGTGGGTGACAAGGGGCGTGGATGGGGTGACGGGGCGCTGGGGTGCAGGCTCCCTGGGGAAGGCGGAGCGGTGGGGAGAGTGGACAGGGCGCTGGGCTGGCGCTGGGCTGGCGCTGGCGGAGGCCCCGCCGCTACCCCGGCCTTGAGAGCCTGTGCTTCTGCCTGTCAGGCCTGCCTCCCGGTGCTGCCTGAGTAGCACAGGGAAACGCAGTACCGGGCGGAGCTGCCCTGCTCCGCGCGCGCGCCCCAGCGGCTGGCCCCTGGCTGGCCTCCCAGCGCCCTGCTGAGAAGGCGGGGACTCCGGTCCAGACGCCAGGCAAGCGGGGCAGAGGCCCGGGCAGGAAGCAGCGCTGCCAGCCGGCCTCCCCGCTTCGTGTGACCTCGATCCCCATCCTCTTCCTCCCCACGCGAGCCCTCGCGTGGATCCCACCCTGCCCGCTCCCTCCCCCTGCCTCCCTCCTCATCCTCACCGTGACCGCCCCTTGCCCCTTCCCACCCCCTCCTCTCACGCCCGCGTCCCTCCCTCTGACTTCCCGGCCTCGTGCACTGCGGCTCCCGGCCCCGTCTTCCTGGCCCTCACCGTGTCACCAGGCCTGTGACACGCCCCTTGTGTTTCCCACCACGTGCCTGCGTTCACACGCGTGTGCACGTGCTTCCTGTCCCCCCAAAGGGCGGCTCAGCCCATGGAGGTGCAGAGCCGTGACTGCAGCCTGACGCCACTCACACCGGCATGCGGCCGCCGGGGGCCAGGCGCCTCTCCTCCCCGCGCCCCTGGCTCCTCCCCGCACACCTGCACGCCCCCCACCCCCCCACCCCCACGGACCTGGCTAGGGGCTTGTGGGCTGGGTGTGCTTTGCTGTCTCCACCTGGCTTTGAACCCGGGAGGCCAAGCTGACAGATCCACGGCCCTCTGCAGGTCCAGGCTGCAATTCCTGGGAGCACCACTAGGAGGCAGCGTCCTGGCCCTGACCTTTGCCCCTCGTTCCTGCAGCTCCTCTCCCCACAGCTCCGTGGGTCCCGCAGCCCGGCCTCCTCTCACCCGTGTCTGACATCCATTCCTTGGGGTGAACTCGGTTCTTACACTAGGAGGGGCTGCCCCCTTGGTTGTGAGAACACGCTTCGTTTTCCTGACTTCCCATGCTACAAGTTGTCGCATCCGCCCCGGGAGGGGGACACGCAGGTGCCCCCGCTGGTTAAGTCTTCCCCCATCTACCCGGGTAACCTGCACCCCTGGAGGCAGTTACGCCCCCTTCCCTGAGGTCCCATCCCGATTCACCTGGCCACACCCCCTCGCCCCCCCCCCCCCGACAAGGCCGGGCGGGGGTCCCCCTTTCTCCTTGGCCTTGCATCACCTTGGCCAGAGGGCAGCGATTCGGGAATACACTTTTCTCTCCCGCGTGAACACCCCGTGGCGTTCTCCTTTATCGGCTCCCTCCTTTAATAACTTACACGAGTGTGTCATGATTTCAAAAGCCAACAAGGCGCCGGTGCTTTGTAACAGTCACGGCACAGGGACTTCCCAGTGCGTGATCCACACTGCGCACCGCCCGAAGCCCCTCTCCCTTCACCCCGGGCCCGGGAGCCCGTCAGCCCTGCCTCGTGTGGAGCAGGCGGTGGCCCGCCCTCCGGGCACCGCCGCCCCCGCCGGACGCCTTCCTTACCCGTCAGCCTGCTGCAGGGGCGCGAGTCACCCTTGATGATCCAGCTCTCCCGTTCGCGGGCTCTGGGCCGGCCCGTCGGAGGCCAGCGAGGGCAACTCACTCTGGGGCTCAGAGACAACGGGGGGGCGGGGGGGAGGCCAGTGCTGTGCAGGGTCCGCGGGGAGCAGAGCTACGCGGGGCGTCTGGGAGGTGGTGCCCGACGGGGGGAGCCAGGCTGGGGGGCTGCCGGCCATCTGCGAGGCACACCCGTGATCACCCCCGGGGCCGGTCACTGCCCAGGGCTGTGCGGGAGCCTGGCGGGGGCGCCAGGGAGCCACGGGTGGAGCTTGGGGGCCGTGTGGGCGGCTGGACCCGTGCGTGTCTCCCACCCTGCGGGGGTTCCAGCTCCCCTCAGCGCCGCTCGAGGAAACGTGCGGGGAGCAAAGAGCACGAACCGGGCAAGGGCAGTGCCTGCGGCCCCGCGGCGCCCAGGCCCGCGGTCCCATGGTGCCCTGCGGCCCCGTGGCCCCATGGCCCCTAGCCCCACAGCCCCCATGGTCCCGTGGCCCCGAGCCCCCGTGGTCCCCAGCCCCGTGGTCCCATGGCCCCCAGCCCTTTGGTCCCATGGCCCCCGTGGTCCCGAGACGCCTGGCCCCCGTGGTCCCGTGGCCCCCAGCCCCGTGGTCCCATGGCCCCTGTGGTCCCGAGACGCCCAGCCCCCGTGGTCCCGTGGCCCCCAGCCCCGTGGTCCCATGGCCCCTGTGGTCCCGAGACGCCCAGCCCCCATGGTCCCGTGGCCCCCAGCCCTTTGGTCCCATGGCCCCTGTGGTCCCGAGACGCCCAGCCCCCATGGTCCCGTGGCCCCCAGCCCTTTGGTCCCATGTCCCCCATGGTCCCGTGGCCCCCAGCCCCGTGGTCCCATGGCCCCTGTGGTCCCGAGACGCCCAGCCCCCGTGGTCCCGTGGCCCCCAGCCCCGTGGTCCCCTGGCGCGCGGCCCCCGGCGTCCCCCCTCTTGGAGCCCCGGAGGAAGCGAGTGCACAGGCAGAGCGAGGGCTGGAGGGCAATCTTTATTTACACCACAGAGTAACAAGTGTGTGATGTGGCACAAAACACCGGACTCCGGGAGGTGGCCTGGTGACCATCCACCACACAGAACACACGGGGGGAGGGGCCCCGCGCGGGGCGGGCCGGAGAGGCCGGCGGGGGAGAACGGGGGTCAGTTACAGGTGAGAGGGCGGCCCGGCCGCGTGGGGCCCGCGCCCCCCAAGCGGCGGCGGGGCAGCCGGCGTCTGTGGGTTTACACCAGAGATGCTTGCTGTTCTCAGAAACCGGAAGCGTGCCCTGCGTGGGGAACACTCACCAAAGAGACACAGAAACCTGGCTGCTGGCTTTTCTAGGAGCTTCTGACTCAGTGTCCGAGTCAGCCAGCCTCCCGGGCTCCGGCAGGGCATGGCGGGGCTCCCCCAGCCCGGCCTCGGTTGCGATGAACCACAGTGCATGGCCGCGGGCGGCGGGCAGCGCGCCTGGCCCCAGGGAGGAGAATAAAAGGAAACAGAGAAACAAAACGAACGTCTTCCCCATCCACGTGGGAGACAGGCAGGCCGCTCCCAAGGCGGAGTCGGCGCTGCACAACGCTTTCCACGTAAATACAATAAACTGCCACGGTGTGCCACGAGGCCTAGGAAAACTGCTCTCGGGGTGGCAAGTGGTGACGGAGTCCTTTTTATTTTCCTTACAAGAAAAAGTACAGTTTTCTTAAGAGTAAGTTCAGCGAGACTCACACGCCCCCCTCCCCTTCAATGCTGCACACGTCACGGGAGGGGGGGACCGAAGGCATTTTCTTCCTCTTCCCCAAAGCTGCCGAGTCTGGCGTGCAAAATCTGTCTACACTATAAAGACATGCCGGGCAAACGGTCCATGCTACCTCCAGACGTAGGAAACTTAAAAAAATAGAGTCATATATCTATATCTATATATTTATATATGTATCAATGCCCAGAAAACACGTGGGCCCAAAGTCTACAAAAAGAATGGAATGAGCACGCGCCGAGCGGGGGAGGAGCGGCCCGGCCTCCCCTGCAAACACGCGCGGAAAGGAAAGAAAAACCCAACAACTCGAGGACGCGGGCGCCCGAGCCCAAGCCCCGGAGGCCGGCGGGGCGGGCGGCCCCGGGCACAGGGCGGGCGCCCGCGGGGACGGGGCACGGCGCGCGGGGGCCGCACACCCTGGGGTAAAGGGATGTAAAGTGCTCTCGGGCGCCGCCAACGACCCCCGGCCCTCGCAAAGAAAGGAGAAGGCCGGAGGCGCCGGCCCGGCGGGGGAGGGCGGACGGTGCCCACCCCACGCGGCTGCCCTGCGGGCACGAGGCCGGGGGCGCTGCGGGGAGGACCCGGCGGGCGGGCCGCCGCTAAACACAGCCCCGAGGGGCCGGGCGCCGCCCTCATCTTCAGAGAGCCGGCGGATGCCCCGCCGCCCCGTCGCGAGGCTGAGGGGCAGGTGCGGGGCGCAGGGCATGGCGGCGGGACCAGCACGGTCACCTCAACTGCCACGGGCGAGGGGAAGGGCTGGCGGTGCCCCCAAACACCCCTCACGGCCTCGGTCCTGCTCCCCACACCCAGCGGCCGAGAACCCAGGACGTCGTACGCGTCTGGGCACACGTGTGGCCGAGCTCTCGGCTGCCCTGTAAACCTGCGCCCGCCCCGAAGCCCGTTCCGGGGGCCCCACCGAGCACGTGCACCCCATCCCCAAGGCTGAACCGGACACACTCCGGAATGAAATCGGTGGCTTCCAGTGCCAGAAAATAAGTTACCAGGAAGAGCGGCCATCGGCCACTGGCGCGGAGAAAGAGCAAAGAGGAGGCCTGGCCGGCCGGCGGGACGGCAGCCTCGGCGCGACCCAGACGGGTGTGGCGGGAAGGGTGGGGCCCGGCTCGGGGCTGCGTGCAAAGCCGGAGACGGAGCTCTGCCCCGGCCGAGTGGCCGGAGAGGGGCCCGCGGTGTGTAATGCTGACTTCCCGGTGCCCGGCGCCCGCCCACCCGCACCCGAGGGGGCCAGCACCCCACTCTTCGTAATGCTACTTGTGTGGTGGGCAGCGCAGCCTCTGACCGGGCTGAGAAACACGAGGCTGCGTCTCGTCCCGCCGGGGCGCGGAGCCCGCGGGCTGCACGCAGCCCCTGGCCGCAGAGAGCGGAGCCGCGCCGAACCACAAACACCTTCCGAGTGGGAAAAGTACAAGCAAAAATCCAGAAAGGAAAAAGGCTTAGAAATGATTACCATTCAGAAAACTGCTAAATGGTGGAGAAAAATGTAAAATTCACAAAACAATGCTTAGTTAGGATCTTCTTTGTGTGTGAAAAATTCATACAAAAATCAACAGCAAATTTATATTCTTTGCTATAAAAACTCATTAGGTACATATGTGCATGGAGGCTCGGAGAGGCTGGGCTCTGTTAGAAAAGAATTAAACTTAAAAGTACAAACGGATAGGGAAGGTGCGTGGGGCGGGGGGAGGGGGTCTGGACGCTGGCCAATCCGGACCCCAAAACCCCAGCTTCAACCTGGGTCCTGCACCGTAAGCACCTCAGAGCTAGTTCCCAAGTCCTCCATCGGCCAGGGACCTTCACAATCTGCATTCATTTCTTTCTATATATATATATATATATAGATATATATATACTTTTTCTATAAATGCATTATAAATATTTTATCAAGATCTTGTAAGAATCAAGTTTCTTAGCTCGGAATACATTGGAATATATATTATACATATATATATATATTTATACCTAAAATTTAAGCAATACTTCATGCTACTTGCTTTTAATAAAAAGCATTCCGATCGCAACACCGCAGTGTGCCGGCGACATGCTTACGACAGACGGAGATGCTCACTGGCGACGCGACGTAGGAGGAAAGAACACTTTGGATGCGTCTAAACGCGCGGGGCCTCGGGCCCCGACAGTGTCTGCCGCTTCTCCGGCACGACCTCCACTTCTTCACACGGCAATGAAGCCCGACAAGGCCCCCGCCCGGCCGGGACGCAGGCTGCACCTGCCACAGGGAAACGTCCCCACTTCTTTTGTGTGTTTTTTGTTGGTTTTTTTTTTTTTAAGGCATCGTCCCTCAGACTTCAGAAAACCCAGCCACAAAAATCCATCAGAGCAATAAAAAAAAAAGGCACAAACTCGCATCTTCCGATGGCTTTGAGACGCTCAAGCCGACTTCCAGGCTCACGTTTCCATTCTGTCCAGTTTTTCCTTGAAAGGCCCAGTAGCTCTGTCCTCTCCCCCGCCGGCCGCGAACCCCCGCAGCTCCCCGCCCAGGCCCGCGGCCGGGCCAGAGCCACAGACAACGACCGGGGGTGTCGGGGTTATTTTCTTAAGAAAAGCCTACGGGATGAGTTGAGTGGTCTACGCGGAGACTGTGGGATCGTGGGTGAGAATCACGCTGTGAGCACCAGTTTTAGTCAAGTTCGTTGTGTCTCGGGAGACCTCGGATTTCCTCGCTCTCTTCTTCCGGTCAAGTCCCCACAGGCTCCTCCCTTCGCGCTCCCGAGGGAACCGCGGGCGTGTGCTTGGCTTCCGCGCGTGCGCGGGCGGACTCGGCGCACGCGTCGCGCGCTCCGTGTGCCCGCCACGCCCCGCGGGCGCGTGCAGCCCGCGCCGTCCCGGTCTGGGGCGGCGGGAAGGCCTCCCGCCGCCGCCGCACGCCTGGCGGCCGGCCCTGCTCGGAGGGCACCGCCGCGGCGGGCGCAGGAGTGACCCGGGAAAGTTTCTTGGCTGAGCTTCAAGACAGACAAACACGTGAGAGAAGAGCAGCTTCCGGGCCGCTACAGCGGGGGCTCCTCCTCCATGGGCTCCTCGTCCGGCCTGCGGGGAGGAGAGGGCGCGATGGGCTGCCGGCGGACGAGGCGGGACCCGCGCCCCTGGGCAGACCCGGGGGGGTGGGGGGAGGGCGCGGACGGGGGCTCACCTCTTCTCGGCCGGCTTCACGCCCACCGACAGCGAGGCCATGGCGGTGACCGTCTCGGCCTCCTCGTTCTCGCACTTCTGCGCCTCGATCAGGGAGTGTCCCACGGTGGAGGCCAGGCGCGGCAGGCAGCGCCAGTACTTGCCTGGGTGGGCGGGGGGGAGGAGGGCACGGCGCTGGGCACCCCTGCCAGGCGGGCCGGGCGGGACGGCCCACCGAGCGCGCTGCGCTGCTCCGGGCCGGAGGGCTGCCGGATCCCCCGGGCCCGCGACCTGCTGCTCGGGAAGCCGTGCCGGCACAGGGGCCCACGTCGCCGGGGTCTCTGCAGAGCCGGGGGGCCAGGCCGGGACCGCGGGCGCACAGCACAGGCCACCCCGCTGCTGGGGACCGGGGGCCAAACGGCCCCACACGGCTGCCTGAGCCCCGGCCCTTCTGACCTGCAGATGCCAGGGCGCCGGGGGGTGGGGGTGGGGGGGGGTGGGGGGGGGGAGGCGGCAGGCCTACGGAAGCCGCCGCGGCGTGGAGTGGGCCAGGGTATTGTGGGCAGAGCCCGGAGAAGGCCGGGGTGCCGCGGGGTCCCCCCAGGACGGCACCCGTCGACACCCAGCGAGCAACTTACTGTGGACCTCCATGACCTTCTCCATGGAGCGGACCGCGTTGGTGTTGGGTCTCTGCTGCACAACCTTTTCCGGCAGAGGCTCGAGCTGGAGGAGAGATTGAAACGTGCAGGGGCCGTCAAGGCGGCAGCGCAGTCCCCTGCGCTACCACAGCTCGTCCAGGGCCGGCATCTGCCCGCGGGGCACACTCTCTGGCATCTTCCGGAAGACAAAGCAGCCCTGCAGCGTCAACTGTGGCTGGGGTACCGATAAGGGACGGCTATTCCGCAGCACCCTAGGGGGACTATGAAGCGTGTCCGTGGGTTCTTAAGAGAAGGAAGGAAGTGGTTCCCGCCATGGCTGAGCCCAGGGCTGGGGTCCGCGGCACACTGCGAATGGACAGGGTCGCTCCAGGGAGGAGGGGCCCTGAGCAGGTAACGGAAGAAGCAAGCACACGCCTGTGTGCCGGGCCCAGGTTTGTAGGCAAACCGAGGGGCAAAGGAACACGTGCAGCAGGTCGGCTAGAGAACCAACGAGACACCTACAATCAGGCCGTCCCAGCACTCACGCCTCTCCTCCTACCCGGGAGCCCGAGCTCTGAGGGCGGGGCTTGAAGCCAGCCTGGGCAGGAACGTCCACGAGCCTGTCGTTTCCAACTAACCACCCAAAAGCTGACAGTGGCGTCCTGGCTCAAGTGGTAGCATGCTAGCCTTGAGCAAGAAAGATCAGGGCCTTGAGTTCAAAACCCAGGACCTGCACGAGAAACAAACCAAACAAACCAAAACCAAAACCAGGAATCAAAACACCTCAAGGAAGTGGACAAACCTACAGGAGCGGGTGGAGAGAGGTGAGCGGGAAAGACAGCTGGTAAGGCTACACGGTGCTCTCAGCTGTTTCTGGGCGGAGGAAGAAAAAGCCACCCTGAGTCCGCCTGGTTTCAAGGTGCAAGGGGACAGCCGCGGTCCACACTGGCTGGGCGTGTGCAAGAAGGGACCACGGCGCTCCGGTGAGCACGGAGCCCCCCGGGGGCTGGCACGCGCGCCTGTGCCCTTAGTGCATCTTACCCCGCGTCCCACCCTCCTCCTTCCCTCTGCTGCCTCTCCCCGGCCCCCCCGCCCCCGGGGATTGCTGGGTGCCCCTGCGGAGGCCAGCTGTGGGAGTCCCAGCACGGCCGGCGTCCACCAACGACGCCGGCACAGACCTCATCCTCAGGAGGAGCCGCCCACACCCTAGGCTGTGGAACACCGGGGTGTCCCTCCCAGCTCCGCACAGCACGTCTGGCGGGGCACCGAGAGGGGGCAGGGTGGAGGCCAGTCAGTCACCACAGGCCTCAGCGCCGCCGGTCCTCTTCCCGTGAACCCCCAGGAGACCGGGGACAGCTCATCGCGACGCCAGTGTCTGCCGCTCAAGTGGGGCCGGGTGCAGCCCCGAGGCAGCCTGAGGAGCACTGGCTCTGCAGGACGGGGCCCCGGGGGTGGCGGGAGCCTGGCCGTGTCTGGGGTGCTGGGTGCCCCAGGCGTCCTGGGTGAGGTGACGCTGGTGTCCCCACGTCCGTGCGGCTCCTTTCTGACCCACGCTGGCACCACGGGGAGCCGCGCTTTGGGGTCGCACACGCGGGGATAGGCACGCACGCCCCCGTCTGGAAGCACGCCAGCTGTGTGGCACGCTCTGGACACTGGGACCCCACGAGCGACGCGGGCCTCACTCTTCTCTGGCCCAGGAGCCCGTCCCAGTGCCTGGGCTCAAGGTTTTCCCCGACTTTGTCCTGCGGTGCCGGGGACCCTGCCCAGGGACCCAGGCGTCACCCCGATGGCAGCCGGTGCTGCCGGGAAGAGGGCCTCCGCCCCACGCCTCGGGGAGCCTGTGACGCCAACCCACACCTGCAGAGGACCCTAGAGAGCCCCGCTGTCCCCGGGGAGTGAGCAGGGAAGAAGTAAGCCTTCCACCCCATCGGCACACACGAGTGCCACCCCCACCCCACCCCTCCGCCCGCCCCAGCCCAGCCCCGGGCGTCTGTGCGCGCGCGCTCCGGGGCCTCCGTACCTCATTTCCCAGCAGAGCAGAGACGCACGCTTCGGAGGCGTCGCAGATGGCCGTCAGGTCGTGGCCGCCCTCGAGGGCCAGGACGATCCGGCCGCCCGCCAGGCCCATCAGCTGCTTCGTCAGGTACCCGAAGCCTGCGGCAGGGGACGGACAGAGGGTCAGGAGGCGGCGTGCTGCGTCTCAGCACCCGTCTCCCGGAGAGGTGAGGGGTAGGGGTCCCACCGCAGGCCGTGGGCCGGGTTTGGTTTACTACATTTATCTCAACTGTGCTACTACTGGATTTCCTGTTCCTCTGTTCGAGCGTGAATTATGGGTTCCGTGGTGTGATCTGGTGTTGGGCACAGGGCACCAACCCCACCCAGAGGCCCTGCACCACGTGCCTCTGGGAGGAAACCTGGCCGCTCTGGGCACCTGACAGGCCCTGCACGTGCACACGTGCACACTCCGATCAATACCAAGGGAGCACGGCAGGCTATCTCACACCCACACCCGTGCCTTCCCCGCGCAGAGCAGCCAGCCCGGCAGACACGGCCAGCACCACCCGCAGCCAGCGGGAGGACCTCGCCACACCCCGCGGTCGCCACGCTGGACTCCCGGGCAGACCCGCCCTGCGCCAGGCTGCACGCCTGTCCCCGCGGGCGTGGGCGCGGGTCGGCCCCCTGGTGATCAAGGAAGATGCCCAGGACGTGGCCGCCGGCACGGCAGGCAGGAGCGAGGGCCCTCACTGGCTCCGTCATCGCCTGCAGCCCGGGGGCAGGCGGGCTGGGGGAGCGCTGCGGCACAGCACCCCCGGGGCAGCCTCTGGTGCCCACAGCCGCTGCCCGGTACGAGGGCCAGTGAGGGAGGGGGAGGAGGCCAAGGACCGCCGCCACGAGGCCAGGCGACCTGTGGCCTTCCTTCTCGGTGCAGCGTGGTTCCTTCTGCGGCGGAACGTACGCTGCGGAGCTCACACTGCACTGGGGCCCCCGCTCAGCTCCGCAGCCCCTCCCGCTACGCCCGCGCTCCTCACACTGCACCGGGGCCCCCGCTCAGCTCCGCAGCCCCTCCCGCTACGCCCGGGGCCCCCGCTCAGCTCCGCAGCCGCTCCCGCTATGCCCGGGGCCCCTCCTCTAGCACCAGGCAGGCACGCTCCGAGGCCTGGAGTCGCGGCAGCTTCAGAGAACAGAACCCAACACAACACGGGGCCCGTGGCAGCTCTGGGGAGGGTTGGAGACACGAGGAGGGAGCCCCACGGGCAGAGCCCAAGCTGCCGTCCTGGACTGGGGCTGCCCGACTGCAAGCGCGCCGCACGCACTGGGGCGCAGGTGGAGCCCGGACCTCGACGCCGACCACTTACATTTGGCAGACAGGTTGTACCCCCCGAGGGGCGTCGGGTGGCCCTCCACAGCGTCGAAGCCCGACGACACCAGCACCACATCCGGGGCAAACTCGTTGGCGATGGGCATGACCACCGTTCTGCAAGGGGCAGGAGAAGGTGTTGGGAGCCAGCTGAGGGGCTGGGCAGAGACGGCAACGGGGCCCTTGGAGGCCCGTGGGGTGGGGCCCGAGGGCCGTCCCTCAGGAGCAGGTCAGCTCAGGCCCGAGGGGCGCACTGCACAGCGGCAAGTCCGGGGACACGCGCCACGGCAGCTCCGCCGAGGGGCCGCGCGGGACCTCGTGGGGGCCGGTGGTCACCGCACGGGCTCAGCCCGCCAGAGGCCGGGGGAGGGGCAGTGTCCACGGCGGGCCACACGCCCCGTGACAGTGCAGAGCCCACACAGGGCGCCCAGAGGGCCTCCGGCACAGGTGAAGGCTGAGGGGAGCCAACAAGAGACCTACGACGGCGACGGGGGAAGCCGGCCACCCCTTTAAGAGAACTCTCTGGAAAACGCAAACCCCACACAAGAGTTCAACAATGAGGCCCCACTGGGCCACAGCAAGACGCGGCCCTTGAGAGATCACCGTGGGCTCGGCCCTGCAAGGGCACAGGCTCTCGGCAGCTCCCTCGAGGCTCGCGGTCGTGGCTGGCCGCCGAGCCTTCTCTCGGCGCCTGGGCCCCGTGCCTCCCTTGGCCCCGCACGCCAGGTCCCTCCTGCCACGGCGCCCACGCGACGACAACCCTCAACAGCTCACCTCTTCCCCGGCCTCCGGTGCCAGTGAAATCCCACTGCGGACACCGGGAGCCTCGGCTGAGGCCGGAACTCCCTGGGGCGCCTCAGCAGGGGCTCCGGGTTGCAGGCCTACCCCAGACCCCCTTGCGTTTGGGGGTGAAAGTGATCAGATGCCCTGATCCCCAAAGGCAAGAGAAGAGGCACCCCTCACAGGCCAGGCTCAAGAAGGGGCCTGTGCAGTTCGCCCCTCGGGGCTCCGGGCCCACGGCAGGGCCGGCACCTTTCTCTGCCAGCCGCCCACAGGCGAGGATTGAGGTCAGGTCTTGGGCAGGGCCACCTGAAGCCGCCCTGCCCTGGGACGGCGGCCCGACTTTGGGGGACTCACAGGGACGTCAACGGCAGATCTGACCCACGCCCACCTACACAGCTCCTGTCCTGTCCTTCAGGGTGGGGCGTGGAGCTCATGAGAGAAGCACAATAGCCTCAGTTAGTTCATTCAGCAAAACCAATCTCTCCAAGCCCTCTGTGTCACGGGGAGCCCCTCGCTCCAAGGCGCCCGCGGCAGGCTGAGGCCTCCGTGTCACGGGGAGCCCCTAGCTCCAAGGCGCCCGCGGCAGGCCCGCCCTCCGTGTCACGGGGAGCCCCTCGCTCCAAGGGTGCCCGCGGCAGGCTGAGGCCTCCGTGTCACGGGGAGCCCCTCGCTCCAAGGCGCCCGCGGCAGGCTGAGGCCTCCGTGTCACGGGGAGCCCCTCGCTCCAAGGCGCCCGCGGCAGGCCCGCCCTCCGTGTCACGGGGAGCCCCTCGCTCCAAGGGTGCCCGCGGCAGGCTGAGGCCTCCGTGTCACGGGGAGCCCCTCGCTCCAAGGTGCCCGCGGCAGGCTGAGGCCTCCGTGTCACGGGGAGCCCCTCGCTCCAAGGCGCCCGCGGCAGGCCCGCCCTCCGTGTCACGGGGAGCCCCTCGCTCCAAGGCGCCCGCGGCAGGCTGAGGCCTCCGTGTCACGGGGAGCCCCTCGCTCCAAGGGTGCCCGCGGCAGGCTGAGGCCTCCGTGTCACGGGGAGCCCCTCGCTCCAAGGCGCCCGCGGCAGGCTGAGGCCTCCGTGTCACGGGGAGCCCCTCGCTCCAAGGGTGCCCGCGGCAGGCTGAGGCCTCCGTGTCACGGGGAGCCCCTCGCTCCAAGGGTGCCCGCGGCAGGCTGAGGCCTCCGTGTCACGGGGAGCCCCTCGCTCCAAGGGTGCCCGCGGCAGGCTGAGGCCTCCGTGTCACGGGGAGCCCCTCGCTCCAAGGGTGCCCGCGGCAGGCTGAGGCCTCCGTGTCACGGGGAGCCCCTCGCTCCAAGGGTGCCCGCGGCAGGCTGAGGCCTCCGTGTCACGGGGAGCCCCTCGCTCCAAGGGTGCCCGCGGCAGGCTGAGGCCTCCGTGTCACGGGGAGCCCCTCGCTCCAAGGGTGCCCGCGGCAGGCTGAGGCCTGCCGCATGGCAGTACGGAGTGCGGCCGCCCTTCCCGCTCTCCAGGAAGACCGGTGTCTGCGGCTGTAACGCCCAGACCTTTCTTCAGGCGGAAAAGCAGTTCCAGTTAGGGCTTTGGCATGGTTTTAAAGCAGGACATTCTTTCAAGGAAAACCACAGACGCGGTCGCTGACAAAGCCCCGCGGCCGCTGCTGCTTTGAAGCCAGGGCATGTGGTAGGCTTTAGCGCTCCGCTTTGAAGTGGTGCTGAGCTACTTAATTTCTAATCCCCACTCCAGAGCAAGTCCTGTGAAAGCCATCATGAAGCCAAGTTCACACCAAGCGTCCCTGGGGCCACGGAGGGCGGCTGTGGCCGCAGCAGCCTTGGGCGTGGCCTCCGCCGGGCACAGGGAGCCCAAGCCCGGGCGCGGAGCGTGGACACCGCCGGCTTCGCCCGCCACGCCTCCCCTCCGCGGCCCGGAAGCCGCGTCTCCGCGCCTCACGCCGAGCGTCTCGCTCCTTCCCGAGTCCCCAGGGGCCGGCCGGTGGACACCTGCGTTTCTACAATCACGGTCACAAAGCGCTGCCCCCATCGGAAAGCCGCTCTCCAGCTGACGAACGCACCTTCCTCCAGCCAGGGCCCAGGAACTCGCTGGGCCCGGCCAGGCCCACCGCACTGGCGCCCTTCCTCTCTGGGCTCCCTCACCGTTTCTGGCACCCGGACTCGGCCTGGGCCGCGCTAGCCGAGGCTGCATCTTTCACTCAGAAGGTAGATCCACCCATCAGTCCCCAGAAGCTCCCAGGATCAGGGTCAGGCATCCCTGGGGAGTGTCCCTCTCCTCTCAGATACCCGTGCCAAACTTCTTTGCTTGTGTGTTTTATTTCTAAAATCCTGTCAAGTCCTCAGATCAACAGCGGGCAGTCAGTGTGTGTCTAACCACAGCAACTCAGGAGGATAGAGATTCCAGGCTAGCCCAGGCAAAAGAGTCAGCGAGTCCCTGTCTCAAAAACAATGTGGGCATGACGGTCGACACCGGTGACCCCAGTGTCTTTGGAGGCAGAAGTGTGAGGACTCGGGTCTGCGAACGCGCAGGGCCCTGTCTGGAAGACATCACAAGCAGAAGCGGTGTGGCTCACGTCGGGAGCGCTTGCCCGGTGCAAGGCCCCGAGCTGAGGTGCGACCCCTCCCTCGGGTCTTCAGACGAACCCCCAGGGCCTGGGCTGGCCTTCCGAGCAGGACTGCCACTGGAAAGGAGGCAGCCTGGGGCGCGGACGTGGCCCGCGGGCACGCCGCTGTCCGGGACACGGCAGGGGCCTGTGGCGGTACCCCAAGACCGGGCTAGTGAGAGGCGGGCCCCGTGTGCGTGCGGCTCCGCGGGGACGCAGGGCGGCAGCAGCGGGCGTCTGCGCACCAGCCTTCACCCCGTCGCCCCGTGAGGGCCACTGCCGCCTGCCCCGGGTGGGGGGCCAGCGTCCACGCCGGGACCAGCTGCGCCCGTCAGAGCGCCCCGGGGGGCCCCCAGGGCGGACGCCCTTCCGACACCGCGCGGGCCGGCAGCGCCGGGCGGCGGAGGGCCGTGTGGCCGACGCGGGCGGCAGGGACGCGAGGGTGAAGGACCATGCATCACTCTCCGCGTCCAGGCCCACGGCGCACTTCAAAGCCGCGTCTGGCCCCGAGACTGGTTTGAATTAAGATCCCTTTTCTTCAAGTCTCTGGGCCGGAGGAGAAAGTGCTGGCAACTTCTGGATCTCATTAGGGACAATTTTCTTATCTTTTCTTCATCTGAGGTTTGATCCCCTGAAAACCCAACCTGGCAGGCCAGGGCTCTGAAAACAAGGGGCTGCCTTTGAGGCACGCACTGTCCCGAGGGGCCACAGAAAGGGGGAGCGGAGAGGAGAGGGGGCGGGGAGCCTGACCCTTCTTCCCCAGCCCCATGCCCAGGGAACCATAAATTGTAAACTTCAAAGCGCTCCTCTACATTAAAATAATAATAAAAAAAGCCCTCAAACAATTTTCCTTTTCAAAGAAGCTATTGAAGCTTTGCAACGTGCAGGGGGTAAGGGACCGTCACGCACACACTGGGCAGTGGGTAAGGGATCATCATGCACTGGGCAGTGGGTAAGGGATCGTCATGCACACACGCATGGGGCAGTGGGTAAGGGATCATCATGCACTGGGCAGTGGGTAAGGGATCGTCATGCACACACGCATGGGGCAGTGGGTAAGGGATCATCATGCACTGGGCAGTGGGTAAGGGACCGTCACGCACACACTGGGCAGTGGGTAAGGGATCATCATGCACTGGGCAGTGGGTAAGGGATTGTCACGCACACACGCATGGGGCAGTGGGTAAGGGACCGTCACGCACGCATTGGGCAGTGGGTAAGGGATCGTCACGCACGCACTGGGCTGTGGGTAAGGGATCGTCACGCACGCACGCACTGGGCAGTGGGTAAGGGACCGTCACGCACGCACTGGGCAGTGGGTAAGGGACCGTCACGCACGCACTGGGCAGGGGGTAAGGGACCGTCACGCACGCACTGGGCAGGGGGTAAGGGATCATCACGCACGCACGCACTGGGGCAGGAGTCAGATGCGATGGGGAGAAGGTTCACCTCACAGGCCAGCCAGGTGAGCCAGAAGCCCCCAGGAAGGCCCGCGTCTCCTCTGGACCTGGTCTAGGTCCGGCTGCCTCCACGCTTACCCCACGGTGAAAGAACAGCTGGCGCGCTAGAGAAGTGCCAGAGGCGAGGGCTGGCGTGCGGAGGAGGCGGCAGCTGCGGCCTGGGTTCACGACGTGCGGCCTGGGGCCGCGGGCGTCTCCAGTAGGAGGCCAGGGCCGCTCAGGCCGGGTGTCTGCATCTGCACGTGACTCACCGGCCACGTGGCCCACTTCTGCCTTGCTGTAACCGGAGGGCCCATTACTGCTATATGCAACTGAGGGCCGGCAGCAGGCCAGGCCCACAGCAGGAGGCCTGTGCCGGGACCGCCTCCCACCCACCCTTCTAGTGGGCTGCGGCCAGGACCCCAGTCCACACCAGCAAGAGGACGCGGAGAGGTGCACATGGCAGAATACGAGGCAAAGCCTTTGACACGCCCACAGACACGTGCACTTACATGTTCCAGAAGCGCGTCTCATAAACACGTATGCAACTAGTTACACAGATATGTGCCCAGACACGGCACGCGTACACACGTAAGCAGGACCAAACCCCAGACTTAGAGGATTCTGGTGATCTCTGGAGGCTAAGTGGGTTCTGGACCACAATGCACCGTGTCCTTTGCCAAGACCCAACCGAGGTCTCTGGGGCCAGCCGCACCGCCAGCCCCTCCCACAGGCCCCGGAACTGCCCACCTGGAGCTCCCCCAGGGCTCCCCGGGTGCTCAGCACCGTCAGGCCGGCTCCTCCTGGTGGACAGAGATTCCTCTACCATCGCGTGACAAGCACACACTGAGTTCTGGAAATGATCGCGCTGTGGCTGTGATCTTAAGGACGAGGGTGATGGAAGGAAGGGGTGTGAGGGCTGACTTTCAGTGTTTACGTGAACAAAGAAGTGACTTCTTTCCATTCTACAGCGGCCCGAAAAAGGCGTGTGAAAGGAAGACTGGGGGACAGTGCGGCTTCTAAGATTCCACCTCGGTGCTCCCGGTTAGCGGCGTGTTCCAGCGCTGCGCGGCCCTGCCTCCCCGCCCCGCTTCTCCCTCGGGGTGGCGTGGGACTCCTGGGCTCTGCCTCACGCGCAGACACGGAGCAGTCCCGCAGGCCGTGGTGGGCGCCGAAGGCGGAGCCCCGTCCACCCCACGGACAAGTTCACAAGTGCTCACACAGCTCCCGTGGACCGAAAGGGGGGCCACCGAGACTGGGGACTCACCTGAAGGCTGCCAAGTACTCTGTGTCTCCCATGGGGGGGTCCAGGCCGCCCGTGAAAGCCATGTTGACATTGAAGCCCACGCCTGGCCCCGTGCCCACCTGCGGCCAGGAGAGAAATTCGTGTCACAGATCCCGCAGCAGGAATACCCACCGTAGGGGGCACGCGCGCTGTGTCCCAGCTGGCAGCACCTGCGGGGTCTGCCTGGGTGTCCCGGACCCACGCATTCGTTAGGATGCGAGGCCGGGCACCCAAGGCCCATGAGCTCGCGTCAAGGACGGCGCCATTTCCGCGGAACGCTTCGGGTCTCGGGGCCTGTGCCCCTGTGGGAAGTGTGGCGAGCCCCCTCTGTCCTGGGGCCACAGGGGCTCCTCTCGGGGACCTCCGAAGGACCTGCCCACCTGTGCCATTGCCACATGCTAACCGGAGGGGTCTCCAGAAAGAGGACTCTGTTCCTTCCTCGTAAGCGACGAGAGCCAGGGAGGGAGAGCCTGTACTGTACTGCGGCCTCTGCACTCACTGACTGTGTGTGTGTGTGTGTGTGTGTGTGTGTGTGACCTGCCACGCGGGGCTCACACACAGCAGTGGACAGCCAGGACGGAGGGACGGGCATTCCCGCAGAGGCCGCCATGAAGATGCAGCTGGGCGTGGCGCCTCAGTGCAGAGCCCCGGCTTTCTTGGAGGAGAGTGCACGGCTGGATGCGCGGGCACACACACGTCAGGGGGCCTAGGCTGGAGGGGGACTCGCCTTTCTACTCGTGTGTGAGGCAAACTCCAGGCCCCTGGCCCCCTGTGGTGAGATCCGGGCCGGCACTGGCCTCTGCGAGCCGAGGCCCCTTCTGCGGTGGGCCAGTGTGCGCCCCGTTCTCCAGGGGGTCACGGGGCTCAATCCCAAAGCCCACAGCCCCCATCTCAACCTTGTACCTACCTCGTCAGGCGCTCCGCTGCCCGGAAAGAAGTTCCCGTCGTCGTAGCGGTGCAGGGACACGTAGAGGACGTTGGGGTCGCTGTAGAAAGCTTGCTGGGTTCCGTTCCCGTGGTGCACATCCTGAGAGACCCGGCGGGGGCGGGGGGGTGGGGGGGGCAGGTCAGGCCGCGGGCCTCAGACCATGGCCCTCACTGCTCAGCCGGCCCCCTCCGCGCCCCGGGGCGGCGGCCTCCTCTGGGGAATAGCCTGGCCCTGCCGGGTGGGCCGGGGCCCCCGCAGGGCTGCCGAATCGTGAGCCGCTGGATGCCTGCGGGGCTGTGCCCATCCTTGTCCTGGACCATGGGGGCGGGGCAGCCCCGCTTTACACAAGCGTGTGTGGGGGCAGCTGGGAGCCATTTTCAGGGGTTGATTATGTAGTATAGAAATGTGGAAGTGCAGTCTTGTCTAGGTGGAAGAGTAAGAACTCACGACGGATGGTCGGTGCGGGGCTGGGCCTACTGGCTCTACACCCAGAGGAGCCGGGGGCACCACCATATGCATTTGCCACAGGATGGCCACAGAGTCAACTCCAGGACACACTAAGCTTGCTAGGCAGCCCCAGCACACGGCTCGCACACGGCTGGGCCCGCTGGGCTGTCCCCAGCACACGGCTCGCACGTGGCCGGCGCGTGGCTGGGCCCGCTCCGGCGCCAGCTGCACTGCAGTGCTGTCTCTGGGCATCTCTCCCCGCGCTGAGGGCCGGGGGCTCTCAGTGCTGCCGGTCACGGTCCAGCTGGAGGAGGAAGACCGTCCCTGCCTTGCTCTGCCTGTTACCCCGGCAGGGCGGGAACCCGCTGCCTACAGACTGGGCGCTGGCTTCTCTCCTGACTTGAACTTTTTCCTTTTCTCAAGGTGGAAAAGCTTTTTGCAACACCAATCAGCCCACCCAATGTACCCGCTCTTTTGCCTTTAGCATGTGTGGAATAAGTCACAAATACCAAAGTGAAAGGGGTGTGTGCGTGTGCGTGTGTGCGCGCGTGCATTCATGCATGCTGCTCTAAGAGCACCATGGGAATGAGCGCTCTGAATATTCATTTCCAGCTCTGGGGGCTCATGTGAAGAGGCAGCTGTGGTGGGGCAGCAGGGCGGAGCCTCCCCCAGGAAGGCAGGCTCAGCGCTCCTTGTAGTACCCGCCAGGCACGCAAGCAGAGCAGGCTGAGAACCGAGCGCCGCGGGCAGCTGGGCAGGGCCACAGGTGCAGACCAGATGCCGAGGCTCAGTCCCGACCATACTCTCGACCCTGAGGCCTCTCCACCGCAGGTCGGAGCCCACACACCCTGGCAGAAGCCACGAACCCACCCCTCTGCTGATCTCTGACATGGTTTCCAGAAAGTTCCGCCCCCTAAGATCCAGGATGAGTGGAGGTGAAGATCCACCCCGGCCAGCTCTCTACCCAGGAGACAGGCACAGGGGGCCCTCTCCCCACCCCCCCACCCCCCCGCAGGTGGGCCCACTCACCCAGTCAAGGCCCTCCCCCTGGGAGGCGAGGCCACTCACCCAGTCAAGGCCCTCCCCCCGGGAGGCGGGGCCACTCACCCAGTCAAGGCCCTCCCCCCGGGAGGCGGGGCCACTCAGCCAGTCAAGGCCCTCCCCCTGGGAGGCGGGGCCACTCACCCAGTCAAGGCCCTCCCCCCGGGAGGCGGGGCCACTCACCCAGTCAAGGCCCTCCCCCCGGGAGGTGGGGCCACTCACCCAGTCAAGGCCCTCCCCCCGGGAGGCGGGGCCACTCAGCCAGTCAAGGCCCTCCCCCCAGGAGGCGGGGCCACTCACCCAGTCAAGGCCCTCCCCCCGGGAGGCGGGGCCACTCGGCCACTCACCCAGTCCACGATGAGGATCTTGCTCACATTCAGCCTCAGCTGGAGAAGTTTGGCTGCAACTGCCACTGAGTTGAAGTAGCAAAACCCCCTGAGGAAGGAGAAGGGCATCAGGACGAGGGCAAAATGTGCCTGCTTTCCTGTTTCTACACCACTCGCAGCCCAACCATCCAGAGTCCAGGAAGAGATTCTTTCTGGAGGGTTCTGGTGGAAGCCAGCTGAGGAAGGGGATGACCAACTTTAACTGATAGTGACTGGCCAATGACAAGTGAACACACAGACACACAAGGAGACACACACATACACACCCCCCCACAGAGATGTGCAGGTACACACATGTACCACAGAGACACACGCCACTCAGATCTGCTGACACACACATATATGTACATACACAGACATACACAGGCACCCACACCACACACCAGAGACAGCTAAGATACACAGACACAAACCCATGCACCCACAACACAGATCAGATGGACACACACCACCTAGATATACAGACACATATGCAGATATAAACGTACGCATTCATACACTAGAGATACACACATCACACAAACATGCAGACACAAGTACACATATGCACACCACATATAAAACACACCACGCACAAGCACACAGATAAACATGCACAAACACCAAATATACTCATACCACACATGTACACATGCATGCATACACAGCAAAAATACACATATGTACCACGAAGATGCACACAGCAGAGAAAAGCACGGAAGGCATATACACATACACAAATTTACATACACTGTACAGCTCTACACACAGGAACAAATATATAAATATACACACACAAGCACATATAAACAAATATACTTACCACACAGATGCACACAAACTATGCAGCTACATAGACACAGGCACACATATGCACACACCATACAGAAACAGTGAGGCACAAATAAGCACGCATACTGTTTGGAAATCCCAGGTACAACTCCTGTGTCAGTGCAGGAGGCTATGTTTGAATTGTTTTTGTATGACTGCTGTATAGACTCATGTTTTGGGGGTAGAAGTTCAGAAATAAAAAAAAAAACATACAGCAAAGATACAGTCACATACTACAGTATGTAGACAAACACTAACATGGAAACACACGTGTACCAGACGTAGCCATACATTATAGACAGGTACACAAATGTACATACATCACACATACACTAGATATAGACACGTGCATCATATACAATGTGTAATACACATATACAAAACGCAGAGGAACACATGATTCAGCTGTGTATGCAGATACGCACACCGCAAATGTGGACACACACACACACACACACACAATCGTGAGGCACACCCAGCACATGGGCAAACAGACACACACCAGGGTCATGTTTGATTCCCAGTGTACCCATGGTGAGGAACTTGGCCCCCATGTTTGCGGTCACTCTCTCCTACCCCGACAGTCACTGCCACCTCAGGGGTGACAGGTCTACCAATAGCGGCCCGCGCTTAATTCCCCATATTCTAAGACATCTCCTGGGACCTTCAGCTGTAACCGAAGGCGGTCTTCCTTGACAGATCAAGGCGCAGGCTGAGAGATGGGGCTGGACAAAAGCAGCAGTGGCTCCAGCCTCAGTTTCGTCAGCTGCCCGGGCTGCCCTGCGCGTACCCCGCCCACTGCTGACCGCACAACTGCAGGTCTTCGGGGCCCCTGGAGACAGCGTGCCCTGACAGCCGGGCGTCGCGCCCCCTCGCTGGCAAAGGCCCGAGGCCCACGCTGGCCTTGTCCGGCGGCCTGCACCGGCCACGGGTGCGAGCGGCCCCGCGCCACCTGCCCCGCGTCCTGATGCCAATGGTCAGGGTGACCGTGCTGCCACGGCCTGGTTAGGCCCCGCCAGTCAGCAGCGGCGAGGCCACGCGTGAAGTGACCCGCAGGGCGGGCGGTGAGCGCTGGAGAGCAGGGCCGCGTGAACCCGCTTCCTCTCCCAAACGAGAGGCGGCCCCCTGTGATTCCTCCGGCCGGCGTCCCCAGGGCCCCCCACGCCATCCCCTGCCCCGCCCGTCTCGTCCTCCCTTCCTCCAGGGAGGCCGGCGGCCTTGGCGCCCGGGCTCTGCACCCACCCGGGGGCCCTGGGCTAGCGACCCGCCCCGGCCGTGGGCTGGTGCCGGAGACGCGCTCAAGGCGGGGGGCTCCCCGGGGGCGGTCCCCGCCTCCCCCCGCCGTCACTCACATGGGGGTGCTCTCCTCAGCGTGGTGTCCTGGGGGGCGGACCACAGCAAAGCCGTTCTGTGAACACCAGACGGGGAGACGGTGAGAGAGGGCAGGCTGTGCAGACGAGAACCTCGTGACACACTCGGGTGCCGGAGAAGGTGCCCCCGACACGGATGCGCCTGCCACAGCCCTGCCCTCGCCAGCCCCCCTCCCGGGGTGGACACGGAGGGGCCGGCACCCCCACCCTGCCCTCGCCCAGCCCCCCTCCCGGGGTGGACACGGAGGGGCCTACACCTCCACCCTGCCCTCGCCCAGCCCCCCTCCCGGGGTGGACACGGAGGGGCCTACACCTCCACCCTGCCCTCGCCCAGCCCCCCTCCCGGGGTGGACACGGAGGGGCCTACACCTCCACCCTGCCCTCGCCCAGCGCCCCTCCCGGGGTGGACACGGAGGGGCCTACACCTCCACCCTGCCCTCGCCCAGCCCCCCTCCCAGGAAGACACGGAGGGGCCTACACCTCCACCCTGCCCTTGCCCAGCCCCCCTCCCGGGAAGACACGGAGGGGCCTGCACCCCCACCCTCACCCCAGCCCCCCTCTCAGGGTGGACACGGAGGGGCCGGCACCCCCACTCCCAGGGCCTCCTTGGTCCTAGCAGTTCCAGGAGGCTGTGTGGATGAGCGCTCTGGTGAAGCGCAGAGGGGCTGGCCACCCGCGGGTGACCCCACAGGGGTGTGGCGAGGTGGGGCAGGGACCAGGCTACCCCAGGGAGCAGGCTCGGGATGGGACAAGAGCAGTGTGCGGCGAGGGCGTGCAGAGGAGGCGCTGCTCTCGAGCAGGCTCCGGCCCTGGCGCTGCGCCCGTGGCTCTCCGGGGGCCGCGTGCAGGCTCGGGGCTGCCTTCTCAGCAGCCCTCGTCTCCCGGGCAGACAAGCGCACGGACGGTGCTCGAGCACCGTCAACTGCAGGTGCTAAAGCACAGTGAACGGCCGCCCGGGGCAGCGGGGGGCGAGGGCGGAGCGGCCCGCTCAGGGGGCTCCCCGGGGCCCCCCGGCTTCCCCCGGGGGCGCAGGTGTGTCTTTCCGGTCTCCTGTGGGGAAGCCTGCAGCCCTCTCCGTGGTGAGCGGGGCTGGCTCCACTTCCCAGGGATATCCGTTTCCTCTGCGAGGGGCACACGGGCCACGGGCGTTCCCACGTGGAGAAATGAACACGCTTCTCCACGACACACGAGCAGCCGCCAGCGACGGACGCGGGCTCTCGGCAGACCGCTGCCGTGGAAGCCTCTGCCGGCGGCCGGGGGCTCGCCACGCAGCACAGCGGGGCTCTGCTGGGGAGCGGTGCGCGGCGGCGGCTTCCGGGAGGGAAGACGCGGTACGCCAGGCCTCGGCCCGACGCGGCGGGGAAGCCTTCGGCAGGGGCACACCTGTGCATGGGAAGCCTTCGGCAGGGGCACACCTGTGCATGGGAAGCCTTCGGCAGGGGCACACCTGTGCATGGGAAGCCTTCGGCAGGGCACACCTGTGTATGGGAAGCCTTCGGCAGGGGCACACCTGTGCATGGGAAGCCTTCGGCAGGGGCACACCTGTGTATGGGAAGCCTTCGGCAGGGGCACACCTGTGCATGGGAAGCCTTCGGCAGGGGCACACCTGTGCATGGGAAGCCTTCAGCAGGGGCACACCTGTGTATGGGAAGCCTTCAGCAGGGGCACACCTGTGCATGGGAAGCCTTCGGCAGGGGCACACCTGTGCATGGGAAGCCTTCGGCAGGGGCACACCTGTGCATGGGAAGCCTTTGGCAGGGGCACACCTATGTATCCCTCCCGAAGGGAAGCGGGTTGTGGCCCCAGCGAGTCTTTCCGAGGCTGCGAAGTGCCGGAGCAGAGCGTCCAGGCGCCTGGACACCACACAGGGCTATGCGAGGCCAGCACTGCGAATTCAACGCGTGGCAGAGGCTCACGCAAGGCCGGCGCGGGAGTCAGGCTGCCACGCACGAGTGTTCCTTTAGAATACTAATACGTATGTATATACACGGTGAACTGGATGAGCTGAGTGAGTGGCCCAAGGCTTGCTGGGAGCCTCGAGTGACCGCGAAGAGGGCAAAGAGCTCTGGGGTTCACGCCTGAGCTGCGGCACGGCACCCCCACCGCGTGGGAAGTGTCTGCCACTTGTCGCGACGCGAGCTGCCCCCCCGCCCCCCGCTGGTCACCGCACACCGCCCCCCCAGGCTCCGACTGACCTTCAGCTCCCCTGTGGCCACCTTGAAGACCAACTCCACCACGCAGCCCACGGCAAGACGGGCCGCCCCCGACGAGTGCACCTCGTTCCAAATGGTGTCGCTGTCCACCTGTGCAAACAACCATCTTAGAGCCACAGCCTCGCCACCGCCACCGCCACCACGAGGGGACGTGCGGCCTCCAGTTCCAAGGCTGGCTCTGCCTCTGACAGCCAGAGCCTCACCGGGGCAGACGGCTGACACTAGCGCGCATGGCCTTTTGAGCATGCGCCGAAACGTACGGACACAAACAGAACAGTGAGTGAAGGTGTTTGCCAGTAGCCTTTCTCCTCAGGCTGCCTCAAGGGGGAGGGAGAAGGAAGGACACCGCGGTCACAGAGCGCCTTTCTGTTGAGCTGCATGTGCAGTTAGGAGAGCAGCGCTAGGCAGTAAGATGGAGTGCGGGAGATGTAAACAGCGGGCTGTTCAAATCATGGCCTGGTCTGCGCTGTACTAAATGGAAGCTCTTGCTATGAGCAGCTGTGGTTTAATGGGACTGGGGCCTGAGGAAGGAGCTCTACCCTGGGGCTGGGTCCATTGTTATCGGCTTCCGATGCAAAGGGTAAGAGGCCAACAAGTTCACCGACTCAGCCTGACACAGGATGCATTGTTTTGTTTTGTTTTGTTTTTTTGCCAGTCCTGGGCCTTGAACTCAGGGCCTGTGCACTGTCCTTGGCTTCTTTTTGCTCAAGGCTAGCACTCTGCCACTTGAGCCACAGCGCCACTTCCAGCTTTTTCTGCTTATGTGGTGCTGAGGACTTGAACCCAGGGCTTCATGCATGCTAGGCAAGCACTACCACTGAGCCACAACCCCAGCCCCCCACTGGATGCACTTTTAGGGCCTATCTAACGGGAGAGACAGCTAACAGACTCGGACAGCAGTGTGCATCTGCAGAGAAGCCCTCGGTGGGAGCCAGACCCAAGCCCTGAGCAGCTATTCCGTGTGTTCCTTGAGCACACAGTCCTGGGGCCACCTAGGGCCTGGGCTGGACACAGAAGGCCTGGCGCTGCGTGGCTGTCCTGCAACATGTGCTTCCACTTCGGCACACGCTGTGACACATCCACCTGAGGGCCCTGCTCGACCGGACGGCCTCTCAACGCTGGACGCTTTGAAATGCCGGAGCTGGAGCCACCTCCCCATTCCTGTCCCCTGTCCGGACCCAACAGGCACCTGACAGACGCTCTGTGGGGAGGGATGGGACTCTTCACTGCCTGATGGCTTAAGATTCGTCTATAGGGCCAAAGACTTTACAGAGGGGTGTGCAGTGCGAGTTATTCTTCCCAGTGGTCAAAAACCATGAGGTTCTTTAAATAGCTTCTAATATCCAAAGAACAAAACTCCTGTCCACTGTGCATCCCTCTCCAAAGCAGCTTCCACTGGGAGTCACGCTGTGAGCCACCTGCTGAAGTGGGGTGCACACCTCGGCTGGAGAATCAAAGGCGGCCGGCAATACGGGACACTCCAGCAGCTGCCCCGTGCCCTCCAGGAGCAGCAACTTAGGAGGCAGGCCTGGCTGGGGCCATACCCAGGAGGCCAAAAGGACTTGACGGAGAGGCCTTCCTTCCTCAGGAGGGGCAGTAGGGAGGAGCCAGTGGACAAGAGTGGCCCCGTCTGCAGGGCCTTCGGTGCACTCTACTCTCCTGGGCACCTCTGCAGAAAGCAAGGGGCCAACCTCAGCCCCGCCACAGGACAGCGAGTGGTGACTGTCCCCAGACAAGCTGACAAGCCTGTCCTGCTGCTCCAGACCCCGCGGTGTTCAGTCCACTGAGTCCTGACTCAGGCACAGAGGTGCACGACTCGCACAGGAATAAAGACAGAGACAGGCAGGGGAGCCTGGAGGATCCCTACAGAGACTGGCGGGGGGCATGTGTGACTGACAGGTGGCAAGTGTGGGGTGAACTGGAGCCATGGCGGGGTGTGTGTGTGTGTGTGTGTGTGTGCGTGCGTGCGTGCACGTGCCAGCAGAATCCAGAACACACTCACAGGCAGGGCTTGGGGGAGGGTGTCCTGGGAAACCCAAGGACACAGACTCTGTCACTAATTTAGAACTTGTAATAATGAGGGGGTGAGCAAAGTAGCAGTTTCTTTCAGATGGCTTGTAAAAAAAGGTCAAAACAATTAAAACCCCCTACTTAACCGTTAAGCGAGGGTGTTCTAAGCTTTGAAAGCAGCATCGCGCAGCTCAGGCTGAAGTGAGGCAGAAGCCTCGGCGCCCGACCCTGGCTCCTACTGCCCTACGAGTTGGCGCTGCTTCCGGAAGCCTCCAGGCTGGAGCGCTACAGCTGCACGGGGTCCGAGGCCACAGCCACCGTCCTCCTGGAGGTTCCATTCCTGCCTCTCACTTGTCTGGGCTGGTTCCCACTGGCTCCATTCGCACCCGTGCCCGGCCACGAGTGGCATCCCTGCCGCCGAGCCCCAGGTCTGAGCCTGGACTCCGCTTTCATTTGCAGATGATAAATTCTGTCTTGCACAGTCTGCTGGCTGCACGGCACTGTGAATCCAAATCTTTTAAGTCGGGCCAAAAATTTGCCCCAAATTAAGAGATTGTAGCCTATGTATAATACAAAATAAAATAACTCTTGCAGGGCTCAGCGGCGGTATGAATAAATGCCGCTTATTCTCTTTCTAACGGGGTAATTTTCAAAGCAGTGATTTCTGTAAAGACTCAGGAAGAAAACAATTTGGTTTCATTTCCCTAACAGAACCCAGACCTGGCCTTCACCTTGCCGCTGTGATTATACACATGGCCCAGTTCTACTGCGATGGCCTGGGCGGGCCACCAGCCCCTAGCCTGGTCTCTCCACAACCCTCTGCCAGAGGGGCCCTGGCCGCCAGCTGCCGTTCTCCCCGGGGGGCCCAGCCTACTCCATCCACCCAGGGTGCGACTGGGAGGCGGGGCTGACCTGCACTCCTGTCTGTGGATCTCCTGCCAGAAACGTGTCCCTTTTCCCCCAAGTGTCTCGCTTAGAACACCATCTCCTCCAGAGAAAAGAAGAGGGCGGGAGTCGCCCGGCCCAACTAGCTGCTCTACGCACGTCAAATGGGCCGTGAGTAACCTGAATTGAGAACTTTGCCCGGAGCCTCGCGTTGAAAAATGGATGCAGAACGGGCACATCCCGCCTAAGGAGGCACTGAGACCTGAGTGTACTGGAGAGTGTCACTGTACACCCGGAAGCAGAGACGAGTCTGCACTCTGGCTGCACAGGAACCACAGCCCAGCAGAAAGGTGTCCGAGCCTAGTGATCAAAATGTCTACGACCCACAGTGCTTTGAAGCCACAAGTGGGCACCTCTGTCTGCCCCACATCCCTGCGCAGGGAAAACACCCGGTAGCAATTACCCACTCTAGGGAGAGCAAGGCAGTGGTTTGTGTGATCACCGGGGCTCTGAGAACAAATAGGTCGTTCGTTACATTAAAGAGATACTTACCCCGACTCCACCGCAAGGAAGCCTGACAAACACGGAGGTCAGCGACCCTGCGGGGAGAGAGGAGGTCAGGAGAGCGAGGGCAGCGCGGGCTCTGGGAGGGGTTCTGTGGCACGAGGGACCTGCCCAGTTCAGAGGGCGCCGCTCCCCGGTCACCCCGCCGCCCTGCTGCAGGGCGGATCCCTGTCTGGCCCCCCCAGTTCCGATTCTCCCGGTGCGAGGTGAGGAACTCCCGCCGCCTCTATAAAAAGCCCTGTTGGGCTGGGAATATGGCCTAGTGGCAGGAGCGCTTGCCTCGCATACATGAGGCCCTGGGTTCGATTCCCCAGCACCACGTATACAGAAAATGGCCAGAAGGGGCGCTGTGGCTCAAGTGGCAGAGTGCTAGCCTTGAGCAAAAAGAAGCCAGGGACGGTGCTCAGGCCCTGAGTCCAAGGCCCAGGACTGGCCAAAGAAAAAAAAAAAAGAAAGCCCTGTTGCCGAGACCCCGGCCTTGGCTCCCCGGTGAGCCCCGCCTGTCACAGCCCCCACACGAGTCACAGGCCTGTGGCGGGCTTTGTGACTGGGCAGCCCTTCCCCACTCACGGCCCACGCGGAAGCCACGGCTGACAGCTGTCGCGGGGCCCTCCTGTATCACGGAGTCCTCAGATCTGACTCCCCTTCCTGGGATGAAAGCGCTCCCAGAAAGGGGACGGCCTCTTTGCTTCTGTGGCCCTAACAGTGGGAGAACACGGGACACTGGTCTAAATCCTACACTGTCTAGGCTCCGACAACGCTTTCATCCTCAGGAGCTGGCCCCGAAGAGCCAGGCCTTCTGCCCCTGGCTTGCCACGGCCTGGCCCCTTCCTGGACAGAGCTGCACCGTGGCACGTGGCACGTGGCCCGGGCCAGGGTCCGGGGTCTGCCGTTGGCTTGATCTAACAGGCCCCTCATGCAGCGCGGGACTGCCCTTCCTGGGCCTGGCCGGGCTGTCGGCCCTGGGGGGGCCCGCGCCCCTTCGTCCTGTTAGGATGGCCTGAACACCCAGCTAATGCTCTGAATCTCAGGTTCACACCGGATGCACTGGCAGCCTGGTGGCACAGGAAAGCGGGCCATGAGGACAGCTGGGGCAGGAGTGACAGCCGTCCTTCCTGCTACAGGCCGTGGCGACTGCCAGGACTCGAATGAGCTGGAGGTTCCCACAGCCAGGCCCTTCGAAACACGCAGCCCTTTCCACAGAAGTGGCTCTCGGCTAACCATGTCTGCGCGGTACTAACCAGAACCGGGCCCTTTAGTGATGCTGCTCATGATCTCGGCTGCCCCCTGCATCGGCCCCGAGAACGCCGGCGCCCCTTGGAGGCCCGGCTGCAGCCCAGCTGTGCCTGCCTGTGGTCGGTGCGCACCATCACCAGGACCAGGTAGCGCACGTGGCCTGGGACCGGCCTGGAGGACCCCCACCGCTCCTGCTGTCTGCGCACGGCTGGCCGGCTTTCCAGGAGGCGTGGGAGCCGCCCCCTCTCCTGTAACTCTGCTCCCGGTGGAAGTGGAGCTTCCTGAGCACTTCCAGCCCGTTCACCTGCAGGCCGGCCCGCAGACCTGCCCTGTCCACAGCCCCTCTGGGTCAGGCTCTTTCTATGTAGCATGGTGTCAGAGGCTACCAGGAACCAAACCGCTTGGTCCTAGAGCAGCGACCCGCCCCACGGGTGTCTGCAGTCCAGCCAGCAGCTTGTGCTCCTGGTGTGTCACTGTGTGAGTGGCAACCTACAAGGGGCCTCTGGCCTGTGTCAGAGCAACTTGTGAACCCGGTTAAAAGAAGGAAAAGTCACTTAGGCAACTAATGACGGCTGCAGTAGCGTAATTTGGATCCCAAGTGGTACGAAGGCAATGGACCGGGTATGCAGGTGCACTTGGGGCAGATGAAAAAGCACAACTCAGAAGGAAAGAAAAGGACAGCACGGGCCATCACCTCACGAGTGCCTCCCCCATCCCCCCTGCACACCAGTGCAGAAGTGCAGCACCACACTCTACACCTAATGCACCAAGACAACTGCTACGGGGGCAGGAGATTCGGGAGAAACGTCTCCACCAAGAACACCGAAGCCTGACAAGGGCAGGTTGGGGTCGGCGGTGAGAAAGCGCCAAGCCTCTCACAGGGAGCCTTTCTCATCTTGGAGGTCACGTAAGGCTAGCTGTGTACTGCTGCCTTAATAATCTCAAATCTAGTTTGAATTTGGCTTAAGTATCTAGAACATTCTCCCACTGGTGATTAATGGCCCGCTGAATGTCACAGGTGTGGGATGGCCAGGCCAAAGGACCCTGGATGGTGGGCCGAGCACATTAAGGGCTGCCTGGGTGAGATACCTTGTTCTGAGGGGAAAAGCTGGGGAAAAGGCAGAAGGCTGGGGCCCTGGCTGGAGGCTGGGGCCCTGGAGGGAGGCTGGGGCCCTGGCTGGAGGCTGAGGCCCCTGGAGGGAGGCTGAGGTTCTGGCTGGAGGCTGAGGCCCTGGCTGGAGGCTGAGGCCCCTGGAGGGAGGCTGAGGCCCTGGAGGGAGGCTGAGGTTCTGGCTGGAGGCTGAGGCCCCTGGAGGGAGGCTGGGGGCCTGGAGGGAGGCTGAGGCCCTGGCTGGAAGCTGAGGCCCTGGAGGGAGGCTGGGGCCCTGGCTGGAGGCTGAGGCCCTGGAGGGAGGCTGAGGTTCTGGCTGGAGGCTGAGGCCCTGGAGGGAGGCTGAGGCCCTGGAGGGAGGCTGAGGCCCTGGCTGGAGGCTGAGGCCCTGGAGGGAGGCTGGGGCCCTGGCTGGAGGCTGAGGCCCTGGCAGGAGGCTGAGGTTCTGGCTGGAGGCTGAGGCCCTGGAGGGAGGCTGAGGCCCTGGAGGGAGGCTGAGGCCCTGGAGGGAGGCTGGGGGCCTGGCTGGAGGCTGAGGTTCTGGCTGGAGGCTGAGGCCCTGGAGGGAGGCTGAGGCCCTGGAGGGAGGCTGAGGCCCTGGAGGGAGGCTGGGGGTCTGGCTGGAGGCTGAGGCCCTGGAGGGAGGCTGGGGCCCTGGCTGGAGGCTGAGGCCCTGGAGGGAGGCTGAGGCCCTGGAGGGAGGCTGGGGCCCTGGCTGGAGGCTGAGGCCCTGGCAGGAGGCTGAGGTTCTGGCTGGAGGCTGAGGCCCTGGAGGGAGGCTGAGGCCCTGGAGGGAGGCTGAGGCCCTGGAGGGAGGCTGGGGGCCTGGCTGGAGGCTGAGGCCCTGGAGGGAGGCTGGGGGTCTGGCTGGAGGCTGAGGCCCTGGCTGGAGGCTGGGGCCCTGGAGGGAGGCTAAGGTTCTGGCTGGAGGCTGAGGCCCTGGAGGGAGGCTGGGGCCCTGGAGGGAGGCTGAGGCCCTGGAGGGAGGCTGGGGGCCTGGCTGGAGGCTGAGGCCCTGGAGGGAGGCTGAGGCCCCTGGAGGGAGGCTGGGGGTCTGGCTGGAGGCTGAGGCCCTGGCTGGAGGCTGGGGCCCTGGAGGGAGGCTAAGGTTCTGGCTGGAGGCTGAGGCCCTGGAGGGAGGCTGGGGCCCTGGCTGGAGGCAGGGCCCCTGGCAGGAGGCTGTCCAGCAACAACCAGTGACTGTTGGAGTCCTGCTGTGGCAGAGGCCTGGTCTCATGAGGGTGTACAGGCAGCCTGCCTCTCCTTCACTGGAGTCTGCCAGAGGATGCCACTGCGCCTGGTCAGTCTCCAGACGCACAGGTGCGTGAATCTCAGGAACTTTTGGCCATCGGCTCCTGAGGAGTGCAGAGCCTGGGCGGCTCACGTACTGGAACACGGGCCGTGCGTCAGGAAGCCTCTCGTCAGAGTTGGTGGGGCATACGGGTGTTGAGAGCCCAGCTGGGGAGGGCCCGGTCGGGGGGCAGACCTGGCGCTCAGGGGCCATCATCCTGCCCCCGCTGCACAAACAGCAGCTACTCAGGGCCACGAGGCCAGGCTCCCGAGGTGGAGACCAAAGGCCTGTCATCAGGCCTGCCTGTTCCTTCTCTCCGCAGACGCGGATCTAGAGGCGCAGGGGCCGGTGGGGGGTACCCAGGGACCCTACCAAGAGCCCTCCTGAAGGAGGCTACCGTGACAGGCTCCTGTCCGGCTTGGACACTACCGTGATGGGGTGGAGAGGCGCCTGTCCGTCCTGCAGTCTGCCCAGGAAGCTGGTGGCGCCCAGCCCTGAGTCTGTGGTCTCTGCCCAGAGAAGCTCTCGCCCCAAGGCGGGGTGTCTGCCCGGGGGGGGGGGGGGGGGCTCGGCTTCGTGGTCCGTGTCAATGGGCTCTACGTCCCCTGGTGTTCAGTCTGTACTCAGTAAGCCAGTGGAGCCTCAGCACTCCACCTGTTTACACGGAGCCCGCAGGGTCCTGGGCACCTGTCAGGAGCCCATGGCCTCTGCCGAGGGCCCCAGGGCTTCTTGGGGACGGGGAGGGGGCCTGCAGCCCCAGCCTCCTGCTCTGAGCCGGTCCCTGTGGAGCCTGGGAAACCCGGGAGCCCAGGAGACGAGTCCTAAGCCGGGCAAGGCCGGGGGGCAGGGGGTGCCCGCGCTCTCCGGAGCAGCCTCTGGACCCGACTCTGCGGCTTCGACTGAAACGCACTGGCGGAGGGTGGGTTCCCCTCACCCTGGCAGGGAGTTGGGGATACAGGGCCCTCCTTCCCCGGATGGCCTCACAGAGCCAGAGGGCCACCCCAGCAGCCCCACAGCCGACGGGGCGGTGGGCGAGAGGCCCCACAGGGTCAGATCAAGCCCGGCAGGGAGGAAAAGGTCTTGAGTACCTAGAAGTTTCTTACTGTCCAGTTTCTGCCTGTTGAGGGGGTTTGTGCCGTAGAGCAGTGCGTGGGCCTCGGAGTGCACAGTCTGCAGCTCCTCCAGCGTGGCCTTCCGTCCGCGGATACACTGCGGGGACACAAGGCAGGGCATGCTCACGTTCTGTGCTGTTGGACAACGCCGTGGCCTCAAGGAAATAGCTCCACATGTGAACTGGGTTACTGCAAAATACACAGCAAGCTTCACCCAACACAGTAGTTTAACACAGCTTAGGAGGCTCGCGTTTCAATGAGCGCTTCGTATGTTTACAAAGGTGATTCAGCCTTCAAGGTGCCACCGTTCACTGTGACACAGTGACTTGGCAACGATCACACCGTTGCTTTCCAGCGAGGTTTGTGGTAAAGTGCCAAGGCAGTATGAGCCACCTTGCTGGGCGTATGCTTAGGGTAAAGAGAACATGTACGGTGGACCCATGGTGGACTCAGTCTTCCACCGAGGCAAGCTGGCACGCGGGCACAGTCTGCCAGTCTGCGCCCATCTGGCGCGAGTGACTGGGAACCCCGCATTTCCCTCACATTTGGCAAGTCTTCCCACAAAGAACTGTGGGCTATTTTCAGACCTCCCTCAGAAATGAACAGAAAAGGTGTGCCACTTCCTTAACCTATTCAGGGAACGTGGTTTCCAGTACAAAGGAGTCACGGACGTGGAGAAGGCAGAGCACAGATCCGGACTCCCTCTCCTGACCCCTCGCCTGGTCTCACTGGCCCGGGCTGGAGCTCCAGCCAAAGCCTAGCCTGGAGGTACTCTCAGGCCATTCGGGGTGCCCTCCCCCCCTTTCCTGAGAGATGTGCGGGGGAGGAGGGACCAGCCACGTAGGGCGACCCAGGAGAGCAGAGCCCATCCGTTCAAAGGGCAGCCATGCTCAATGGGCAGGAGGCCTTCTCTGGAGTTCCTTCTTATGAGTATCATCATCAATTTCACAAAATCAGCTCTGCTCTGTCAAAACTATCTTGTGTGGGGGCGGGGTGCGGGAAGGGAAGCAGTACTTCCCAATCGTGGACAGCCAGCCCACGATTCTACCCGCAGCCTAATCGAATCTCCACTCGGGAGAGGCCGAGGGGGCGAGGCAGGTGGCGGGCTGCTGGCAGTTGCCCCTTTTCTTCCAGTTGCACCGCAGGCACACACGGCTGCGGCGAGAGCGTGGGGCCAGGCCGTGCAGCCAGAGGCTACCAGAGCCAAGTGGCGGTGGCGCGGGTCAGCTACTCAAGAGGTGGAGATCTGAGGATCAGGGTTCAAAGCCAGTCCAAGCGGAAAAGTCCCCGAGGCTCCTCTCGAATTAACCACTGGAAAGTCAGAAATGAAGCTGTGGCTCAAGTGCTAGAGCACAAGCCTTGGCCGAAAAAGCTAAGGGCTAGCTCCCAGGCCCCAAGTTCAAGCCTCAGTACCAGAGGGGGAAAAATGTAACAAGAGGCTATAGCAGACGGGCCGGAGTGTGGCCCTTGGTGTGACAGGGAGGCAGGTTACGTTGTGGACTAAATGGAAGGAAGACCGGGCCATCTGCCCTGCTCCGCTTAGAGGCTGGTTCTGTGGGTAAGAGTTCAAGTGTGACAGCAGAGATTCTAAGTTAGAACAAAAGGAAGAGTGAAAGAACTCATCCTTGGAAACGCGGGGAGAGAGGAAGGACAAGGGGCTGAAGCGCTCCAAGCTTTGCCGAGAGCGCGTGAGCCAGCTCCTCAACCTGAGGGTCGTGAGGGAGGAGGCCCCGCCGGCCGCCCGGGGCTTTGCTCCGCCTCCCTGCTAGTGCTGGGCAAACGTGGGTGGGTGCTCCTTGAAGCAGCAGATCTGCAGGCTCCAGGAGAGGGGTGACCGCATGTGCATGTGACCCCATGCCCTGTTGGATGCCCGCCCTCGTGACATGTCGGGGATGTCATGCCCGAGCCACCAACGCGGAAGCGTTCACGGAGCAGCCCCAGCCCTCCGTGGTGTTAGTCTAACGTGGCGTCTAGGACTGCAGAATGCTTGAACGGACTGTCCGGTGTGCGTCCACACCCCCAGTGCAGTCGGCAAGGATCCGGCTCACACCTGGCCACCGCGCTGGTTTTGCGAGGAGGCGGCCAGCTGCGACCGAATGCCAGGTGTGCCACTGGAGACCCAGCTCAACCTCTGCCTCCCCTAGCCGCTGCTCCTCCTCCATCTCTCTCTAGGTATTCCCGTACTCAGCCTCGCCTGGCCCTACTTGTCCTTCTGAGAAACCACTACCCAGGCCCCTGCTCAAGGGGGGCCCCGGGCCGGGCTGCGGCTGCGGGGCAGGTGTGAGCGAAGGCAGGGAGCTTCGGGGTGCCCGGGGCTGGTCCCGGAAGGGGTGGGACCCGGGATCCACCTGGCCTGGCTGGGAATGAGGAAGGCGGTTCATAGGGCAATGCTGCCCCCCAGTGGCCAGAATCCAGAAGCAGCTGTCCAGGGTCACCCTCCCGCCTCCCTCGCACCGCCCGCCGACCCCAAGTCCTGAATCCGGGCGGCCCGTGAGGCAGCGCAGAGGATTCACACGGGGGCTCCTAAAGAACCACCACGCCGGGGAGCGCTGGGGTGCTCTGCCCACGGGACAGCTGCTGCACCGGCTCCACGGAGGGCTCGCCGCGCCGGGCGTGGCCAGGAATACGGGAGGGACAGATGGGGGCTGTCGGGTCCGGCGGGGTGGGACTCCAGGGCGGGCCTTGCCTGGGGGATGCCCTGGGCGTTCTCAGGAAGCGTGCACTGCCAGCCCGCTCCAGATGGAGAACCAAGGCCAGCCCAGGACACGAGGTCCGGGCCACCGACGCCCTCTGCCGGGCGCCGGCGCGAGCGTGGGTGTGGCACACACCGTCAGGGCTCAGGACCTGGGAGGAAGGCACTGGCTGGGGCCACTCCCAGACAGGCCGCTTCCTGCCCAGCGGCGGGTGCGGGCGCACACTGGGCCACCCCAGTGGCCAGCCCTCCTTCTAGGGTTAAATAAGCTCAGCCACTGCCCGGCAGTCAGAGAAGCCCAGGGCCGGCACGGACAGACACCGCAGTGCTGGAACCTTCCAATAGGTTGCTGTGGCAGAGGCATTCTGTGGGAAGTAAGGCTCAAAGCGGAATAAGCTAGGACACTGGATGCTGCCGTTCACGCTGGCCACTGTCTTTCTGGGACTTTACTGAGGAAGACTTGAGACTAAGGCTCCACCCAGACTCCCAGGGCAAGAGAACACGGGTCTCAGCAGGAAGCCAGGAGGCCCGGTCTCTGCACCCCGCCGTCCCTGGAGAGGCCTGGGCACAGGTTTCGGGAGCCCGCGCCTGGCAGCTGAAGGGAGCACAGCGGGGCTCACATTTCCAGGGAAGCATCTGGAAGAAAGCACGGGCACAGAACATCAAAGGGCAGAGGACAGAGGTACTGCTTCCCACAGGGAAGGAGGAGGAAAACTACTCTGTGCCTTGCCGTGGTTGGGAGACAGTGCACCCCCAGAGGGCCCCCGTGCCAGAAGCTTCGTCGTGCAGTGTGGTGGTGCCGAAGCCGGGGTACCTACGGGAGGTGGGCGTGTGGGAGGCGGTGGGGTCGGGAGGGCTCCAGCTCAGGCCTCGCGTGACAGAGCTAGTTCTCATGAGAGGCGCCGTTAGAGCCAAGGCTGCCCCGTGCACTCTCAGGACTCCTTTTCTCTTTCTCCACCGTGCGGTGACACGTGGGTGGACTCCACGGCCACCCGGGTTGTGGGCTGGATCAACCTCTTCTCTTCGCTAAGTGCCTGGCCTCGGGTATTCTGGGGATGTGCCGGGTCTGCTGGGCTCGTGGAGCGTGCCCCGTCCCTCCTCGTTCACAGCCCAGCAGCTCAGCGTGCCGCGGCCATGTCTGCGGCGATGCCCGGGGCGGAAGCCCTCCCCGCCCGGCCCCTGCCCCGCGGCATACCTCGCACTTGCTGCGCAGGCCTGTCTCCTGCAGGCGGGACCAGATGCTCTGGATCCTCCCAGCGTGCTCAGGGTGGCTGTTGGTGTTCCCGCAGGTGCACTGGTGCTTTAGCATCAGCGTGTCGTACACTAGGCCTGCAACCGGTTGGAAATAGCCCAGGTCAGAGTAGCTGTCCAGGTCTGGGCTGGCCATTGCTCCCGTGCTGGCTCTGCCAACGCCCAGGCCAGTGGCAGAACCCCCCAAGCGAATGGAGCACAGGGCAATTCTTCAGAAACGTACCAAGGCCACCCTGCCCAGACGGCAGAGGGAGGCAGAGGGAGGCTGGCTGGGGTGGGGGCGGGCCAGCTGCCGAGGCCCCCACCCCACTCGGTGGCCCTGCCTGGGAGGTATGAAGTGGCACCACAGGCCCAAGTGGTGGAGAAAAAGGTGAAGGAAAGCCCGCCCTGGAGTCAAGCTGTCATAGACTGCGGTCCAAGTGGGAGTAAGAGCTTGGCCTGTAGTCCCGGTCTGTCTGCTCAGGGCCGACGTCTGCACCAAGCAGCTCCAGTACCAGGAACTGTTTAAGTTGCATGGTGCTCAAAGAAGCCCAGGTCCTGCCTTAGAGACTTCTAGAAGCTGGGATGCATGTGTGAGAGGGAACAAACCCAGGCCTACTTGTAGGATGTGCACAGGCGAGCGGGCGCCGATGGACCCCGCGAGCTGCAGCCCCACTGACATCTGCCTGGCAATCACCGAGTGAGGAGAAGAGCACAGGGCTCGCGAGGCCGCCACCGCCGCCACGGGAACGCGGCACAGAGACCCCGGGCGGCCCAAGCTTGCGGAGCCGAGGCTGGGCGGGGCCGCGGCGGCGTGCGGCGGGGGCCGAGGGGGCGTGGGGAACGAGCACGGGCACAGACAGCCTGGCCGCTCCGAATCCTGACGGCGTCTGTCTGCCCATCTGCCCTGCAGAGGAACACACCTGCGGCTCCCGCCGCACTCCCCGCCACGGCCCGCCTCGGGACGCACGGCCAGGGCAGGGCTGCTGCTCTCGGGTGTCCTGGCTGCCCGTCAGTGCTCCCTTAGCGCGTCTCAGGTCTCCTCGGGAGCCCAAGGCTGCTCACGGTGCAACGTCAGCACCGGCCCGCCGGGGCTCGGAGCGGCATTCGGCCGCGAGCTTGCGGTCACGCTCGGCTGTGGGACGCTCTAATCACGACTGAAAGTGCGCCGTGGGGCGTTTCCTCCCAACGCCGGGGAAGGTGACGCGGGTGTAGGCGCTGTGTACGGAGTAACAAGACCTCAAATGAGGCTCGTGGAAGTGGAGGTGGTCTCCACGAGACAACTTCCCGGCTCAGGGGCGAGGCGGGCGGCGGCTGAGGCCGAAGGAGGGGGGGTGCGGAGCCTGTTCCCCGGCTCGAGGGCTCTGCTCTCCTGTAGTGCTCGGTGCCGAGGGAGGGACGCAAGGAGCACTCCTGCGAACCAGCGGGGGGAGCCCGAAGCCCGCTCCCTGCAGAGGCAGGGGTGCTCGTGAAAGGCAGGCTGCTGCGCTTGTGCCCAGAGCGGCGGCGCCCGCGAGGCCCGGCGTCCGTGGGGGCGCGGGCCGCAGACGGCTCGCCCCCGGCCCTGGCACCGAGCCACGCCGGCCGAGCGCGCGCTTACCCGTGGTGAACCTCGGCTTGGCGGGAGGCTCCTGGACCGGCAGGGGGAAGGTGGCCGATGCTGGGGACGACTGTGCCCGGGACAGAGGCCTGTGGCCGCCGAATGACACGGGGATGCCCGCAGCCTCCATGGACGCCTGGAAGTTCCTCAGCTGATGGATCCGCTGCTGCTCCAGCAGGAGGGCTTGCTGTGGGGGGAAGGAGCTGTTGGTGGCTGCGGGAGACCCGCAGGTGTCACTCAAATGCCCGCACCTGGCCCTGGGGTGCTCCCGGGAGCCCCTCCACACCGGGCATGTGGCCGCAGACAGGGCACGGGGCAGGGGCAGAGGGGAGGAGCACAAGGGTCCCCCCTCTCTGAGGACTTGGCACCCCAGCAGGAAGTTCCCTCACGAGCCACCTCATGCCCCGGGGCCGGGAGCCGCGCTGAGGGCAGCAGGCGGGCGGGGCCACGCAGCTTCTCCGTGGCGGAGCTGAATGGAGGAGCGGCTGGGGATCCTGAGGCTCACCCTGGCCACGGCACAAGTGGGGTGTGAGCAGTCAGGCTCTGCCGGCGGCTCCGACCGAGAGCAGCCAGCCTGGCGCCGTGCCCGTGCCCTCCCCAAGGACAGAGCCCCGGGGAGACGAAGGCAGGCTTAGGGCCCAGGCCCCGGGGGCTGTGGCGCTCGGCTGAGCTGAGTGGCGTGTGCGTGGCCCGGGGACTCCGATGCGACCCCCGGGGACCGAGTGAGTGAGGCGCTGGGAGGGAGGGGGTGGCAGGGCGGGAAGAAGCCCCGCGCACCGCCCTCCGGGGGTGGCAACGCTTTCTCAGGGCTGCCTGGACGGCGGCGGAGGGACAAGGGCGCAGGAGAGAGCAGCGCCTCCGCGCCGTGACGCCCTCCCGCGTCCTGTGCCCTTGGCAGGTCAGGCCCGCCAATCCCAGCGGCTTCCTGGCGGGGGCCCAGCCCCCCGGGGCTCACACGGAGGCTTCTCGGCCAGGTTTCGTTCTGCCCGCCCTCAGGAATCAAGGTCAGAGAGCGGTGAGGAGGGAGCCGGCAGAGGAGCGTGGACGCCTCCCGAAGGAGGGCCTGGAGCCGGCCGCCGGAGCCCGCCAGCCCTCCCCACAGGGCGCCTCTCCAGCTCAGCTCACCACCGCGGGCCTGACCAACGCTCCTGACAGGCGTGGGTGCGTGCGTGTGCGCGCGTGTGCGTCACCGGCAGTGGCAGTCAGGAAACCAGGGCCTCACACATACAGGGGGCAAACGGTGCCCGGGTTCTGAAGAGTCAGATGCCCCGTCATCTCCATCCTTCTGCAAACGGCTACCTACGGTCACAACGCCCCCGCCACGGAGCTCTGCTTGCTGTTCCCCAAGGAAGACAGGGAGGAGGGGTTCCTAGAAAGTGACTTCTGGGTGCAGCGCTACCAGGCCTTTCTGAGTAAGTGCCCACCAACGTAGCCTCTACCAGACACCAGCCTTAACATGAGCCACTAGAACACATCACATACCCACGGTGACAAGCCCCCGCATTCCTGTCAATCCCTGTAAGGGGTTTGCTCCCTCACACACTTTTGAGAGCCGATCCGGGATGCGGGAAGGTCGCCCCCCAGGGGCCTGTCAACCAGGAGAGGTGACAGACAGAGGTGTTGGGCCACGGAACTCTGGCTTTCTTTGGTCACCCTGTCAGTTCCATTGGACTTGGAAAAGCAGTGGTTCGTGTCAGAGGTGCTAAGCAAGTGGCCTTAGGAATCGGACGGCCTGCCTATGACACAGAAAGACAGCAGTTGCTGAGGTTGCCAGCGTGGCCTTTCCTGATCAAGGCACCACCAGAATCCACTGGTGTGTGGGCGCAGCAGGGGGCAGTTCCACACCCGGGCACAGCTTCAAATGAGCAGGGAAGCTAAGGCTACCCACCAGGGTCATCCTGTCCTGAGACTGACAAGAGCCGGGAGCTGGAGAGGCAGCACTGGCCCACGCTGGGGATGCCAGAGGAGGCACTGGGCTGGACAGCACACTGTAAGCAGGAGGCGGGTGAGACCGTGGTTCCTATGCCCGCCACAGAAGCCCAGGCAGCGAGCCCCACACTTAGGGTACAATTAAATCCCGCTGCTGGCCCACTTCCTGCCCATCGGGCAGAAGCAGCCACCCGGTGGCATGCTGGCTACTAAGCCAGGGTTTCTCACTCACTGGCCAACTGTCCTAAGCAATGCTGCTGGCAGTGTTCCAGTGCTCACTGGAATGAGCAAGTCCTTTACTGAATGTTGTGCATCAGTCCCTCCCGAGTTTGTATGCCCACATCTTACTGGCTCTGGGGACCCAAACTATAGCACTTTCTGGATCTGCAAGGGCAGACTCACACAACTTTGGCTCTAGGAGGGCCGGGCTCATGACCAGACTGCCTACATTTTAGATAATTAAAAACCCAACCTTGCTCGTTAGCTTTAGCAGTATGCGAACATCACTGACCCCTGGCTCTTATACTCATTTACAGCTCACAAGACCCGAGGGAGTCTGGAGCCATGTTTGCAGGACACGAAAGCCCCGGGTGGGCCAGCGTCCAGTCTACCTGGGTGTGGCGTGTGAGGCAAACTGCTCTACCTTCCCCGCGAGTTAGGAAGGCAGGCAAAGCCTATGGGAGCGGTCCTAGGGTGCAGGGAGAACTTGGGGATCACAGAGGGTGGCCACGGAGGGCGCCAGCCTCCTTGCTCTTCCTTTCCTGTACCTGTCTGAAGAGCAGCTCCTGCTCCGTGGGCGGGCGCTGGCCTTGCTCTGCCTCCCGCACCGACTCTGCCTCCTCTTCATCACTCTCGATGGGTTCCTGCTTCACCTGGACGCCGGCCAACGTGTGTGCCTCCTTCTGCCCGGGGAGCCGGTCCAGGAAGGGCTCATCCAGCAGGGCCTGGTGCTCGCGGAGCTCCTCCTCCGTCTCCTCGGGATGGCTCTCGGGCTGCCGGCCTGGCTCACTTGGTTTGGGGATCATCTGCAATGCAGAGGACATGAGGTTCAGACAGGCCGTTACATCAGAAAAGGCTCCTCAGATACCAGCCTGAGAGCGTGCTGCTTCCCCGAGCCCCGGCCAGTAGGTGCCAATCATTTACTCGTGGAAGCCAGACCCCAGGGACACCGTCGTGCAAAGAAAATGATGCCAACAGAACTCCAGCCCAGGGTCCCAGTGACGTGGCCCGGGGGGAGGCACAAAGCTCCTCCTGTGGGCTAGGCACAAGAGGAAGAGGACCTCAAGCCAATCCAGGCATGAGCGCAGCGTGTGGAGTGGGGCTCGCAGAGGGAGGCTAAGCTCTCCCACTCACGTCCAGCCGGCCATCCAGCAGGACATCCTGGGGGGACAGGGGAGAGCTCAGAGGCAGACAGCGCAGGCCTGAGCTGACAGGGCAGGCAAGTGAGTGCGCAGAGGTCACTGGCTGAACCACCGCCAGCTTGGCAAGTCGGGGAGCAGGCTTCCAAGCTTCCTGGGGCTCCAGTGGGCCTCTCTGAACAGCTGCGAGCCACCGTGTCTAAATGCGGAGACCCAGAGGCAGCGTGGAGCGGAAGGGGAGGCAGGGAGAGGCCGGCTACGTGCGCAGTCCTTTACGAGATGCTGAGTCTGGCGCTCTCCTTGGAGGGATGCACTGCCCAGCGTGATGCAGAGATCGTCTCCCGTTGGACATGTGCCATGCCATCACTCTGCAGGTACCCACTCTCAGACACCCTTGACACAGCGAGGCAAAGTGAGTCCACAGCCCACCAGCCTTCCACCTAGCTGCCAGGACGGGGTCCTCACTCTGGCTTTCACACCAACCATGTCACTTGGCGGCACTGACGTGTGCCAACTGCCCTTCCCCTGACATCCCTAAGCCCTGAGTCTTGGTCTGGTAAGAGCAGAGGACAGTAGCCTAGTAGGACTCTTCTGGTTGGCTGCGTCTCGGGCCTTCTGTGCTTACTGAAGCCTGGCTCAGGCAGCTGAGTCATGGGCTTGAAGATAGCGGATTGGGGGCCCCTGGTGCCTCCAGTCTGGGGTGGTCTGATTGGTAGTAGGATGAGAGGTCCTGGGTGGCTGACAGAAGCCCAGCACAGGGACACAGGAGGACAAATTCTGAAAGAACGTGGAAGAAGCTGCTTAGAAGAAGGTAATCAGAAGGCTGTGGGAAGTTGTAATGCAGAGACTGGCAGAATACAGGAGGAGCAAGGGCAGCCCAGATGGACGGAGGATAAATTGGGTCTTCAGGAGAAGAGATTGGTTTGTTTTTCGGAGGGGAGTGCAGTACTGCAGCTTGAAATCGGGGCCTCAAGCTCTTGTTTGGCTTCCTTGCTAACAGCTGGCACTCTATCACTAGAGCCAAGCTTCTAGCCTAATAGTTTGCTAATGAATTGGAGATGGAGTCACATGGACTTTTCTGCCAGGCTGGCTTTGAACCACAGTCCTTCATATCTCAATCTCCTTGAGGAGCGAGGATTACAGGTATGAGCCACCAGTGCCCAGCTGAGAAGAGACTCCCAAGGCGACTGAGGGCACAAGCATCAATAGCCTTCAAATGCAGGGATCGTGGCAATGGCAGAGAGCCAGACCGCTGGGTTAAAAACAGGAAGACAGGGCCAGATCACAGGGCTAGAGATCGGGGAGTGAGGGAAGCCAAGCCTTAAGGCTAAGGATGGGAGGACAGGGGTCCAGGGCCCCTGACGCTGGCAGTGAGAGCAAGGTAACGGGTCCAAAAGACTGCCCACCTGGTCCTGGACAGAGAATGGCAGGAAGCACACGCACTGAGTTAGGCTAGAGGATGAAAAGCACGCTCCACAAGCAAATGGGAATGTGGGCTGGGATGTGGGGGGCATCAGGATGGGGATGGGTCGTACTTGTAAGCAATCAGCATATGGGTCTGGGGGGCCCAGGGGAGGCGGAACCAGAGGGAGGAGAAGCGTGGAGGGTGCGCTTTCTCGCCTCCACCCCCCCCCCGACACGGGCGGAAGGAGGGTAAGGAGACGGTGGTGACCCTGCAGGATGAATCCGCACAGGCTGTTTGAGTCAATGCAATGGCTGGGCTTGAACGTGGGCTGAGGTTCCCGGGCAGGGCCGCCCTGTGAGGGGGGGGGCCTAGTGGAGAAGAGGCAGACAGATCTCCGTCAGCCCGGGAGGGCCACGGGCTTCGGCTCCGAGGGGAGAACGGAGGGAAGCACTCCGTGTGCAGGCACGCTCCACTGGTGTGAGCGTCCCACCTGAAGGGAGAGGGCAGGAATCGTGAAGACGCCCCTCGCCGAGGTGTCCGGAGCAGCCCGCCAAGTGCCCTGACCACACAGTGGCGCTCGCGTCCCACGCCGGCTCCTGAGACCCCAGATGACGACGTCCAGCGCGGCCCCACACCCGGCTCCCCGCTGTCTCTCTAACGGGGACTCCTGGGGCCTGCGTGTTCCACTCTACCGCATCCCGGCTACGGGACTGGCGAAGGCCCTCGCGAACCTAGGGCGGGGGCGCCCAAGGCTGGCCTGGCCTGCACTGCGGCCATCTCTGTGAGGCGGGAACCGGGCGCCCAGGCGAACACCTGTCTTTCATGTAGGACGCAGACAGCGCTTCGGGGCAGAACACCAAAGGTCTGCCTTCTTGTCTACGATGGGGCTCCCCATCACCCAAAAGTACAGCTGGAAATGTGGGTACAGAACCTCCAGGCGAGTTCCCAGACGCTGCCCCCCGTGATAGCGGCACCCGCAGGGCTGGGCCGCCCGGTCGAGCCACAGCGTGGCCTCAAGAGTGCAGAGAGGAGCCTGGCGAGGGACCGCTGCCCCTCCGGAGCGCCCCTGCACAGCAGAGGCCCCCGGTCCCTCGGGAAGAGCGATGGGCAAGGCCGGGTCCACGCCGGCTCCCGCAGAGCCACGGGCACTTCATTTCCGAGGAGTCCGGAGGCCCCGGAGGGCACAGAGCTGCCAGGCCGCTCTCTAGAGGTGCCTGGAGCGTGGAGGGAGGTTGCCATGGCAGCCGGGCACCCGCACCAGAGCCCTGTCCGTGACGCAGAGCAGGCCAACCCCCCGAGGGCCAGGGCCACTCAGCCGGCACTGACCCGGCAGGGCCACGCCAGCCTCCAGGGCTGCTGCTCACCAAGGAGGCCTCGCTTTCTCTTTGAAACGCAGTCCTGCTGCTCTACGGCTGGAGCCTCGGAGCAGAGCCGGCTCAGGCGGTAAAGCCGGCTGAGCGCGAGGCCAGCGGGGAGACGACACCTCACCAACACGACAGCGTGCCGGCGCCCGGACGCTGGCGCCCACCAAGTACAAACAAAAACGCACCGCCATATCCAGACGACGACCGTTCGGAAAGTCAGACTAACGTGCAGGACCGGAATGCACTGTACTTAAAACCACCCCGAAGAGCCCCAGTTCCCACGCTCACAGCGGACACGGTTACACGGAGGGGAGCAGCGCCCCCGAGAGCACGCTCCACGCTCGAGCTCGGAGACGGTGGGCTGCGGAGCAGGGGGCATCGCCCGCCGGGATCCGGGGACGACTCCCCCGGGAAGGCACGCCTTCCTCAGAAGGCTAATCCACGCCTTTGAGGCACTCAGACCGGGCACCAAGCTGGGGCGACTGTAACGCGAGGGGCCACCCCAGTCCTCGCCAAGGACACGGGAGGGAGCAGTCGGAGTGGGGCTGCCCTCCCCCTTAGGTTTTCCTCCAGGAACAGCCACGTGAGGCTGCCGGGCGGGCTTGCTGCGCGCTGACATCGCGGGCGTCCTGAAGCCCTGTGACAGGCTGAACAGGCAGTGGGCCAGGAGTCTGACTGTGATCCCCACTGCATCAGGGCTGGCTGCACCCCCAGGCATGCCCGGAGACCAGCTAGGAAGAGCCCTGCCAGATCATGGCAGACGATCGTCTTCTCAACTCCCTAGGAAAACATGGTATAAACCTTTCAATCAAGTGTCGTTTGCTACCATAAATCAATCACGTAACAAAATCCAGAGAGATTACCTGGCTCCTAAGTCACTCTTTTTAAGAATATGCCTCACAAGAAGGGTGTTTCCTGTCTTCCTCAAACCTCCTACCATACCCATCACTCACACGGTGACATGTGAAATGAACAAGCCCGTCTGGCATTAGAGACGGGTGTGAAAGTGCCCGACACCTGGGAGTACAGATACGAGGCGGAGAGCGGCTTCGCCCCCGACATGTGCAATCAAGGAGCTGCTCAGTGCCCCCCCTCCAGCACACTTAGTGAATGGGGGTGGCCGCAGTGCCTGAGGGGGGGAGGGGCCTGCGCGGAGGCCTCCCAGCCAGCGAGGGAAAGCACGGCGGGTGGAAGGATGTTCACAGGAACGGTCCCCATCTCTGAGGGACACCTCTCGAGGGTAGCCCCCTTCTGGGAGCGCACATCAAGCCTCTGGTGACCCCGAGGGCTCTGCAGACTCTTCTGGGCAGGAGGTGGGACTAGAAGAGGAAACTGGGACCAGGCAGGAGGGACTGATGCTGCTATGTGGTCAGCCATGTCCCTCTCAAGCGTGTGGTCACAACAGGGGAGGGGTCTCCCTCGAGGCTCAGCTCTGCATGTGACCCGTCGGGAGAGCCTCTCCTGGCTGCCCTTCCCCAGGCTTTCTAATCCTCAGGGTAGTGACAGAAGGCCTGGACCCTGACGACAGGCAGGGAACATCTGACTGGGGGTGGGGGATGAGGACAGGAGAGGGACTCTGCAGTCTGACCAAAGTAGGAGCTCTCAGAGGAAGGACAGCAGAACAATTCTGTCTAGCTCCAAGTCTGTTTGCTCCTTCAGAAAACCACACAAGTCTCTTTCTATTGCGGCAGCCTCGTGTGTTTTCTTGTTACAGCTTTATTGAAGTATAAGATCATCTTCCTTATACTCAGTGTCTTCCAGTCAACACAAGCTTCACGTTCTTGAACAGGAAGTTTCAGAAGCAAGCAATCTGTAAGTTTGAAGCCGGATCCTTCTGTGTCGTGTAAGCAATTCTGCCCCCTCCACCGACCCCTGCCCCCCCGCCCCCCCCCCCCCCCCCCGCCCAGCACATGTGGCCGGTCCTCCCTGCAGTCTCCACTTGGTGGCCCCACCCTCCCCGCTGGTGTCACCCTGGTCCTCAGGTGGGCTGTTTGGGTACGGTTAGGTGTGTGCACGGGGCTCGGTACCGTCCACTGTTTCCGGCAACCACCGAATCCCACCCACTATGGGCGAGAGAGGATTATTATATTCACAAGGCATAAAATTTGCTCTCAGATGGAGTGACTTCAGTTTTGGTTTACGTACAGAGCTGTGCAGCTGTCACTATTGGGTAGAATGCTCTGAAAACCAATGCTGCATCCACCAGGAGCTGTCCTCTATCTCCCACAACACCTGGGCGGGCAGACTCCGACCAAGGATTTGCCTGCACTTGGGCATTCCGCATGCACTGAAGTCGCATGGCATGCGGTCTCTGTAGCTCTTATTTCCCTAGGTGTAATGTTTCCACCCCTGCCACGGCACTCCACTGCCAAGATCCGCGGTGTGCGGCTCGTGCTTCACTACTGGATAGAAGCTGGGTGGGGCCGCTGGTCCACGTTTGTGAAGATTTGTTTCCATTTCTCTTGAGTCATGGAATAGTCTAGTGTTCAAATTCCCGAGGAACTCCAGGCTGTTTCCATCATGGTTTATCTGATCTTTATACTAAGTACGCTTCACTTCACAAGTCAGTATTTAATGGAAACTCAGGGTTACTCGTAACTTGGTTTCCCTATTAGCCAGCACCCTAGCACTAACTTTTCCTTCGGCTTCCTCTTGAAATGGATCTGACTGGCAAATTCTGTGCATGGACCTCTGCAGGATAGTTTGGTCCCCAGCCATTTCTGTGTGTCTCTAACAGGTAAGTGGCTTAAGGGTGTCAGGTGACTCGGAAAGTGTGCTTTGGGGACTCGATACCCTTGTAAAGTTGCAGACTTGAGCAGGAGTTTGCTTAACGATCTACAATGGTAAATGACCTTTGGAAACTCAAGGAGGAAGAGCTTCCCACAGCTGCAGAGACTTCCTGTGCCCGTGTGGAGTGGTGCGCACACGTGCGGGGGGCTGGGAGGCGGGACGGGCTCTCTGGGACACCTTGCTCTGTACAGCGCTGTACCTTCCCAGTTCCTAACTTGATGACAGAGTAGGTTCTCAGTGACTCTTCTTGCCCCTCCTCTGGCCAGAGTCAGCAGGGAATGGGGTGAGCGCCCTTCGGGGTGCAGACTTACCTCAGTCACACGGTCCGGGTCCCCGGGCAGAGGGCAGAGGGGCAAGGGCGCAGACCCACCTTGCTGAGGTGCAGCTGCTGCTGCTGGAACTGCTGCTTGTGCTTCTCCAGGAACTGCTGGTGCTGCTGCTGGATGACCAGGTGCTGCAGAGCCTGAGCGTTCTGTGGCAGGGGTGCTGACTGCGTGCGCCCCAGTGGGCGGTGCTGCCGCAGCTTGTGGATGGACGGGGACACGCGGTCCGCGCTCACCAGGGACTGTGCGTGGAGGGGCAAGGCCCCCAGGCCTGAAAGATACCAGTCTGAAGATAATATGGAGGAACAAACAGCAGAGGGGGAGAGGAAGAAGAGAGGGAGAGGCTGTTGAGTACACCATGGAGACCAAGGTGCACACCTGCCAGCCCGGGTGCCCGCTCTCACCGTGCCACAGCTGCTCTGCCCATGGCTGGCATGAGCCCATGCCAGGCTTCAGGAGGACAGACCACCCCGGAAGCCACTGACTACTGGAGGATCAGGTCTCCAGAGCCTACCTGGGACCTCCCTGAGGAGGCGGCACCAGGACATGAGCGTGCACCCCACCTGGGGACTGCCCAGCATGCCTCCCACGGGGGCCCCTGTCTTCAGCTCTGTAGGCACAGGCCCCATACAATCGCAAGAGCAGCCAATCTGCAGAGTGCAGAGACACGGCCCAGCAGGCCGCCTCGCAGCCCTGGGCCTCCCTGGGTTGCACTGCAGGGAGCATCCCACCGTGTGCCAGAGGGAGGACAGAGTGGAAGGAAGCCACTCTTCCCCAGGAGAGGCGGAAGGCAGGGCCAGGCCGGCACAGCAGACAGGACGTCGCTGGAGATGGTAGAGGACGGTGGCTTTGACCAAGCCCAAGGCAGGGCTAGGGCTTTAGGAAAGGGGTCTTCCACGTGCCCCCTCTGGCTGGCTTGTCCTGAGTGCTAGGCAGGGAGGAGAGAAGGAGGCCCGTAGCACAAGACTGCTGCCCATGGTGAAGGGCTGGATCTGTATGCCCAGCCAGTCCTGAGAACAGCCTGCCAAGAAGCCGGTCTGTATGCCCGGCCAGTGCCGTGGGCAGCGTGCTAGGGAGCTGGTCCGTATGCCCGGCCAGTCCTGAAAACAGCGTGCCAAGGAGCCGGTCCGTATGCCCGGCCAGTGCCATGGGCAGCGTGCTAGGGAGCCGGTCCGTATGCCCGGCCAGTGCCGTGGGCAGCGTGCTAAGGAGTTGGTCCGTATGCCCGGCCAGTGCCGTGGGCAGTGTGCTAGGGAGCCGGTCCGTATGCCCGGCCAGCGCCGTGGGCAGCGTGCTAGGGAGCCGGTCTGGATGCCCGGCCAGTGCCGTGGGCAGCGTGCTAGGGAGCCGGTCCGTATGCCCGGCCAGCGCTGTGGGCAGCGTGCTAGGGAGCCGGTCTGGATGCCCGGCCAGTGCCGTGGGCAGCGTGCTAGGGAGCCGGTCTGGATGCCCGGCCAGTGCCGTGGGCAGGGTGCTAAGGAGTTGAGTCTGTATGTCATCTATTGCTGTGGGCAGTGTGCTAGGAAGCCAGGTTTGTGGGCCTGGAGAGGGAGAAGGGGGGAAGGGAAGGCTGCTCTAGGAAAGCCATCATGGATGGTAAAGGCTACAGACCCGCTGCCACCACCAGGAGACAGCCTTCTAGCCCCAGCACACTCTATGCCAGCATCCCATTCCACAGCTGGAAAAATGAGGCCCGCAGACGATACACGTCTTCCTGAGGTCAGCGTGGGTTGAGCTCAGACGTGTGGAGGACTAGAGGCAGGGATCAAGGGCAAAGCGAGGCTCGAGTGCACGCGGCGAGATGCTCCTCGTCAGGAAGGAGCGCCGAGTGGCCCTCCGCGTCCGCCAGCGCCTGGCATCAGCACAACATTCCCGTGCAGACCAGTGGCCGAGGACAGCTAAGTGTTCAAGGAAGACAGCCCGGCCACTCACACCTGCAGGTGTCACACGCGCGGGGTGTGACCCAGGTGCACGTCAGGGTGACACGAGGCCGGCTCGAGGCTAGCTGGGGCTGCTGGCCTTCACGTGAAGCAGTAGGCATCCAGGAAGCCGACCCGGGGCGGCCCGGGCACGACGGCCGCCGGGGGGTGTTTGCCCTCGCGCCATCAACGGGCACAGCGCGTCCTGCCACTTCTGGACCAACGCATTCCCGCAGTCGCCGGGCCGGCTTCGTGTTTCCTCTACATAACTACCCCGAGAAGGTGCACACTGGTGACAGGATTCCCTGCTAGGGAGCCGACTAGCTGCCGAGGACGCACATGCGGGGCGGGGGGGGGGGGCGTCCCCGCGGGCCCCGGAGGCCCTCTCCGGGCAGCCCCGCGGCGGCTCTCACCTGTGACGAGCGGCGTCTGCGCGGGGGGCGGCTCCAGCAGGACCATGTGCGGCAGCAGCGGGCTGTGAGGCGCCCCGGCCTCCCGCTCCAGGGGCGAGGCGCTCAGGAACGGGGCCAGGTGGGTGCCGGGGAACAGGGAGAGCCGCTGCTGGAGGGCTGGCAGCGCCAGTCTCTCGGCGTCCGGCGGGCTGGCCGCACCCTGGAAGGCACATGGGAGATGCGGGGGCTGCGGGGCCTGCGGCAGACAACCCTCCCCCCCCGCACCCCGCGCGACCCCCGGGCCCGTGGGGGTGACTTACGGCTGAGGGGCCGGTGGCAGGAAGTCCTAAGGTGATATTGGGCAAGGATGGCGACGTGTAGAGAGGGAGCGGGGCGACGGAGCCTTCCCGAGTCACAAGTCTGTGCGCCAGGCTGGTCTGCGGGCAGAAGCAGGGCAACCGTCACACGCAGGCGGGGCGGAGCCCCGGGGGGACGGCGGGGCACCGGGCTGACGGTGGGGGCCTCACAGCAAGAAGCAGGTGGAACAGACCGCAGCGGGCAGAGCAGCGTGGCTTCCAGCTCACCAGATGCCCGGGGGGCGGGGGGGGGGGGGGCGGGAGACACTGGGGCGTGGGGTCATTCCCAGGAGCCCGAGTGCTCTGGTCACCCTGTCCACTGTCACCTTATTTCTAGTCAACGTGAAACGATCAGAAGGGACTCCAGGACAGTACACACAGCCAAGGGGGATCTTCCCAGACATGACAGCCAAAGCAGAAACTGAACACAGTTACACACGGAACGAAAAGGTTCTGCTCTCATGAAAGGCAGGTAAAGGGATGGATGGCAAAGGCCGCAGGAGCCTGCTCTCCAGAGTGCCCCGCCCCGCCCCACCTCCCCTCCCCAGAGGCCCGCACCCACTGCCACCTCGGCACTGTGTGAAGACAGCCCGCCCTCAGCCCCAGACTCCAGCAGCCATCGAATGCCAAGGCCATTTGAAATTGGCAAGAATCATACGTGTGTGATCCAATATGCACAGGCCACCCTGTGGTAATAAACGCCCAATGGGATACGTAGACACCTGGACTTTAAAAAAATGATGCATCTTTCTAATTGCTGTAACAGTGGGCTAAAATTTTTTTGTTATTATACAGGTGATGTACAGAAGGTGATGTACAGTCACTTATCAGGTAAAGTGACTTCACTTTTAATTATATGTTCTATTAATTAATAGTAGCTTATTTTACACTTATACAATTTATAAAAATCATCACCTAGCATACATTAGGTAGCATCTACATGGCAGATCCCCTAAATAAGGTACAGTTGTAATGTATGTACCTAATGATATCCCTACCTCCCCACGACAATGCAGAACTGGCCTCACCCTCCCGGGGCAGGAAGGAATTTCCAGGATGTGCTGAGGCTACATACAGGCAGAGCGCAGCATGACTTCAGTCTTGCAGGGAAGGACCATAACAACTCGTGATAATCGATGGACTTAAGTTGGTATTTTGAAGGAATATGGATAAAATAAACAGGGGTATGAAATACAAAGTGCAGGGAGGGGAATGTGGCCTAGTGGCAAGAGTGCTCGCCTCGTATACATGAAGCCCTGGGTTCGATTCCCCAGCACCACATATACAGAAAACGGCCAGAAGTGGCGCTGTGGCTCAAGTGGCAGAGTGCTAGCCTTGAGCAAAAAGAAGCCAGGGACAGTGCTCAGGCCCTGAGTCCAAGGCCCAGGACTGGCAAAAGATAAACATAAAATAAAATTTGAAAAATGCAAAGTGTGAGAGACGTGGGGCTGAGCGAGCTGAGCGCGGCAGTGTGCACTTCACGCCTAGCCAGGAGTGACCCTCGTGCCTGCAAAGCCTTTTATTCGTAGAGGACATCTGAAATAAAACCTGAAATGCAAACACTCGGTGTACTGTGGGTGAATCCTGAGATGGCCAACCCCTTGGGAAGGCAGGGTTCATTCTGAAATACTGAGACAAAAGTAACAGTCTTTCCACTGCTGCAGCAGCCGCGCACGCTGGACAGGCATGTCTACGGCAGCTTCCTGCCGGGCCTTCCCCAGCTCCACCTCGCCCCAGCACCGTCTGTCTTCCTGCAGCCCAGTGAGGGCCTGCCTCACCCCATCCCTGCGGGCCACTCAGGGTGCAGAGAGACCCCTGGGCTGAGCGGAGAACGGACACCGAGCACTCCAAAAAGCCACACAGATCTAGTTCTGAATACAGGCACCAGCAAAGCCTTGTCTGGTGTCCGCTGCTCTCACTGAGCTCCAGTGTCATGGAAATTATGCTCATCAGCTGGTTCCAGAACCTTCTGACACCATTCCAGTTTGCTAGGTCCCTCCCAGACTGCGGCAGCTCTTCAGGCCCTTTATTGCTCCTGAGATAAGCTCCCGGGCCCAAGCCTCCTGGTTTCCCTCGGCCTCGGCCTCGGCCTCAGCTGGCATGACCACCTGCTTCTCTAACACTTGGTTTGCCGGCCCACCTCGGCACTTGTGTACTCCTCTCCTTCTCACTCCCAAACCATTCCCAGCATGCACTGCCTGCCCAGGGTACCACAGCACAGGGTAACACTGAGAGGCTCTCCACAGTGGTGACTTGGAAAGAGACGGCAGCAAGACAGGCTTGAGGCTCCCGGACATCTCCACATCTCAGGAAGACTGAGGGGAGGGGAAGGGGAGGGGAAGGGAGGACAGCCCCTATGAGACGCTCTCCAGCGTGACCCGCCCCCTCTTCTGACTGGATGCTGCACAGGTGGGGGCACTGACCTCGGCTGGGACGCTGGGCACTGCGGGCGCGATGCCGTTCTCGGTGCTGACGTTGCCAGAGCTGCTATTGGGCGAGCTGGGTCCGGAGCCCGGAGCGCTGCTGCACGCAGAGTCTACGGGCGGGCGAGAGACAGTGGCTGGAGACGGCGCGGCGAGGCCGGCCGCACTCCGCGTGGCCAGCCCCTGCCCTTGTATTCTGCGGGCCTCAGCACAGCCAGAAAGCACAGGGCTGTAGGTACAAAGCGAGGCACGCAGAGCCAAGCCTGCTTTCCAGGGGTGCCGCTGCTCCCCCTGCCCCGAAGCTTCCCACCGCGCTGGCTCCAGGAGGGCCCTGGCCGTGCTTTTCAGGAGGTACCCACTGTCAAGTTCATAGCTCTTAAACTTCAAAATGATTTCATAGACCACAAAGTGAAGCCCTTCTTAAACACTTATTAATATTCTAACAACAAAAGACCAGTGAACACAGAAGCCAGCTGGCTGAATTGTGAAAGGTCCGATTTACTACGCTCACCATAAAACAATTCACAATAAAGCAACTTCCCGTGACACCTTCCATTTCACTCTGTGCATTAGACACAGGAGAGCCAGCCAGGGCACCTGTGGCTCCCGGGGCTGCTGAGGACGCGGAGGACAGTGGTAGCGCACCCTGGCGGGCCCAGCCACGCTGTGACCAGAGCTCCTCCTCACTGCTGGAGTGGCCACGTCCAGCGGGAGGCCGCTGTGCCCTCCAGCTCCACTTCCACCTCTGATTGGGTGGCCTTCTCACGACATGTCGTCTGGCCAAGACTTCCCAGAGGCACACATGTGACCAGTTTGCTGAGAAGTTCAAGGGTCTGCTCTGCACAGTCAGAGCCCTGACTCAAGTCTAACTGCACACAGGGCCAGGACGGGCTCCGGCTCTGCCAACCCAGCAGGAGCCTCCTCCAAACCGCCAGCCTGCCCAAGCCCACGCACACAGGCACGCGTCACTCCGGATCACGGCCGGAGGAGGATGGCAGGATGGAGTCCCTTTCCTCCCACTCCCTCAGGTCCCCAGAGAGAGCAGACATGATTCTAAGAGCCTGGCCTTTATGAAGCTATGAAGAAACTGTGCCAAGGAGTAGCTGCACTTACCCTGGGCTACGTGGCTTAAGGAAAATGAGCAGGGCAAATGCACCCCCTTACCGGTCTGGGCAGAAGGGCAAGGCTTGGTCTCCTGGTGACCACACTGCCCCCCGAGCCATCTCAGATGCTCTTGTACCCCCAGCAGCCGTCTCTTCCCTACTTCCAGTTGAAAACCCTAGGCCGGCCATCGGCTCATGCTGCAGACACTGACCAGGGGCACGGGTGCCGCGCTCACCCGGGCTCTGCCCTTCAGCTCCTTCTCAGCCCCTCTTGCTCCCTCCACACACCAACTCCAGAGACTGGCCTCGCTCTACAGCCCTCCCTGCCTCCCCCCCCCCCCCCCCCGGTGACAGCAGCTGGAAGCCACCTGGGGTAAGCAGGTGTCTGCACTGCATTCTCAAACGGGCTGCTTGCTCTGGCTTTCTAACTCTCCCACTTCAGCCCTGGGTGTCACCCTGTCCCAGGGCAGCCCACGGTGGCCCCTCGCTGGAGCTGCTCCCACACAGCCCTGTCTCCAACTACACCAGGTCCTGGCAAATCCTTCTAGAAACCCTGTGCACACATGGTCACCAAACAAACGCTGCACACATGGTCACCAAACAAACGCTCCCTCTACAGGTCACAGCGTCCTCTACTTCTCAATGCATGGTGCTAGTGTTTGGTTTTTCGATTCTACTTTTAGGAATCTGGTCTAAAGAAATAAACATCGCTGCCATGCTGTCATCTCCACCAGCCATGTGGTAATGCCACCCAGGGTGATATTTCCAGGTGGAGGATGCGGAGTCTACCCAAGTGCAAGGCAGGCGTGCCCGTCACAACTGGCAGGAGACAGCTCAGCTGCAGCAGGGACGGGGGCCGCTCCCTTCCTCCTTGGTGCTTCACTGACAACCGGGAGAGCCTGCCATGTTCCCCCGGGCCGTCTCACGTCCTCTCCGCACACGTGCTGGCTGGGGTGGCGTGCACCGCCCCCCGCACCTCTGTGGGGGGTCTGCTCACTCTGCCTGGGGCCTGCCTTCCTGGAGCGCGTCGCTGCCCCAGCCCTACTTGGAGCCTTCCCCCGGCTGTTACCGCCGCACGGGTACCGTGGCTGCTCCAGGTGCCCGGCTCCGCGCTGCCCGGCCGCTCCCCTGTGGCCGGGCAGCTGAGAACGCACGGTGGGGGCCCGTGCTGTTTCCTGGGCAGTGGAGTCCTCCCCTCCCGTGGCTAGGCCTGGCACATCACATCTGAGCGAGACCGTGCTGGCGGACGGTGTCAGAGAGGGGGGCGTGTGACGGGAGGTGTGGGGGGAGACCCCCCCACGTCTAGAAATACCTGTGACATCCAGGGGACGCTTTTTGAGAGCAGTGACCACAGGCCCGTCCTTCCTGCGTAACAGGGGGCTGCTCCGCCTCTCGGCCACTTTCTGCTTGAGCCTGGACCTCAGTTTCAGGTTGGGTTCAGAAGCTGTACAAAAGAAGACGCTGTTATAGCTGGAGGACACGGCTGGAACAGAAGGTGTCAGGTTCACAGGCATTGTGAAAATGGCCGCTTATTGGCAGGAGCACAGAGGCAGCGCGCGGGGGCAGGGTGCTGGGGCTGCCCGTCGGGGGAGGTGACGGACGCGGCCTGGCTGCGGTGGCGGCACACGGGTGTGCGTGTGGCTCCGTCTCTAAGCTACGCTGCGACTGACCATTACCAGCAGATGGAAGCCAAGGCTAGGGCGGGGTCACCCGGAAGGCAAGAAACCAGCGAGGGGTGAGAGTCGCTCAGCAAAGGCACCTCTTCAATAGTTATCTCCTAATAACTCACTGACATCATCACTGAGGTGTCACTTTGAATCTGAGGACAAGGACGGGCGGGCATCTTTCTTCCAGGGTTGTGAGCTGCGTCCGCTATTCAATGACACGAGGCACAACCCACAGGCCAGCCCACCCCGGCTCGGGGCAGCCCCACTCCCATCTCCCACGGGAGGATGGGGGAGCTGTTCTCAGCATCCAAGGGCAGGCCGGCACCTGTCTGTCCCTTCCGGGGCCACCAGCTGGTGCCACGCAGCTCGGGCCGGGGCTTGCGTTGGTTTCTGTAAGCAGGTGCCTGAGTGGACAGACCCACTGGGAGCCTCGCAGCGCCACACAGGTGCCCAGGGCATCCCGTCATAGCCCTTCGCGGCCCACAGCCCGCTGCTGAGAGCCCCAGACGGCCAGTCTGCTTCTGCCACTGGGAGGCGGCGCAGGACTCTCTGGTCACCAGCTCCTAGGCCTTTGGCCGACTGCTAGATAAACTGAACACGTGACGGCAGACAGGACATTGAGACAGTCCTGTGCTGGAGGCTCTGTTAGCTCCCCGCTCCTGAACGTGTTCCACTGGTGACACCCCCACCCCCGCCCCCCGCCAAGGGGCAGCTCCCTACTCCCACATGGGACTTTCCTGTGGGCTCTCGGTTCTAGAAAGCAGGCCAGATGTGACTCCACAGTGTGACTCCAAGTGTAGGTGAAGTGTGCCACTTCAGTGCTTCAACAGGAGAACAAAGTAAGCCAGAAGCCTACCTGTTTACTACATAAGAGAGCAGAAACTTTTCTCCCACTGTCAAGATCTCTCAGACTCCACTGGGGTCTTTGGGACAGAAGCTGCAAACCACGGGAGAACAGCCTCTGGGCTCCAGGGCTGAGTACACCAAGGACTAAGCATGGTAGTCCTTGGCCCTCTGTGGAAGGAAGGCTTCTTTTGGTAGCTGACCTGGAAGGCCCAAGTGGCAACAGAAGGCAGAGTGACAGGGTCAGTCTGACTGGCCACAGGCTGGCCATGCCATGTGGCCTGAGACACCAGCCTCTTCCAGGGCCACTGTGTCTTTGCTGGCAGGTCCTAACACCCCCTCCCCCATCCTTCCAAAGTCCCTAGACTCCTGGTGGGAAGCACAGACTACAGCTCCAGCTTCTGCTCCTTGACCCGTCTTTCCCCCTCCTATGGCCCCGCTTCCAACCCTGCTTCCCACCAAAGGAAGGGGCTGCTTGGGCCCACGCCCTCCTAAGACTGCCCTGACCCCAGTTCTTCTTGGCAGCCACCTGGCTACCCACAGCCACTTCGATGCCTGCCACTGCCTGGCCCCCCGTGGCCAGATTCCACATTGCACACTGCTCTCCTTACCACCTGCACAGCTCCCTTGGCTCTGCGGTTTTCCCAGAGGCAGGTCCAGGGCAGCGCCACCCACCTCTGCCCTCCTGGGCCAAGACTCGCCACCTGCCTTGCAGAATGGTAGGAAGGGAGGGGCTGGCCCCAAGTGCAAGCACCCTTAACCAGAGCAAGGCCGTGACATGGAAACGCTAAACTGCAGGATGATCGGAGCTGACCAAAAGAAACCAAGTAACACACTGGCAGTGCCAAGGGTCGAGCGGGGTGAGGCTCTGTCCCTGTGGAATCCACTGGACGAGCAGAGCAGGCAGCTTGCTTCCAGGGGCACAAAACGCCCCAGGAGAGGCAGTCCGCAGTGAAGCTTCACCGCCCCGAGCTGGAGTGGGCTGGCTTCTGGGTTGTGGGAGGTGACCAGGAAAACGTGGGCCTCGCGCCATGCGCCCCACGGCAGCCGCTGTGTGAGGCCGCCCGGTGCTCGGCTGTGCGGGCAGCGTAGCGGGTGCTGTGGGGCAGGCAGGGCGAGGCCGCCCGGTGCTCGGCTGTGCGGGCAGCGTAGCGGGTGCTGTGGGGCAGACAGGGCGAGGCCGCCCGGTGCTCGGCTGTGCGGGCAGCGTAGCAGGTGCCGTGGGGCAGGCAGGGCGAGGCCGCCCGGTGCTCGGCTGTGCGGGCAGCGTAGCGGGTGCCGTGGGGCAGGCAGGGCGAGGCCGCCCGGTGCTCGGCTGTGCGGGCAGCGTAGTGGGTGCTGTGGGGCAGACAGGGCCTGCTCCGGGCCCCCGCTTTCCTTCTGGAAGAGGTTTGAACTTCAGAGAACTCAGTTCTAGGCCTCTCAGGAGCTGGCTGACTTGACGGTCCCAGGGAAGACACCGATGCCCCGTTTCAGCAGTTCCACTGAGTGTCTCCTCTAAGCGCAGCTCGGGCTGCAGCGAAGCCTCTGTGGCCTCCGTCTGGCCCCAGAGAGGACAGGCGTGCGGGGCCACACGAACGAGCACAAAGCTGAGGGGCAGATGTGCGGGGAAAGGAACGGAGGAAGATGCTGAGAGACTTCATAAGAGAAAGAGGAAAAGCAAACAAACGATGGGAAACGGCGAGGAAAAGGCCTAGCATCAAATCAAAGAACCAGGAAGGCACAGAGTAAAGCGCGGGGAAATGTCCAGCAGAACAACTCGAGACACTCTGCTCCTGACGGCGAGGGTGCCCAGGGACCTGCGCAGCCTCGGGCGGCCGACAGCAGGCCCTCAGGAGAGCCCTGCAAAGCTCGGGGCAAAGACGGGGCTTAAGGGCGGACGAGGTGCTTGCACTGCCCCATGAGGGCTAAGGTGATCATGTCTGCAGGAGGATGCCCTCTGTTCTAGCCCAATCATCCCGCAGCAGGAACCGCAACAGAGAGGGCAGCCGCGTGCAAGGACTCCCTGAAAGCAATGCTCTCCACCTGCGATGCTTCGCGAGCTCCTGAAGGTGCACACAGTCAGAAAGAGGGAGAAAGCAAGCCCAGAGGCACACAGCCAGGCAAGGCAGCCAGGGCTGGCATCTCCAGGCCAGACACCAGCCCACGGTGGCCGCCACGCCTGGCCAGCCTGGAGCCTCCAGGCATGGATGAGTAAGAGACCCGGAGAAAACTGAGCAAAGGGGAAACCATGATCATCTTCAGGAAGAAGACAGGCAACAGAAGAAGGGAAGTGTAACCGAGGCACGCGCGCGGTTCAGCTGTGGGCGCCACGCGTCCTAATAAAGCAGGGCAGGGCGGGGTGCAGGACAGCCGGCTTCCCGGAGTAAACACGGTGGGCAGGGGATCCTAGCTTCGGTGTTCATGGGCAGTTACTGTCTGAGGAAGAAGATGGCTCTAAAAAGGTAATTTAAAAGCTTGAATGGAGTATCATTTTTCTAGCATACATAATAGATACAGGATAAGTAATGACATGTATTATTTAACTGTAACCCCTCTGTATATCACCTTTGTAATAACAAAAAAAACTTAATAGCATGTGCTCACAAAGCAACAGGAAAAGGAAGTGACACCGGGGATGGAGGCTTAGCACCCTGCAGCAGGGCCATGGCTGGTCCTGCTGACACTGCACACAGCACTGCTTCATCATGCCCCTCAAACCTTGCCAACAGTGACAGGGTTGGCTTTGAGACCTCGGAGAGACTCAAGATTTGAATCGTCCATAGAAACAGCTGTACTCGAGGAGCTCAGGAACCTCACCTAGAGAGATACTAGTGGGAGTGAGCAGGGGCACAGGCCCGGCCCGGGCAGGAGAGCACTACTGGGACTGGCACCGGGCTGGACACTGAACCAGAACGGTGCTCACACAGAGGAGCAGCTGAAAAGTAAGCTACAGCATACCAACGGGTCATTGACAAAAGAACTCTGTGCACGCCGCACGCATGCAGGCACGCACACACGCACGCCTAGGCCTATCTACCAAAGCTCTCCGTGGGGAGTAGGCTGCGGGGAGCGGGCTCTTCTGCCTCAGCACAAGCTGCATGCCCACACGTCTTGAGAAGGAAAGCCACGCCACAGGGGGGCGGCCAGCAGCTTCCCTCCTCCACAGCCTTCGCAGCGACGGCGCCGGGCAGCAAGCCCACTGGGGTTTTACCACACCTTTCTGCTCCACTCTGCTAGACGCCACCTGACCAGGGCCCAGCAGGCCTGGCGTGGCTACTCCACTGCACACATCTCAAATGTCGGTCAGGTTCCACCGACGCCCGGCCCACGCGCCCCTCCACTCCCGCTCTGGGCTCCAGTCCTCCTTCTGGGACCTCGCTACGCTGGCTGGCAACCCGGTGCCTGCCACCCGGCGGCGTCTGCGTAGAAGGGCAGTGAGCCCCGCCGTCCCCCGAAGGCCTCGGCACCGCCTCAGCACACGTGTACTCGGGACTACCCAAGAGTTCCGGGCTACACCGACTTTGTGCGCCCTTCACGCCCATGCCAGGGGGAAGGGCCCACGTGGCGTGGCGGCGTGGCTCCAGGGAGCACCGTGGCACCGCAGCGCCACCGCGCCATCTCCTGCGGGCCAGGGCCGCCTCGAGCCCTCTGGGCTTCGTTCCAGAAGCCCTGCCGCCCCCAAGCCCGGTGCACTGTCTCCTCACGGCCATCGCCCCGAGGGAGCGCCAGGGCCTCGGTGTGCCCGAGGACCCCGCTGGTGCGCTCCTAGCTCCCGGAATGCCCCGCGCCCTGGGTGCCTCAGGCCCCTCTGCCCTCTCCTCCCAGCAGGCCCGCTACATGCCGCGTGGCACTCAGGACGCGGCCTCTCGCTGGGGGGCTGGCTCCGCTCTGGGCGCTCTGGCATGTGCGGCTCAGGGCCAGCACCGAGGTCACGGGCGGACGTCAGCAGGGGCTGCCCCACCCTGGCGACCCTCCACTGAGCTGCCCAAAGGAGATGAGGAGGGTGTCCAGGACGTCTGAGCCTCAGGAAGCGGGTGTGCGTGGCTGCGGAGCACTTCGGAACGATGGTCTAACCCCACGCAGGAAGCCCTCTGCCCCGCAGAGCCTGCCGTGGGGCTCCAGGAAGTCACCGGGGCGCAGGGTCCGCGTGACACAAGGCCTCGCACTCACCTGTTTTCCTAAGGGGGAAGTCATCTTTGGCGTCGTACATGCCCAGGACTGGGTGGTTGTAGGAAGCTGACACCCCACTCTGGGGAGGTGAGCTCTGGTCCAGGGAGCTGTGCTGTGTCTTCCTAGAGAAAGACAAAGGCCGACATCAGTGTGTCTATGGCTCCCCAAACCTGTCAGCAATCACAGGGCGCCCCTTCCTTTGTAAACTCAGAGCCCCTTATCAGGGCTCTCTCACCCTAGGGGCGAGCTGGGAGTGAACCAAAACACGCCGACCAGTTAGCAAGTGGGGCTGAGGCCTCCTCTGTCCCCCTCGGCCCTGCCGCGGTCTCTGCTCGCCTGTCTGTCCTCAGCCTGCAGCCCCGCCCGGCCGCCCGGCGAGCCTGTCCTCATGGCAGGCAGGAGGAGGCGGGAGGCTCAGGCTGCCAGGGTGGGTCAGGACGGAGTGGGCAGACACTAGCAATATGGGGTTCCCTCGGCCTCCCTGAGAACAGAGCCCCGAGGACCTCTCCTTCAGAAGAAAAGGCCCATCCCTCGGCTCTCACGCTCAACAGGAAGCAGCCCTTTGCGTCCTGGGAGCTGCCCTGCGAGGTGTACTTCCTCAGGAATGGCAGCCACCACGCCGTCCGAAGAACGGCCAGAGGGGAGGGGCTGCAGGAGACCATGCTCAGAGGAGGACGGCCGAGGGAGGGGCCGGGCTCAGCGATGGGCTCCGAGGCCACCCTGCGTGCACGGGCAGCCGAGCCTTGCACACACACCGCAAGTGTAAGACCATCTGCAGGGCTGTAGGCTGCATAATCTGCTTAATGACTAGAAACGAGTCTGTCAATTTTTGGTTTTGAATTTGATTATCTGAATACACAGTGCCTGACGTCCATGCATCTGGAGTTACGTGAATCAAGAGCAGGGAGCTCTTGAATAGGTACAGGTGTGCATTTAAATATTTAAGGCACATAGTAAAAAGAATGTGCTGACAGGAACTGCAGAGACAAATCCAGGTATCCTGAGTCCTCACAGAGAGAGGATCAGACATGGGAGCTCACCCTTTCCCCACACCCTTCCTACTCTACCACGATACTCCCATACAGTGTCCTACCACGCGCACACCAGCCGCCACGAGCTCACACTTAGCCAGCTACATCCACTCACCCCGAGGGGCAGGAGCTACAGAACAGCTCCTTCCTGACTTACTATTACCATAGGTTCCCGACCCAGAAGTGGGGAGGAGAAGCTGTGGTGCATGTTGAGAGAGTAGGGGGTCTCAGGTGGCCCGGGCAGATTCACACATCTAAAGGAGCCAGGGGCTGCTGAGACCGACACGTGCAACCTGTTTGACCATTCACCTGCCCGCAGACGCGTGCTTGTTTCTGCTCTTTGGTGGTCATGAATTCAGCTGCCATGCGCACAGGAGTGGGCCCCTGCATGTGAACGAGCTTTAAATTGGGCAAACTCGAGAAGGCACGTGCTGGTCACAAGGTAGGTAAGCATGCACCTTTCTAAAACACTGCCACCCTCTCCCAATGGGGCTATGCTACTTAAGTCCCCCAGCAACCTATGGTAGCATAGCTGCCGTGCACTCAGCCCCACCTGCCTGCCACAGCTCCGCCGCACCGCAGCCGTGTTGCTGGAGTTGCACCTTGTGCAGTCAGCCCCACCTGCCCGCCACAGCTCCACCTGCCCCGCAGCCGTCTCGCTGGAGTTGCACCTTGTGCACTCAGCCCCACCTGCCCGCCACAGCTCTGCCACCCTGCAGCCGTCTCACTGGAATTGCACCTTGTGCAGTCAGCCCCACCTGCCCGCCACAGCTCCGCCGCCCCGCAGCCGTCTCGCTGGAGTTGCACCTTGTGCAGTCAGCCCCACCTGCCCGCCACAGCTCCGCCGCCCCGCAGCCGTCTCGCTGGAGTTGCACCTTGTGCACTCAGCCCCACCTGCCCGCCACAGCTCTGCCACCCTGCAGCCGTCTCACTGGAATTGCACCTTGTGCAGTCAGCCCCACCTGCCCGCCACAGCTCCGCCGCCCCGCAGCCGTCTCGCTGGAGTTGCACCTTGTGCAGTCAGCCCCACCTGCCCGCCACAGCTCTGCCACCCTGCAGCCGTCTCGCTGGAGTTGCACCTTGTGCACTCAGCCCCACCTGCCCGCCACAGCTCCGCCGCCCCGCAGCCGTGTCGCTGGAGGTGCACTTTGAACACCGCTGGTGCCTACGGACGCTGTGTGGGCTTTTGGACGTCGGCTTCGCCTCTGTGAAGGACCTGTTCGTGCCTTTGCCCTGTTTTTGGTGGGCTGCCTGTTTCTGAATACCAACCTACAGAACCTCTATAAGGCAGTTTGTCAGATATACATGCACTTGGAATTTCCTTCTAGTCTCCTGCTTGCCTCGTTTTCTCAGACGCCTTTCACAAGTCTCAAGTTGTCTTGGTAGTCTAGTGTTTTAGGTCCACAGCTGACGGTTCCAGAGATCCGAAGTCTTTGCTAGCCCTCCCCCTCACCGGGCTTCCAAGTGCATCTGGAGTGTTCTTCTGCACGGTCAGTCATTCACACTTCCTGCTGTGGTCCTGAGCTCGGAGCAGATCCTCGGGTGTTGGGCGAGGCTGGCTCGTGGCTTAGCCCTTTCCCCAGGAGACTATTTCCCAGTACCTTTTTGCTGCAGGGCAGTGGGTATTGCCAGTGAGGCTTGGTTTAGGGTCTTCTATGATAAAAACAAGCCACCAAACCCAGTGAAACACGCTGTCACAGACTGAGCTCCCTGCAGTCAAACTCTAGTTGTTGAGGTGGTGTCTCCCTCTCGACTCCCTCCAGGGGAAGAGGGAGAGGGAGAGAGGGAGAGAGAAGGAGAGAGAGGGAGAGCGAGCGAGAGAGAGAGAGAGACAGCGTGGCCTCTGGACCGTCATGCCCAGGGCAAACAGGCCCTGCACAGGTCAGACACCTCCCTCAAGTGACCCGCTCCCCAGGTCGTCTCCAGTGACGGCCATGCTCCCTTCCCTCTCGTGGGCACTGCCCACCACTGCTCCCGAGAGGCAAGCCCCTCACCCTTGCAACCTCTCACCAATTCTTCAGTTCCCTCTTCCTGCAGCCCTTTTACTCTGGGGAGTGTCCTTCCACCACCGTGGCTGTCCACCCACTGTCGCTGCTAGCCCTCCCCCCCATGCCGTCTGTCCGCACCACCGTGGCTGTCCACCCACTGTCGCTGCTAGCCCTCCCCCCCATGCCGTCCGTCCGCACCACCGTGGCTGTCCACCCACTGTCGCTGCTAGCCCTCCCCCCCATGCCGTCCGTCCGCACCACCGTGGCTGTCCACCCACTGTCGCTGCTAGCTCTCCCCCCCATGCTGCCCGTCTGCACCACCGTGGCTGTCCATCCACTGTGGTGGCCACCTCCAGGGTCTCCACAGCGGTCAGCCACGACTTGTAAGCCCCACTTCCTGCCAAGTGCCCCCCCCCCCAGCCCGCCAGCTTCCTATGGCAGTTCCCCAGCACAGCTTCTTAACCTCACTTCCCAAAGCCAAGCTGGCCCTGTCCTCCCCTGCGAGAGTCCCTATTACCCTCCCCCCCCCCCCCCCCACACACACAAGGCCGACAATGATCCAGAACTGCCTCTCCTCCCTTAGTCCGACAGGCTCTCCGTCCCTGGGTCCCTCCATCTCCCCCAGGCCCTGGCTGACCCTGCCTGTCCCAATCGAGCCCCACGCCTGTCGTTGCTGCTATCTTCCACTTCATCTGCCTGGCGACCCCCACCTTGCAGTGGGCGTGGGACACCAGAGCCTCTGGACATCACGATGCGGGCTGACAGCCGAGGCGACATCACGGCACGGAGCACGGCGTGCGTGGGACCCCCGGGGTGCCGGCATCTCAGCGGGCACCCCACCCAAGCCACGGGTCCTTACCGCTGTCACCTGTGGCTCCCTACGGAGCGCCAGGTCTCAACCTTCCCTGAGCGCTTTCGTGTCGTCCGCGGAGTTACACGAGTACCACCAACTCGGGTGAACGTGCGGTGTGTGAGCTGCAAGGCGGGCCCTTAAGGGACGAAGGAAGGCCTTCGTCACAGTGGGAGGGCCTTCCGGCTGCGTCCCCAGAGCTGAGGTCGCCTGTCACGTGGGACGGGTCACGGGACGTGGTATCATATGTGAACAGCTATCTCTTTTGGGGCTGTGGCTTAGCTATTATTCCCCGCAGTCAGATCACTGGGTAATTACATTTGCTTTACGGGTTCGATTTTGTTTTTTTGGGACGGGGTCTCCGTCTGCATAGCCCAGGCTGGCCTGAAGTTTGCAATCCTCTGGCCCCGGTCTCCTGAGGGCCAGCATTTCCAGCGTGCCCCACTCCCGAGGCTGACTGCGGTTGATGGCAGAAACCACCCTGCCGTATGGCCGGTGGGAGCTCCGGAAGAGCGTGCTTCAAAGCAGCCACGTACTCCAGATGGTAACGGAGGCTGCCTGGCTGCGGCACCAGCTCCCCGCGAGGCCTCTGGGAAGGGGGCCTCGGGGCGCCTGCTTCTACCTGCTCACAGCACAAGCAGCTGCCCACCGTGTAGGCTCTGGTGGGCTGTCAGTACACATTAAGAATACCAAAGCGCTGCAGACTCTCCCGGGAATCAACTGCCGAGGGACAATTCCGGCGAGAGCCCCTTCCCACCCTTCTCGAGGAGGCGAAGAACCAGGTCCACTCGTACCTGCTCCTGGAGCGGGCTATGCTGCACCCCAGGGAGAAGCCCAAGGGGGGTGCCCCCACTTACCCGTACCAGTAGCGGGGGTCGCTGGAGATGCAGTGGTTCAGGCTCCGGTGGGCGAGGGCTTTCTTCTTGTTGAGGACAAACTCCTGCAGTTTCATCTTCACCTCTGTGCTGGCCACGGCACCTGGCAGGGAGAGCAGGGCGGGACAGCATGGGACAGGGGGACACACGGCAGGGCGGGCACCGCTCAGACCTGGGGGGCGGGGGAGGGGTCTTCCCACCCAGGTATCACACACTATAACCGATTTAGAAACACACCTAACCGCGGGAAAGATGTCTAAGGCCACCGCTGAGGGAGTTTTACCATCCTTACTCTCTCTACTGCACCAGAAGCAGGCTCTAGATGGTTCTTTGCACCCGAAGTAACCCCCAGAGCACATGGAGAGCCCGGCCTGCGCGGGGAGGCTGGCTTTCGGGGCCCTACGTGCTGCAGCACGGAGCTTTCTCCCCGTGAGAAGGCCGTCCTGCCCCTCCCGCGCGCTGCCCCACGGAGGGAGAGCGGGGTAAGCCACGGGGGGCAGGTGGAAGTTCTATGCGCTGGGCTTTTCTTCTGGTGGTGACTTTTCAAAGCAGAATTAAAGGAGCAACGGAAAGAACGCCCCAACTCAACCTGCCCCCATCAGCCTATGTTCCACAGACCCACCCCACCGTTCCGCGTGAGGGATCCATCCTTCACCGAGGAACTCCCCGAGGGTTGCCCTGGCATCATATGGAACTCTATAAATAGTGTCGTTAATGGGTCAAACTAGGCCCTGTGGTAAGCGGACCACATTTCTATGCAAAAGCGTTCCTGTCTGGAGGCTTTGGTTGCCCTTAGAAGCCATGCTGCAACCGCCATTTGCAAACAAGGTCCAAGCTCAGAATTACTTGCACAGGCGAGATCAGCAACATGTCTTTACTTCACCAGCTTTACTTTAGCCCTGAGACAACTCTTTACCTTGTCCTTGTTCACAGACCCTAGGGAGACGCCCTACTTCCCAGTGTTCGGGACCAGCACTGGCAACTTGGCAAGGACCAATGGTGGGACCTGGGGACAGGGACCTGGACTGGTCCTCCTGTGTCCCGGGCCCATTTCTCCCAAGGAGTCCTGCGGGATGTGTGCCGGTGGGGACCAGCCCGCGGCTCCATCCACCTGAGTTGTATGGTTTTGGTTTTTTGTTTTGCCAGTCCTGGGGCTTGAACTCAGGACCTGAGCACTGTCCTTGGCTTCTTTTTTTGCTAAGGCTAGCACCCTACCTCTTAAGCCACAGCACCACTTCTGGCTTTTTCTGTATATGAGGTGCTGAGGAATGGAACCCAGGGCTTCGTGCATGTTAGGCAAGCGCTCTACCACTAAGCCACATTCCCAGCCTAGTTGTATGGTTTTTTTAAAATTATAATAGTGGATTAAGAGCCTATTCTTTGTTAGTCCAGCCTACTTAACCCACAGATGAAAGCTATGAGCAACTGTTAGCAGTAAGGCCAGACCTGACAGTTATCAGTCTTTGTGTCTTGCTTCTTTTTAAAGTTTAGTTGTTCTGGGGCTGGGAATATGGCCTAGTGGCCATAGTGCTTGCCTCCTACACATGAAGCTCTCGGTTCAATTCCCCAGCACCAGATATATGGAAAACGGCCAGAGGGGGCGCTGTGGCTCACGTGGCAGAGTGCTGGCCTTGAGCGGGAAGAAGCCAGGGACGGTGCTCAGGGCCTAAGTCCAAGGCTGAGGACTGGCAAAAAAAAAATTAAAAAAAGTTTAGTTATTCTGATGTTCACATACCTGCCTCTATAAGCATGTTCTGGCTATTCCATTGTGACATTTACCATTTCCCTGAAGCTTTGCCATTCATCTTCCTTCCAAACATTTGATAAACATCACCTTGAGGGCTGGCAGTGTAGGCTCAGGGTCAGTGCTCTCTTGGGCCTGGCATGTGTGAGACCTTGGGCTCCGTCCACCACCACAGGAGTTCATCTAAGTTCATCTTTCCTGCTCTGGCCCTGGGTTTTCCTTTATGCTACCATTACGTTCGCGTTTCACCCTGATGGGCCCGGAGTCTAGGGGACTTTGTGGATATTTACCAGAAATGGTCACTCTCACTGGAGAAACCGCTTTCCTTTGCCCACTCTGTCGCCTGCCCGAGGCCTGCCTCGTCATCGCAGCTGGTGTGAGGGCTCGTTAGTGACTGCCCTAGGGGTTCTGCAGCGGATGGAAGGAAGTGAGAGCCCCATGGGACCGACAAGGGCCCTCCAGTTATGGGTCTCTCAGAACGTGGCCCAATGCTGTGGTGGGCTGCGGTCCAGAGGGGCCACGGAGCCCTGGGAAAGCTAACCAAGCTGACCAGGGTGGAGGCCTGGAGGGTCCGCCGTGAAGCAGAAATTCACCAAGGCCATCTTTGTTCTTGGGCTCCACCACAAGACAATGAAAGAAGAAAGACGCTCATCCCTCTCCCACTTTCCCTTGCTGGTACACATGCAGCCTTCCACAGATTCCTGCACTTAAAGGGAAGTTCTAGAATAAAAAAACCACACTGAATAAACGAGCAGCCAAGTTCTCTAATTTTTCATGCTGGATATCATTACTCTACTGGACAGATTTTTATGGAGCTCTTAGGAGGTACCAGCATGGTTCCAGCCAACAGGGATGGGGAATGAATGGAACGGTGATGCTCACATACCAGGGGTGGAAGGAGGAGTCTGCGCAAACATGCAAAGCTCGGCAGGAAGAGAGGAGGAAGAGCAAAGCTGAGGGGGACAGGGTGGTGAGGATGGGCTGACAGACAGGACGGGGGCGGAGGGGCTGTCCTGACCACAGAGACGGAATGAAGAGTGACCTGGTCCCTGAGCAACTGACAAATGACAAACCTGTCTCTAAGGCTCAGCTTCCGTCTAAGGTTTACTCCTTTTTCTCACTCCTCACTTGCCTGTGAGGGAGATGGGATGTCACAAGGAGTTCAAAGAAGCTACTCTCAGGGCCAAGTGTTCATCTTTACGTTCCCACCCTTCAAGTGATCTATCTATCATCTATCTATCTGTCTGTCTGTCTGGGCATCTGTCCAGCCATCCACCCACCAACCTATTACAAAGCCAGGGATGAAACTGCAGAGCAAACACCACCACCCCCACCCCCGCCTTTGCACTATTTTAAAATAGATCAATAGCTTTCCTGGAGTGCCTGCACCTTGTGTCACCAGGGCTGCGCTCGTAAACCAGGCATGCGGCACAGCACACCGTGCTTGCTGTCCAGGGACAGACTGCCTGCTCCTGGACTTGGGCCTCTGACGGTGAACCTTAGACTCCCAAGTGTCTTTAAATAACAATCTGATTGATCGCAGAGAGTGTGTTCTCACTACAGCCACAACCCCTAAGAATTCACTGTTCTATCAAACTCATTTAATTTCTTTGACATTAAAATAAATACCAAATAAATGAGTAATAAATAAAAGTGCAGAATTATCCAAAAATCCATGTTCTGTATTGAAATATTTACAAATGTTAACAAAAGTTGTCAAATATTTAGGAGGTTCTTTTAAAACAAAATCCCAAGAAGCCAACTAACAGATGTTTTACTCTGGGTTTTCAAACGCTAGAGAACAGAGATACTTTGCATTTCCCCCATGCATCTGCCCCACGAGATGCTTTAATTTGGCATAAACAAGAATCCCCTCCCTGGGTGAGGTGTCCTGAGCCCACTGACGTCGGAGCCCCAAGTGGCACCCCCGCTGCCGTCTGCCAGCCTGCCTTCCTACCACGAGACCACACTCGGCGGGCTGCAAAGCCACGCAAGCCTGCCAAAGACCCAAGTGTACACAGTTTATTAGGACTAATAAAACCCGACCACCCAAACCCACCACGTGGAAATCACGGGGGCTGCCTGTGACGAAGCTGGAGAGCAGCAGAGAACATTCCAGCTCCTGGGCAACTGGATGGGCACGCACTGCACGGCACAGACACTGTTTTGACTCATAAACAGATCCAAAGTGCTTTTAAAGTCAGAGCTTTTCATATTCTATGCGTCTTAAGATACTGCTAAACTACGAGAAGGTAATTTAGTCCAGGTTCCTTTCAATTATCAGAAAAACTGTTATTTGCAGGCTAGTTACGACACAGATCGACTAGCTGATATTTAAAATGCGAGCTGCAAGCCTTTGATAAACAACCTCTCTTCTCCTTACTCCAAAGAAAAATAAGCAAGTAGGACACGTGCTGAGCCATAAGACAACCACCAGGGGAGGGGGGCTCCCTGTGAGCCCAGCCTGGGCCCAGCACACCCGCGACCCGCGGTCTGGCTCCTGCACACGCAGTCGAGGCTCCCGGCAGCCTCCTGAGACAGAGCGATGAGCGGAAGGCCGCCTCTCAGAGTGGGTCATGGGGCCAGAAGAGGAGCCTTCTCACACAGCCAGGGGGTGTCCTCGGCTCCATTGTCCTAGGGCCCAGGGAGCCTTCAACCCAACCTCCAGACTGTTAGGAAGGAGTTCCTCAAGGCTGTGACTTCAACAGTGACGTGGCAGTTATCCGTGCTTATGAAATGCTTAAGAATCTACGCGGGACCCTGAGACTCACGGTTACAATCCCCGTCACTCGGCAGGCTGCGGCCTGAAGGTTGAGCTGGCCCACACGGCAATGTCCATGAGCTCTTATTTCCAATTAACTACCAAAAAGCTGTAAGTGGACCTGTTGTTCAAAGGGCAGAGCGTCAGCTTTGGGCAAAAAAGCTCCAAGGGACAGACAGTGCCCAAGCCCTGAGTTCAAGCTCGAGTACTGGCACATACACAAAGAAAGTATTACTAAGAATTTATAAATACCAAAATAGAGCAATAAACTGACAATTGAGAGTACATAACTTACATATTCTTAGAAAAATAATGTATTTATTTAAAACAGCAAAGCAATTTAAATGTACAAAACAATATGGCATATTAAGACTATACAATTTAGACTTAGTTTGGTATAATAACAATCTTTACATTAAAAATAAAGCTAACTAATTTACTTGACAGTTATTTGTTTTTAAAGCACCAGGATTTCTTTTAAAAGTCCCACTTGTAAATACTTCGAATCTAATGAGGATTAATTAAAGGTAAAATGTCAGGTTTGCAATTTAAAACTTACACAAAGGCAAATTTCCAAAACAAAATATATCCTTCCAGTTTGGACATGATAAAGATCACACAAATAGTGCAGAGGAGAGAGTGCGTTAGAAAAACTGAAAAAAAATCCAGGGCAGGTTTTTGCCTTCCGTGCTTTCAAGGCCACATCTACTGGTAGGCTGGGGAATGGAACACAGGGCTGAGGCCCGAGAAAGGAGGCCTGCCAGGCGGCGGGGGGCCCCGGACGGCCTCTCCTCTGCAGGCACCCGTGTGCCAGGCCAGGCAGCTGGCAGGGGCAACGAGGAGAAAAGGAGCACAGGAAATGCCACAGACGTTGGCTTAGGACGTAGAGAGTATGCTTCACATGCAAGAGGTGTGAACTAGCCCTTGGAGGGCCTGGCATCTACCTGTGAGTAAGTTCGAAATCTGAGTAGGTGACTACGGTCAAGATGTTTTTAGGCAGGCAAGGTGCATGTAACTGAAGCTATTCAGGAGGCGGACGTCAGAATTGTGGTTCCAGGCCAACCTGGGTGAAATTTAGCAAGCCTCCATCTCGACAAACAAGCCCAGTGGTGCCTGCTTATAATCACAAACAGGGAGGAGGTGGAGGTAGAAGAGCTTCAATCCCATGATGGCCCAGGTAAAAACAGGATGTAGGGTGTGAACAACACACTAAAGGCAAAAACAGAGCTCATCAGGTGCTCAGTGGTAGACTGTTTGGCTACTAAGTGGGAGGTTCTGAGTTCAAACTCTAGTATGGCAAGAAAACAAACAAATCAAAGTATCTCTAAAGCCGCTGATTAGTAACTCCAAGAAGCAACAGGCATCCCGAACTCTGCATTATCTTCTCAGCAATCCTGGTACTCGGGGGAGCAGCAAAGAAGCCCAAACAAGCCACAGGGCCTGCTGAAACACACCGGTGCTGGGAGCAGGAAGAAACAGGCCTGAGGGGTTCTACGGGAGGTTGTGAAAACCAGCCAGAGGGGAAGTGCAAACTCTATTATCAAGGAGGTGGGAAATCTGACATTTGAGCCAGACAACTTTGCAGGAGTGGTGCAGATGAATCAAGTGGGGGACAGACTAGGAGCTGCTACTCCGGAAAGAGGAGCTGCCGGAAAGCACACCAGGAACACGGCACAGGCATAAGCAAGGCTCAGGTGCAGTGAATGGAGAGACTGCGGCAAACCCAGGGGGGCCTAGGGGAGAATCAGAATAATCACTTCTAAGAATTCCTAGAAGAAAACAAAGGCTGAAGAACTAGAATTCCAAGTGGAAGGAATTAAAGCAAAAAACAAACTACAAAGATAAAACTCTACATAGTTAAATACCAAAAATAAAGAGAAAACAGTATGTGTGTGTGGGGGGGCAGCACCGGGGTTTGAACTCAGGGCCTTTTTTTTTTTTTCGGCCAGTCCTGGGCCTTGGACTCAGGGCCTGAGCACTGTCCCTGGCTTCTTCCCGCTCAAGGCTAGCACTCTGCCATGTGAGCCACAGCGCCACTTCTGGCCGTTTTTTCTGTATATGTGGTGCTGGGGAATCGAACCTAGGGCCTCGTGTATCCGAGGCAGGCACTCTTGCCACTAGGCTATATCCCCAGCCCCTGAACTCAGGGCCTTGATACCACTTGAGCCACTCCCTAAACCCTTTTGCTTTGGGGGATGGATAGGTTCTCACATTCATGCCCCCGCTGGCCCGAGCCTCTTGTGTCGCTGAGATAACAGGTGCATTATCAGCACACTCAGCTTTTATTAAGTGAAACGGGGTCTCACAAACCTTTGTCAGGGTTGGTCTGGAACTGTTATCCTTTCAACCTCTGCCTCCAAAGTGTCTAGGATTAAAGGTGCGAGCCACAGTGCCCAGCTGAGAACAGCAGCAAATGGGTAGCCAAACACAGAGGTCTGCTATCATCACAGCAGCCCAACGCTAGGGAAGTCCTAGCTGGTTCAATACAATGAAGCAAGGAAAAGACAAACCAGTAATTCCACTGAGGGGGGAGAAGCCTATGACTGTTCCTAGATGACATGAATCTATATGCTGGGTCCCCAAATCAATTCACTGATAGAGTACGTGGGTTTTGCAAGGGAGTACCAATGACATTCCCACCCTGGGAGCTCTTGAAAATGTGAGCATGTACATCTCCATATGTGTATCAAACATCAGTGGAAAAGATTTTTTAAACAATTTCAAATAACAGACCTTACAGAAGCTTTAACTATACATATCTTATGCTATGGGGCAGATGGAAATTAAAATTCAAACAAAAAACTTGTTAAAATGATTTGGAAAGATGGCTAGTCAATTACAGCATTTACAGATAATTTAAAGATACTTTGTAAGTACGATGCGTCTTGATCCACGTCACCCCTTTCATCATTCTCCCCAACAATCCCAATCCAACCCCTCCTTTCAGTTTTCCTAGTTGCAGAGAATACGTGTTGAATATCATGACTGCATTCTCCCCGCCCCTCCTCTCTTCATTCGCCTACCCCATTGCCTTGAACTGCGGGGCAAATCGTAGGCACTAAGGGCTTTATAAGGGACAAGCTACTTGGTGGACGGAAAAATGAGGGTCACTGACTTGTGTGGCAGCGGGAGGCAGGCGACCCCCTCCCTGTCCTCGCGGTGGCACCCTGTCGTGACAGCAAGAGCACACTGGCTCATCCGCTGGATGGAGAACTATAGGCTGATCTAGAACTACAGTCAACGTCACCTCCCACCCCGCAGACCTCACCTCGGGCAGACCAGGAGCTACACCAGCGTCCGAAGGCTGGGCCTGCAGGCTTAGCGGATCCCGGAGGGCCCCTTTCGACACATGTCTGTGGCCTGACAAGTCCCATCCTGCCCTGCTCAGAGGCAGTAAAGCTGGGGTCAGAATGACAGTCCCTAAGCCCCACTCTGCCCTGTCCAACATGGAACCAGGTAGGCCCTTTAGAGGTGAAAACCCACTCATTTCCCCTCTGTCCCAGGTTCCTCTTCATCTCAGAGACTAAGTCCAGCTTCTGCACTGTCTCCACTGCCCGTTCCAGCTCACTGGCAAGGGACTGGCGTTCCTAGTAAGAGCTGCTTGCTCCCTCTCTGGGGAAGGCTGGTCTTGATGTCCCTGCTTATGGAAAGCAAGCTGTGCCTGGGTAAAATTGGCAAGTTTGGTTCTATCTGGCAGGTCACTGGATATATCAACTAGCTAACCCTACCTCAAGTTAGTCAATCAAAAATGAGTCCAGGTGCTACTTAGAAGATCTGTTCAGATGTGAGTTAACCAGAGATTGACTAGTTAAGGTCATTTAGGTGGCCTTTACTCTGCCATTTAAAAGGCCTTCAGTAGGGCAAAAGCCTTCCCAGGTGAAGGAATTCTAGTGTAGGCAGAAGCCCATTCCAATTTATGAGAGGCCTCTCCCTTTGAAGGCCAGTAGTCCATTTCGGTGCTTGACTACTTGACGGTGGATCACCTGAAGGCCTGTCTATCCAAAGGCCTGCCCATCTGAAAGCACGACACCTGAAGGCCCGATCCACCTTAAGACCTTACTAGGCTTGTCCATCTGAAGGGCTATCCATTAGAAGGCTCAACTAGCTGAAGGCCCAGCTTCCTGGAGGCCTGCCACTTGAAAGGTCATGCACCCAAAGGTCTGTCCATCTGAAGGCCTAACCACTTTTCAGGTGGTTACCCCAAAGCCCAGCCACTTAAAGTCAGACACGCGCAGCCTCTGCCCGGAGCCTCTGGGTGGGAGGAGGCCGAGTGGAGTCCCATCAGCCCGCAGACCCAGGCGGGTGGGTGGCGCAGCCCCGCCTCCTGCCCGGATGGAGGGGTGCGCAGAGTTCTGTTTCGCGGGCTTCTTAGGGAGAAGCCTGTCTCCCCAGGGAAGGGCACGTGCATATCCAGGGGGACCACAGAGCACGTTCAGCTGGGCCCGAAAGGTCCCTCACCTCTGGAGACAGGTCCTGTTGTGTCCCTTAAAACCACAGCTCTACACATGCACTCTAGCAAAATCCAGGAAGAATGCAAAATGGATTCAGTGCCTCAGAATACTGAGGCTCAAGAAGCCTCCTCAAGCTGAACACGGTCCTCACAAGCCCTAGCCCAAGGGACTCTCCGTCCAGTGGCTGGCCCCTCTGGCCGTGGTATGGTGACCTTCCCTGAGCTAGGGAGAAACAACACACAGAATGGCCTACCACACACAGCGCCAAGTCCAGGCTTTCCTGAGAAGGTAGACCAGGCTGGCCTTCACGTACACAGCCATAGGCGGCGCACACTGCAGCCATGGCCACCGGAAGCTCTCTGGGGTCCACCCGCAGGCTCGCCCCTGCTTTGAGAGCCCTTAGAAAACAGCCATGAAAGAAAGCGGCTGTACTGTGCATTTGGCATGCTTTATGGCTTTTAATATTCCCTGAGTCCATAAGGAATACTCCACAGTCTGCAATGATGGAATCAAAACCAGCAGTCACGTGATGCCCCGTGCAATACTGGTCGTGTGGATCCTTCCCGAAGCCCCAAGACAAGACAAAACACAGGGGGCCGGTCAACGCCCAGGCTGAGGGGGACCTGGAGGTCAGGACGGGGGACACTGACGAGCTCGTGCCAGGGAGGCCGCAGGGCTGCTTCTGGGTCCCAGACAGGAGACTAGGGGGGGACAGCCACCATGGAGCCCTAGACCCTGCCCTCCCCTGCTGACCCCCCACTCCCCCTCTAGCCTGCCCTCCCCCGCCCTTCGCTGACCCCACACTCCCTCTCCTTCCTGCCCTCCCCCTCCCTCCTCTGACCCCACACTCCCCCTCTCCTGCCCTCCCCCTCCCTCCTCTGACCCCACACTCACCCTCTCCTGCCCTCCCTCTCCCTCCTCTGACCCCACACTCACCCTCTCCTGCCCTCCCCCTCCCTCCTGACCCACACTCCCCCTCTCCTGCCCTCCCCCTCCCTCCTCTGACCCCACACTCCCCCTCTCCTGCCCTCCCCCTCCCTCCTCTGACCCCACACTCCCCCTCTCCTGCCCTCCCCCTCCCTCCTCTGACCCCACACTCCCCCTCTCCTGCACTCCCCCTCCCTCCTCTGACCCTACACTCGCCCTCTCCTGCCCTCCCCCTCCCTCCTCTGACCCCATGCTCCCCCTCTCCTGCCCTCCCTCTCCCTGTGCTGACCCCACACTCCCCCTCTCCTGCCCTCCCTCTCCCTCCGTTGACCCCACACTCCCCCTCTCCTGCCCTCCCTCTCCCTCCGCTGACCCCACACTCCCCCTCTCCTGCCCTCCCTCTCCCCATCTCCTGCCCCCACCTCTGCTGGCCGACACTCACTCTCTTTGCCCTTCTCCTTGTTCTTGAGCTGCTGCAGTTTCTGCTCGCGGTGCTGCTTCTCCAGCTCCTGCTCCTGGCGGTGCCGCTCCAGCTTGCGCTGGTGCTCCAGCAGCTCCTGCTGGTGCTTCATGGCCAGCATCTCCTGCTGCTGCTACAGGTGGAGAAGGACAGAATCAGGGCCTTGGACCCCCACACCAAGGAGCCTGCCAGCCCCGCCATCTGTCCTGGGGCCTCTGCGGTTGCCCCTGCTGGCATGACCCTCACGTCCAACCCACGTGGCCGCAGATAAGCAAGAGCTGCAGGGGCTGCTGCATCCTCTACCCTTTAGGTGGGAAGATGAACATGGCAGCGGTAAGGTCCACCCCCGGGAGGGCTCCTTGCAGATGCTCCCCACCTGTTTCAGTCTGCGCCTAACACCTGCATTACCTAGGTAACTGGCTCACCTGGAGGCAGCTACCTCCTCCTCCTCTGCGGTCACATCCAATCCACCTGGCCATACCTCCCCTTTCCCTATATAATCCGGCTCAGCACGGTCCCTGCTCTTTTCTTTTCTCTCTTTCTCCCTTCTTCCTTCCCCTCTGCCTCCCCACGCCTCCATCTTGTGTGGACCGGCAGTTAGCTTTCCCCCCAGTAAACTCCTTTCTGCCTGATCCATGTGGTGGGCTTCCCTTCCGGTGAACCTTACAGGTGTCACTGAAGATACACAAAAGAGAAGAAAAACAGTACCTGCTATCAAATTAGCAGATAAAAATTACATATAAAGTCATGAATTAGTAAGACTAGAAGAAGCAGGCTACTAAGAAAAAAAAGGCAAGAAAGAACAGGGGACTCCTAGAAGCAGCAGAAATCAGCAGGAAAGTGCTGACTGCACTGGTATCCATGACTGTGCTGGCAGGGGGGTGGAAGGGTGGAAGGACGGAGCAAGGCTCCCAGCCGGGTGGAGCCCACCCTTTGCGGGCCTCCGCAGGGCCCTTACCGAGCAATGGACAGCTCTTCAATCTTTTTTTTTTCGGTCGGTTGCATGGCTTGAATGAACTCAGGGCCTGGGCACTGTCCCTGCCCCTCTTTGTGCTCAAGGCTAATGCCCTACCACTTGCGCCACAGCGCCACTTCTGGTTTGGGGGTGGTTAATTGGAGATGAGAGTTTCACAAGGACTCGTCTGCTCCAGCTGGCTTCGAGCCGTGATCCTCAGATCTCAGCTTCCCGCGTAGCTAGGATCGCAGGCGTGAGCCAGCGGTGCCCGGCCCCATCTCTTCAGTCTTGATGGCGATTTTGCTGAGAGGTCTGAGCTGACGTGGGAGAGCTGCAATTTTATCCTGTAAACCATGTCCTACAGGTGCTGTCAGCCAGTGAAATGACTTTTACCACAGCAAAAAAAAAAATGTCAAGACAAAACCAACACAACCAACAAAACATCTGACTTACACCTGTTGAGCACATCTCAAAGGGCAGGCGGTGTACAGCCGGGGAAGACTCCAAGAACACCCCCATGGCCACAACACTTTCGCCAGACAGCTTGGTGCTGAGGACCCTGTACCTGGGCTATGTCCACACAACCTACCGCGTTGGCCTTTTCTATGGGAGCAGCTGATGCCAGAGCTCCCCCAAGACTCAATGCAAGTCCAGGGACAGCACCTGGGCTCTGACCAGAACGAGCCGGTCATAGCCGTGACCACCAGGGCAAGGATTACTAGGCCGAGCGAGGCAGTTGGTATTTGAGATAGTCCCAGTTCAACAGTCAAGGGGATCAGGCAGGGCCCTCCTGCAAAAACACGCCAAGTGCACACACATGTCCACCCAGGGCCTTCGTGGAGGTAGCAGTCAGCTGGAACGAGCTGCAGTCAGTCCCCAATTCAGCGCAGGCGAGAGGGGGGAAAGGCTGGGCTTAGCACTCCTCACAGGGAAGACCCCATGGGGTGGGACCCCGGGGACACTCTGACTGCAGAAGTAATGGGTCCAACTACAGCACGGGCAGGGAGAAGCCAGCTGGCTGTCTGGGCTACAGGCCCCATGCTGATCAGCGTATGTACGCCACCATGCGTGGTTCCTAGAGAGGGAAACAACAACAAAAAATACCCCTACATCCCAAAATCCAACTTAAGATGGTTTTTCTGGGGGCTGCAGGACAGAAAGAAGCAAGCAGCTTCTACACCTTGCACTGAGCAGAAGAGATTGCAAAAACTGGCCAGCAACACACTGAGTGACAAAAAGAATGGCCGGGCCACATGGCATGGCCTGGGGCCCTAGTGGGGCTCATCCTCTCCCGGAGGCCCCGGGGACCTGGCTGGCTCCTCTGCAGCTCCATTTAGCAATGGGACTGCCCAGCAGTGCTGTAAAGACTAAAGGAGAGGGTCAGCGGAAGTGCTCTGGAGATCTAAAATGAGTTCCGCGACTGCATTCTAGAACCTCCATCATCAGTTTTACTTTGGAAAGATGTCACCCTAAGATGGTTTCCCTTTGCTTTTTCTCCCCTTAGTACTAGGCAGGGAACTCAAGGACTCATGCAGGCTAGGCAAGCCCTTAACCTCACAGCCCCTTCTTGGGATCACTGGGGCCACCCTCGGAGTGTGGCAAGGCCGCCCCGCCCGGTGGGCCCCCGGCAAGCACAGGACACAGCCGGGTAAGACAAAAGGCCATACCCACCAGGTTTCTAGTCCTGACCGTGTCCTGCCTTGGCGGTCCTTGCTGCGCATCGGCCTGGGGGTGAGTGAGTCCAAGGGCTCCGGGCCCTTTGAGATGCTGATACTTTGTGCCTGTTCCAGAAGCTCACTAACGATTTAAAAACAGGCACCGCCCTTCCTTTTAAGAGGAAAATCAAATTACAGCACTATGACCAGATGGTAAATACACTGGGATAAACTCTGCTCTGCCCAGGTTTAGGTCAAGAGGCTGCTCCCAGCTATACAGAGCAAACGGCCCACTTACAGAGGAGAGGGCGGAGCGGCACACTCGGGTACAGCAGGTGTGCCAGGGCAGACGCCTGTGTGTCCAGGCCCAGCAGGTGTCACCAGGCCACCTGCATCAGGGCAGATCCACCTGCATTGCTCCTCTTCAAGAAGGCACTGTTTGGAGGGATTCCTGGTGTTTTTTCACATCAGAACAAACGTAACTGTGTGTGTGTGTGTGTGTGTGCGTACATACATTCTTATGTACATTTATACATACTTACATACATACAGACAGACAGATAACTGGAAGGGGCATACTGGAATTTGAATGCAGGGCCTTAGGCTAGCTAGCTAGGTGCTCTAACTTGTGCCGAACTCTATCTAGCTCTTTTTGCTCAAGGTCATTTTTATTTCTTTTTTTGCCATTGCTGGGGCTTGAACTCAGGGCCTGAGCACTGTCCTTGAGATTTTTTTGCTCAAGGTTAGTGCTCTACCACTTGAGCCCCAGCACCACTTCCGGCTTTTTCTGTGCCTGTGGTACGGAGGAATGGAACCTGGGGCGCTGGGCATGCCAGGCAAGCTCTCTAGCCCTAGGCCACACCCCCGGCCCCTGCTCTGGCTAATTTTGAGATAAGCTCTCGCTGTTTATCCGGTGGGCTTGGACTGGGATCGTGCTGTGCACACCTCCCACAGGCAGGGTTCTCTAAGGAGATGAAGTCTTGCACACCTGTCTGTCAGGCGAGCCTGGAAGCAGAGTCCTCCCTCTAAGCCCATCCTTCCAAGTAGCTAACATGACAGACCATGATGTGATCCCAAGCTATTGGTTAAGATGAGGTCTCATGTTCTACCCCAGCTGGCCTTAAACCTCGATCCTCCTGATCCTCCCCTGAGTAACTAAGACTTCAGGTGTGAGCCACCAGTGTCAGCCATGTGCCATTTGAAGTTTCCTCTCCTCTTAATGACCAGGCTTCCACACTAGTCCTGGCACACCTGCGGGCTGGGGCCCCCTACCTCCCAGCTTGGGAGCCTCCCGACAAGGGAATGGGGTTCACTTCGGAGCTAGAGCACAGGGGCAAGCGAGGGGCAAGCATCATAGAAATGACAAATAGCTACGCAGACCCGAAATCCAAGGACACAGAGCTCCAGAAACAGGCCGAGGAGGCTTGCTGGAATGTGATCACAGTGACTCAGACTCCACAGATGCCCGCCTCAACAGCGAGGCCTGTTCTCAGCCACAGGCGGGAGGTCCTGCGGGGCACAGGATCGCAAGGGCGGAAAGGACAAAGCAGACTCCGCATCTCCGTGCAGAGGTGGCCGGCCCAAGTCACAGTGCTGACGGTGACTCGCCCGCGCTGAGCTTTGAAAGGTGAGGTGAGCTACGTGTGGCTCGTCTTCCCTCAGCCCTGCAGGCCAGCTCCACGCTGCTCCAAGCAAAGGGCGACAGCACAGGTCAGTGAGGTACGGAGCCCCGCCCATCTCAACAGAGCTTTGAGAGGGGCCAACTTACGTGAGCCCAAACCCGCAGTTACCTGCACCAACCACCATACGACCTGTGCATCGCCAAGAGGATTCTATTCTACAGGAAGAGAGGAACGCGGAGGAGCGAGCTTATCAAGTGCAACCCTGAGTGTTCTATTCTACGGGAAGAGAGGAACGCGGAGGAGCGAGCTTATCAAGTGCAACCCTGAGTGTTCTATTCTATGGGAAGAGAGGAACCTGTGGAACAAGCTTACCAAGTACAACCCTGAGTATTCTATTCTACGGGAAGAGAGGAACCTGAGGAGTGAACTTTCACAGAACGCAGTAGAACAATAATGAGCACTTGAAAAGATGACTACAACCCAAGTTTTCTAGGAAAACGAAAAAAAAAAACATAATCAGAAAGAGGAGATTCTATTGTTCCCACCAGATTTTAATATCAGTTACTTGAAAGCCAAGGCCAAGCTTTGAAACCTTTATTAGATCCCTAGAATTTAGCTTCTTTGACTCCAGCTATAGGATTTAATATGTGGATGTTAAATAACATCAAAAGTAAATGAGAAGAGAAGCCTGCAGGCACAAGGGCAGTAGTTGGGGACAGGTGCTCACCCCCTGCCCAGCAAGAGAAAGAACTGCCTAGGCTAACAGAGAGCTAGGACAGCCGACCTGAGCTAGAACTCCCGCCAGCCCATCAGGGGAGAGCACAGGTGTGACGGCACCCTTCCACACTGCTTCAGATAAGACTGTCGCAGGGCTGTTCGGACGCCAGCCTCCTTGACCTGATTAAACAGTGCCGAATGCACTTCCGAGTCAGGTCCTCTGGACCCGAGGCGCCGTGCGGCTCACACACTGCCTGGGGCAGGCACTGAAGGGATCTGCACCGGAGCGCGGCGTCCGTGTGCCGAAGCCAGATGTTCCATCGTCTCTCACACACACACGCACATGTGTGCGCGCGCACACACACATCTAGATCTCAATACTGGTGGGGCATCCACAACAATGCACTTCTTTCTAAAGTCAGGGGTGTTTCCCTGATTACAAAAGGCAGCAAATGTGAAAATAAGAATAGCACAACAATTCCCTCATGTTCCATGACTTCTAGGTTAGTCACACAACTAAATCAGAACATAAGTCATCTTTCTTACACTAACCGGGCTCAACAAATATTCTATGATTCAATTTGTATTAACTATTAAGCAGCCAGCAGACCCCTGACTTATGCCACCATTCAGGAATGATCTTCCCCAGCCCCCTATACAATGATGAGCAATTACGAGCCTCTCTCAGCCCCTCCCACAGACACCCCCCTCCCAGGACAAGGACATCTGAGACGTTGTGTCCATTCTGCAAAGGGCACTATGTCCCTGTTCTCTCTGACTTCCCCGTAGTGAGTCTCACACCTAAGGTACCTAGGAACAGGGGCCAAGGCAGAGAATGCAATCTGCCACACTGTGGATGGATGCCAGGGGGTGCACGCTGCTTAGGGTGGAGCCTGCCGCTCCTCTGGGCACGGGTCCTTACCCCCACTCCACCCTCGTGTGCGTGAGATGTGTCTGCTAATAATTCACACGCAGCCTTCTGCCACAGGGGACTGTGCTCAAGCTGAAGAGGGGCAGAAGGGGGCCGTCTCCACAGCAACTTAGGTAGGAAGCCCCCTTGTCCCCAAGGCCTCCCACCCACAACGGGCCCAGGCCTGGCCCAGGCGGATGGCTACCTACTTCAGTGCGGCACGCAGGCAGGCGGCTAGGGCGCTCTTGAAGAATGGAGGGAATCTAAACGCCCTGTGGGGACAGCAGGGAAGAGGGGGCATTGACAGCAGGCGCCCGGCAGCGGTGAGCCCATGGCCATCAGGCACCAGGCCTGAACATCTGACACAGCAGCTACACAACTCGTGATAGACTGTCTTCTAATGTCAGAAGATGCTCAGAAGCTGCCACGGTGTGATCTCCCTCAGCACAGGGCAGGCCAATTCCCTTCACTTGACAGACACAATGTGTTAAGAAGAGCAAGGAGTCATCTTTGGGCCAGGAGTTGCTGCTGGACAAGGTTTGTAGGGACGCTGGGTCCTGACCTTCTTGAGTCAATGGATTAAGTGGGTCGCTGAAATCCAAAGGCATCCTTGTTTCAGGGGACTGGAAGTCATTGGTCCACCCTCCTTTTCAGCACAGCCGTCAATCAGCACCCTTTGGAGTGCCATTCAATGTTCCCACCCAAACTGGAATGCTCCAGTGTCACAGAGGCACGTAAGGGCACCCTGGAACTGAGGAAACAGGAACAGGAGAGACTGGCAAGAATCCCTAACACAGGGGTTTAGGCCACAGCAGATGCTGCCAGTGCAGGGGCTCCGGGGTCACAGTGAAGAGGCCAAAGGGAAGGGGGGAGTGGGAGGGAACAGGACGAGGGGCAGGGCCTAGAGTAGCACGGCAGTCTACACGGGTGGGGTGACTGGTTGGTCCAGGCTTTGCCCACCCTTCTCCACGAGCTAACTTGAGCTTCTCCTCCAAGGGCTGCATTCTCCTGGCGTCGACACTTCTCACGCCCCTTCCGGGCCCTGGGAAAGCGAGGCACCTGACGGCTCGAGTGGGCAGGTGCTGAGTGAAGTTGCTTGTTTTCTCTAATCACGGCCAAGACGAGGGTCTCTGAAGAGCGTGCCTGTCTACACTCTGAGCCTTGGGAACAGACAGAATGTGCTTTCCTGTCACAGAAGGGCACAGAGCACCTTAGGAAGCATGAAGCCTGGTACACTCATGGGCCACAATCAAGACACAGCCAGGGTGGCTATCAGGGTGGCTAGGCAGCTGGGGGAGCCAGGTCTGCCACAGAGAACCCAAGGGCAGGTCTGAGCAGCCCAACTCTGCAGCAATGTGCACAAGCAACCACAGGCCGCCTCCACGTGGCTTCCCCTGGCGTCAGGCCTGCAGAGGAGCCCAAACGGGTCCCACCGCTCTCTGGTGACTAGGGCAACACCTCCTGAGCCAGCTGGGACGGGAGGTGAAGAGAACCACAGACACATCGCAGGTTTTCTTTTCATTGTAGGCTTTTGGTTCCTTCCAGGGAAGGAAAAGAGTCACACTGTTAATCAACTAGCTCTTGAGTCTCTCAGTGTCTCTCTCTCTCTCTCTCACACACACACACACACAGATTTTTTAAAAGGACATGCAAACTAGTATCTTGTGTGAATTGCTTATGTTTTTCATCTCTTAGACTGGCAAGATCCTGCAAGTTGGGGGAGGGGAAGGAACAGGACCTCATGTTTGTAAGGAGGGGTTTGGAAGGTGATTGACAACATACAACATGCTATAATATTTTGTGATGAGGAGACTCTGAGGAATCGCTGGGCAGGTGGGACAGAGCTTACTCTAAGGGGGGTGAGGCTGGTCTGCACTGTAGGTGGGAGTTTTCTGCAGGAAGCCCCGGTTAGAAGGGTGGGACCACCTGGGACCCTACCCCTACCTTCACAGGGTTTCTGCAGGACAGCCAGGAGGGCTCTGGAGCCAGGGCCACAGTGTTCCAGGCTAAGGGCCGAGCCACAGAAGTCAGTGCTAACTGCCCCTGGTCCCAGATCAGGAATTCTAGGTTCCCGCCCCCCGGGTTCCCGGCCCATGTCCCCATGACCCCGGTGATCAGTCAAGATGAGCCTGGAATCCCTGGAAACACAATCTGCATATGCTTTTGTGACGCCTTCATTGCAGCAAATGTTTACAAGGAAGGACTCTAAACTGACAAAAGCAACCACTGAACTGACAGTCCCATTAGTAGTAAAGGAAAGAGTGGTTGGTCAGGGTCCCGAGCAAGTGTGTACAGGAGCCACAAGGTGGCGCGTGTCTTCCCACAGAGATGCCTGCTATGGAGGCGCTGGCCGGCCAAGCCTTCCCGGCTCTGGGCCCCCCGGCGGGGTCTCCTGCCACGGCAACAGAGCTTGTCTTTAGACTATGCCAGTGCACATGGGGCACTGGCCACCCCCCCAATCCCTCCCCAGAGCTACTGAGGCAGAGGTGCAGGAGACAGGATTCTAGAAGCGCAGATCCCTAGGTAGCCACGAGCAAGCAGTGGGCCCCGGAATCCCAGCCACTCCACCTGGGAGAAGAGGAAGGACTTCACCGTGTCGTGACGAGGTGTGACGGTGCTGGGCTCAGCACCCCCACCCCACCCCAGTGAGTACAGGACACGTGGTAAGCGTTACGTGCAGCTCCCTACGCAAGTACGCTGGCCGTTCTCACCACAAATCATCACAAGACCCAGCAGTCTGTGCTCACACTCAATAATCATTTGACTCAATAAGAGCCATGTTCAAAATGTAAAGGCAAACTGGCCCACATCCCTAATCCTGAACACTGTGAGCATCAGAAAAGTACATAGGGTCACTTTATTTTGTCCCTTGAATGGTATTACTCAACATGCGTGATATATATATATATATATATATATATATATTTTTTTTTTTTGCAATGCTGGGGTTTGAACTCATGGCCTTATACATGCTAGGGTGGCTTTTGAGATAGGATCTCACTTCCTGCCTGGGCCTACACCTGAACCACAAATCTGTTTTAGGCTTCCCACCACACCCAGCTTCTTCCATTGAGATAGAGCTACATGGACTGTTTTTGCCTAGGTTGACATGGACACTATCCTCCCGATTCAGCCTCTGGCTAGCTGGAAAGGTAGGTGCTAGACTTGCAGATGTGAGCCACTGGCATTAAGATAAGGCCATCCTTATTTTTGGGTTCTGAGGGTTCCCAGTGCTACATGTCGCTGGACACAGGAAGGGCAACGGCAGTAGAATTCCACGGACCTGGTTTCCCCCTCCTCTGTTACTTGCACCCAGAGGCCTCTGGTGAAGAAGATCCACAAGCAGAACTCTGTTTCCAAGCCACTCAGATGCTTTCTGAGATGCCCCTGCCTCAGCCTTTTGGGATACATACATCTAGGGGTCTGCCTTGGCAGGAATACCTCATGTTTCAAGGGTTGCCTTTCGACCACTATGCAGTGGGGCTCAGCTGTACAGACAGTTCTTCAGCCACAAGGCCGGGTGAAGTAAAGCACACGAGGCTGCGGAAGAGACCAGGTACGTACCTCACACAGACCGGGGTGAGCGACAGGAGTCTCTTCTAGGGGAGAAAATGGCGGCATGAATCCCCACAGAAGGGCAAAGACAAGGTTGTCTATCTGCCTCAAACCAGTTCTGGGCCTGGGGCTCCTGGGCAGCAGAGGAGGGGCAGGGCCGTGATAGTGCTCGTCTGCACTGTTTTTCAGTTTGGAAACATCAGCAATCTATGTTCCTTTGGTTCTACAGCAAGCCCATCTACCTGGTGCATAACAGGCTCACAATGCATCCAGACACACCCCCTTGGCACTAAGTGTGCGGAGGGGTGAGGGGGAGGGGGCTGGGGCACTGCAGAGCTGTGCAGAGCCGAGGCTGGCGTGGACAGCATGGGAGCCGGGTCGAGTTCAAGTGTAATGCTGAGAACTGAGCATTGACATTCTTATCAAGCCTTGATTTACCCAAAATTAGCAATTTAAGTTATATTTTTAAAACTACTCCCATTCCAATTATAAAATCCTATTCAAATTCACTGATGATTTAATGACACTAATTAGATTGTATGTTCAAGAAATCTGTCTGACAAACACCACTGCCAAATGTCGTTAACAATATGACTGCACGAAGAGACTTTAAATCATCAAAACAAAAGCCTGCTAATGTAATGATACAGTGATGTAGTTTAACGGCTTTTATGATCTCCATTTTGATGAAAAAATAAAACAGTTAAATCTAAAACAGAAACGTAACCTTGAGCTTCTTTCTGTGCTTTTGGGAACCCAGCACACAGACCTGGTCCCGCCGGAAGGGTTGAGCCTCCGGTGTCTGAGGGGCCGGCTCTGCAGGCTGGGACCGCCTGTCCGGGGCCCGCCTGGCTTGACACTGGAGCTTCAGATGCCAAGCAAGGAATGAGCAGAGAGGCCTCTTCAGGCCCTCAGCACAGGGCACGGAGGCAGGGTCAAGGGTCTCTTCCTTTCTCTTCTCTTCTTTGTGCTACTGTGTTTAGAACTCGGGATCCTGTGTTTACTAGGCTGATGCTCTGTCTGAGGCCACTGCCTGAGGCCAGTCGGAAGCACCCTGCGGCCTGTCCTGGACGCCAGTGCTCTCGGCGGGATTCAGGTGTGGGCTGTTGCAGCACGGAGTCCGGGGCAGTCACCAGCAGGTCCAGGCCTGGTGGTGGACTCCCGGCCTGCCTCGCCCGCAGGTCTGCAGCACGTGGATCCCTCCACTGCCTCTCCCCACCAAGAGCAGAGCAAGAAGAGCAGCCACAGCCGCCCCAAGATAACAAGACAGCAAAGACCTGGCCACTACTCCAGGCCAGGATGGAACTGCCCAGATCTCATCTCAGAAGGGCGAGGCTCTCGGGTGCCCGTGCAGGGCTGGGAGCTGCTGCGGGGCCCACCTTCCTGGCAAGCTGGGCTCGCGGGTGCTCCCCGCACCTGCCCGTGCCTGCCGCTCGGCCAAGGCAGAGCCCTTCTCCCCAACCTTCCCACGTGACAGGAGGCTGCTGAGGTGACCCGCGGGGCGTGCCACGTGTCCTGGTGGCGCACCATTCCTCGGTTAGCCTCTCCAGACGCTGTCTGGCTCCCATCGCGGTCCTGTTCTCTTGGGTGGCTAGAGCTCTGGGAAAGGTACAACCAGGCCATGAACAAGCGCCTGGATGAGGACGGGAGGCTTCCGTACCATCCTCTCGCCACAGTCCAACTGGTCCCTCCGATACGACCCACAAGGATTACGCCTGCCGGATGACCACACCCTCAACAATTACTACACGCAACCAGGACCACCATGGTTGCTGCCAGGCTCCTGAACCACAGGAACCGAGAAAGTGAGTGAGTGCTTGCTGTTGATACATGGTAATGGGTAATGGCTACCACTTGGTGTGGGGGCTTTCTCCTCTGCCTAACGTGACTACCACACAATTTGCCATTCTCTACCCGGCTCATGTCCAGTACCCCTGGATCTTTCTCCTGGACAGCATTGCTCTCCACGGCTCTCACTTCAGTGAGTGTGCATCACGATTGCAGGCATCACGGCTTGCCAACCTCAAAACATAATCACAAAAGCAAACCACAATAGTGATTCCCTGGATAGAACGTGTTCCTTCCAGTTTGTTCACTTTTCAGATCTGGGATCATTAGACAGCCATAGAGAGTAAGTGCACAACGGTCTTGGTTAGACGTTTTCTTATTAATTTTAAGTTAGAAGGAAACATTATCTTTTTGCCAGCTATTGAAGGTCAGTAGGAAAAACTGAGGCCAGTCCCAAGAAGACAGCTGGGCGGGACCCCCAGGGCCGGCCGGCACTATCCTGGCGTGTCCCCCTGCTGGCAACCTGGCTACCGCGGGTGTATCTCAGGAGGGCTCCTCTGAGCCGCCGCACCCCCCCCCCCCCCCACCAGGCTCAGGAGTGCTCCTGCCGGCGGCAATTCAGACCGGGGAGGTCCTCTGCGCCAGCCTCTCGGAGGCGAGCCCCCAGGGCTGAGGGCTTCTGCTCCATGAAAGAGAGAGACCCTTTGAGGCGAGGGGAGCTGGGGTCTCCCAGAGGGCATCTGGTAAGCTGGGGTCTTCCGGCCCCTCAAGGGAAGGAAGCAGAAGCTCACCTTGATGTGCTCGTGCAGCTGGGCTTCGTGCTGCCGCGAGAGCTGCTCGTGCTGCCGCTGGAACTCGGCGATGAGGATCTGCCGCTGGATCTGCTGCTTCTGCTTCAGGGCCAGGAGCTCCTGCTGCAGCTGCTGCTCCCGCAGGGCCGGCTCTGCCACGGGCAGCGGGAACGGGTGGTCCAGGCGCAGGTCCATGGGCACGGCCGCGGGGGCTGCTTGCAAAGGCAGCGCGGTGGCCACGTCCACTGTGGAGAACGCACAGAACGAGAGCACGTCGTCAATGCGGCGGCAAGGCCCGCACCCGGCCAGGCGCCACCTCCCTCCAAGCTCCCCCGGCCACTGAACCTGTGCCTCCTCCCAGTGCCACCCTCGGGCACCTGGGCCGAAAGGCTCAAAAACAAAGGCTAGGGGTCCCTGGGGCTCCAATCCTACACGCATAAAGATCTTAAAAGGTCAAGTCAGGAGACATGCACCAAGCTCCTCCCCTCCCAGCCCCAGGATGGAAGCCCTCCCTGCAAAGGACCCCACGATAGGCCCCCAGGCCCCCATGACGTCATGTTGTGACGTCAGTAAAGGGAGAAGGACAAAAGGAAAAGGACTCCGGTTAGGCAAAGAAAGCACCAAGTGCCAGCACTTAAGATAGCCAAACGGCCTGTTCTTTTCTTCTTTTTCCCTAATGAAGCCACTGCAGCCGTGTGTGAGCACCGAGAACAGTGTGTGCCCCCAAGTCGTCCAGATAGAGGCCTGAGCGAGAGCCTGTTTCCATGGCAAATGATGGCCCTCTTGGAAAACATGTGTACCCACAGCCAGTGTGCCGGCTCCAGCTCCGCAGAGCACATTCACAGGCTGTACGGACACCGTGCTCATGCACCGGGCAAGGAAGGCCACAGGTGATTCTGATTAACAGCAGAAGCTGAATCAGCCTTGTTGCTCACAAATCGATTTCAAATTCAAGCCAGGAAAACAAGTCAGAGGAAAAATGACTCGAAGATCAGCACCCAAATGGCACTGTCAACACTGTCAGAGGTTGTGGCACCCCTGGCAATCGTCCTTGCCTACGGACCCCTCCCCCAGGCCACTTTTGTTTATCCACTAATGAGCTGGATCCAGGGCTGGGAATGAAAGTGGAGGGCTTGCCCACCACAAGAGGCTCGGAGGAAGCCCAGACTCGAGGCCAGTGAGAGGCCCGAGTCCTGGCCCCCCAGGTCAGCCGAGCCTGGCTGCTGCAGGCCCCCGGACCAGGCCTAGCCCATAGGACTTCTAGTCCCAGAAATTAAACAGCCTCTGACTCAGCTGCAGCTGCAGCCATACCCAGCTCCTGGAGAAAACGGCACCCACCCCACAACCCCACCAATTCCAGGAAGACCGTTCACAAGTGGTCTCAGACCACACTGTTTCTGTGGTCACTGCCAGGCAGTAAGTCCTGAAATGGCTGGAGGCCCCGATCTGAGGACTTACCTCCTTACTGTGTTCTGTTGTGTGTGTGTGTGTGTGTGTGTGTGTGTGTGTGTGTGTGTGTGTATTATTTGTTTTGCCCATACCAGGGCTTGAATGTAAGGCCTTATGCCCGTGTTCCTCTTTTCCCCTCACAGCTGGTGCTCTATTACCTGAGGTGCGTGGAGCACACACCTCCAGTCCTCTTTGTGTGATTGAGGCAAGGGTGGAAAAGCTGTAGGCAGTCTACCCTTGAGCTCTCACACCTATCTGCCACTAGAGGTGGTTGGTGGTCAGCATGTCTCAAAGCGAGGCTTCCCTGGGCAAAGTTGAGGATGGGACCCAAGATGGGGGTGGTGACGGCTAGGACGAGAGACTTGGGTTCTTTGACAGGAACCATGCCTGGGTACTCAGTCATCCTTGGCTTCTGACCTGACCCACAGCCCTTCTGGGCTCCCTGGAGCTAGGCCATGGAGTGGGCAATGGCTAGAACCCGAGGAGCACTGGTCCTGGGCCACGTTCCTGGCCAAGAGAGGACAGGCCATCAGGAGAGTCTGACAGGTTCCAGTGCCCCCCAGGGGCTTCCTTCTAGCCCGCTCCAGTGAGTGCTTTTCCTGATCCCCCTCAGCCTGCGGGGTGCAGCCCTGGCCATTTCAAGGATGTTCGTGCTTTCTCACACAGACATCATGCTGGATGATTTGATTTATGTGTACTTGATAAGAAGGATGGGTGGTAGTAAGTGCCCTGACACTGACACACACACACACACACACACACGGGATCACACTCCCTCCTTTCTGTACGTCCATGGTCATTTTTATTAGAAAATAGGGCATGGTGGAAATCCCAGTTTTATAAAGCATCAGTATCCCCCCCCCTCCGCCCCCAGTCTTTTAAGAAAGTGCAGTTCTTCTTCCGAGGAGAACTGAGCAAACAAACTCGGAAACTAGAGAGTGACTAACTTCCTGAAGGAGACTCCGCACAGGCGCTCTTCAGGATTGGGGCGGGGCTGCCACGCCTTGGAGAGGCCTTAGGCTACCTAGCTGCGCCTCAGACAAGAGCACTATGGGAGCTCAGAAAGGCGTCACCTACCTCCTGCTAATCTCTGTGGTGGCTTAGAGGCGACCTGGCTTAGTCGTTAGTCAGGCTGCCTCTGCTTTCTGTGAATTTTTTCTGAGTTATGCAAAGATACTTCACTTGTGGATTTAATCTGTTACCATTTGTTTGAGTCCATATTCATAGTGAGATTAGCCTATAATGTCTCTGATTCTACTGTAGTTAAGTAATAATATGTTACCTTAAATAAAAATGCATAAAGAACTAGGCACCAGTGGCTCATATCTGTAGCTCTAGCTACCCAGGAATAGAGATCTAGAGGATTGTAGTTTGAGGTCAGCCCAGGCATTAAAGTCCTCAAATCTCCAAAATAACCAGCAAAAAGCTGGGCTGGTGGTATGGCTCAAGTGGTAGGGTACCAGTTGAGCCAGCAAACTGAACAAGTGTGAGGCCCCGAATTCAAATCCTAGAACTGACCAAAAGGGGGAAAAAGGCATAAAGAATTAATACAACAATCACATTGCTTCCTGTTTATGATGTCATCCTCCTTGGTCCTATTGTGTGGGAATCCAGCTCCTCCTTACAGAGGTGCTGATATAACCTAAGATCCTGCCTATTAACTGCCTAGTAGTTAGTCCCCTTAGAAATATTCTATAGAAGACATGTCAGGGGCTGGGGATATAACCTAGTGGCAAGAGTGCCTGCCTCGGATACACGAGGCCCTAGGTTCGATTCCCCAGCACCACATATACAGAAAATGGCCAGAAGTGGCGCTGTGGCTCAAGTGGCAGAGTGCTAGCCTTGAGCGGGAAGAAGCCAGGGACAGTGCTCAGGCCCTGAGTCCAAGGCCCAGGACTGGCAAAAAAAAAAAAAAAGAAGACATGTCAGCCTGTAGGGGATTCCTTTGACTAACTTCAACACCACAACGGGCCAAGCATTTCTTTTGATGCATCTATGTACTGAGGAGACAGAGATGGCACGTGATCGCTGTCGGGGCAAGGGATGTGTGTCTAATGGGGATGGTCCCTAGGATCATTTGTTAAGAGGCAGGAATGAGCAGGGGCTGACGGATGCTCTGGGAAAGGGTCCACAGGGATCTCTGTGGAGAGGAGCCTGAGCCGGGACGGAGGAGGCTAATGAGGTCAGATGCCCAGGTCAAAGGGTAGCACCCAATCTATAAGGGCCGGACCGTAACTATGGCTATGAGTTTGGGGTGCACAGGGGCAGCACAGGGCTGGAGGACAGTGTGGAAACCTCATTGCCAGCTTGGGGGGGAGGGGTGCGGGGCAAAGAGGTGCACAGAAGGCGGCAGAGTTAATCCAGGGAGCTGCCCAGAGCATTTCTGCAGGCAGGGGAATGGAGAGGGAGACAGGGGCGTACACGTGGTATACAGATGGTGACACAGGCCTCAAATGAGGTTCCAGAATACCACTGTGGGGTGGGACTAGGGAGTGTACAGAGAGGAGCAGCTCCGTGTGGTAGCTGAGATTGGGTTGTTCAGCAGCACCTTAGTCCTGGGGCACAGGTGGCCCATGACGTGGTTGGCTTTGCAGGACTACTGCATAGACACTTGGGCAAATAAAATTTTTCACACTCAAAACTTTTCACTTTTCCCCATTTTCTTGAGGCTAGATGCAAAGTCACTCATAAGCATCTGGAAAAACGAGTGCCAACGTGCGCCTAAGAGCTCGGGAGGAAGGAGGTGAGTGCGCGCTGTATCCCAGGACCGAGCTCGGGGCAGCCGGCGTAGCTGACGCCCACACCGCGGTGCCGAGCATCTGCTGCACACGGGGGCCTCCGGGGGCCCCTCCTCTGCCCACCTGGGCCTACAGGAGAGCTAAGGCCTGGGCCAGGAGCAAAGAGCTGTCGCCAGGCTCTCAGAAGCGTTTCCTCCGCTTTTACGAAGTGTTGGAAAAGGATGCTTGCCATCCTGAGCTAGCGCACAGAGCTTCGCTCTGCGCAAGGCATCATTAGAAGCGGCACAGAGCTGTTCAAAAACCATTTGCTGCGAACACCCGATGTCCCATAAGTGGCCTCTGCTACTGCTTCCCTGCCATCAATAATGCTGCCTTGATGGACACACAAACAAAGCTTCTCCCCTGCCAAGGGCTCCTGAGAAGGCTGTCCTCCCGTCCCCGCTGGCCTCTGAAGGCCAGGAGGGGCCGGGAGGCCCGCAGGGCCAGGCCCTGCCGGCCAATGGGCTGCGGAGGGGGAACCACCATCCCCATTCACTCACTGGCCACTGCGTCAGACGTGACTTGTGCTATTTCTGCATCAAAACCACTGGAAATGCCAAAGTTTCCCGGGAAGCTGCTGGTGCTTTTGACCCACTGCACCCCAGGAAAACAATGAAACCTTCTCTGCTTAAAGAATGCAGCATCAAAACAAAAAAGCCTGTCTTCTCATGAATATTCGATGGCAGGGTTTAAAATTGCTTTCTAGGTTGGGCCTTGAGAAACACACGAATACAATCAGGCTCCTGACGTCAGTGAGGACACAAAGAGCACATTGAGAAGCGGGGTCCTCGGGGAGCAGCCCTCAGTCAGACAGGAAAGGCTGTCAGTCTCTCCTTCTCCCTCCTTTTGAAACACAGATCACAGAAGGACACTGATTTTCCATTCCACGACTCAGCTACTCTTCCTGACACGCTCGCCAGTCATCCTATAGACGTGGGATAACAAGCAGCACTGTTCTAGAAAACATGGCCACCGCTGAGAATCCCTTCAGTAAAGAATGACTCATTCAACTCCAGGAAAAATCATAGATACTGCAGCCCTGCAACACGACTTCCTCCCGTCGGCACTGGCCCGCGTGGGGGCAGAGGAAGAGTCGGGGTAGGAGGAGGGAGGAGGAGGGAGAGCACCGGCCCGGCAGAATGGAGTTTTCATCTTGTACGGAGGCGTGTGTCATCTGTCTTGAAGGACACACGCGTTAAATAAAAGAACAGCAATGGCGCGCACACAGGGAAGATCTGGATCGTCTCGTGCTGGGCCCCCACCAGCCCCGTGTGGCCTGCCCGGGGGCACGAGCAACTTGGTCGAGACAGGGCAGGTACAAAGAAGTATTTACACAGGCTCCTCAGGGGAAGACGGCGGCCCACGGGTCAATCCGGGGTGCCACCGCCTTGGAGGCCGGCTGCTCCCATCGAGCCAAGGGTCCTTGACTGCGGCCTTTTCCCTTTTCTCTTGGGGACCAGGTTCACTCTTCCTGGTCCTCGGTTACAGGTTTGCACCTTCACTCTGCAGGAAGTCAGGCCCACAAGTGGCTTGAAAAGGGAGGCACCCATCAACGGTGCATGTCTGACCAAGTGCTTGAACTGCCCTCTAGCTGAGGCACGGCTCCACGTCTCTTGGCTTGCAGTGACAAGGCGAGGCCACCTCAGCACCCTGCATTGTGATTTATTTTCCTCTGCGTGTCGGCACACTGTGGTCTACATGTCTGGGTTCTGAAGTTTCAGTCTTATGTCTGGAAAGAACTCCGCGGCTCCTTTAGTGTGGCAACTCCTGCACTCTCTCTGCCTGCCCTTGTCAGAGTAATATTCTCCCTTTGTAAACTAACTTACTCTCTCTGGTTGTTGGCTCACACCTGTCATCCTAGCAACTCAGGAGGCTAAGATCTGAGGATCAGGGTTCAAAGCCAGCCTGGGCAAGAAAGTCCATGGGACTCTGATCTCCAATTGACTACCAGAAAACCGGAAATGGCTCTGTAGCGCAAATGGCAGAGCACTTGCCTTGACCAAATGAGCTCGGGACAGTGTGGAGGCCCCAAAGGTAAGCCCTAGTACCAGATGATGGTGATGACGATAATTAACTTGTTCACAATGCACCTTTTAGTTTTCTCTTCTGGAATGTCTAATATTTGACCGGTACAACATTTGCAACAATCTCTCACTTTGGATTCCATTCTTTCCTACTTACGCTTCTTTTGTCTTCCACACAATTTTATGTGACATTTTCCTCAAATATATTTGTTCTCACTTTTTAGAGCTTTGGCGTCCCTCCTGGAGAGGGAGAGAGAGCCGGCCCGAGGCAACAGGGCAGAGGCCACCCTGAGGTCCACCCCAGCACGCTCTGGCCCAGAGGCTCCCGAGGGTGCTTTGCCCGGGAACGAGGTGGCATGAGCAAGAACGCTCACGAGCTGTCCTCTGACTATGGCCATTTGATTGGCTGGTCAATCATGAAAAAACTCTACCAAGTGAGAAAATACGTGCAAACTCTCACACTCGCCAGCACAGTTCCTTCTTGGGGCCTTCCACGAAGCTCCTCTGTCCCATGGCTCCCTCCTGACTTGCGTGCTGGGCTAGTTACTCTACATGAGACACCTGCAGCTGAGATGGTTTTGCTTCTGACCAGAGGCTGCGCTCCCTTAGAATCACTGCTGTGGGAAGGTCTGCAGCATGGGGCCCGCAGCAAGCACTTGTTTTCCTGGGAAGCTCTGGGCCCAGGAAGTCACTCAGAACCACACTGCTGCTCAAGGTTAGGACTCGACCCCGAGGCAGAGCCAGGCCCCACCATCTGCCACCCTCAGGAAAAATGGCAGCAGAAAAGTGCTGCCAAAGCCGCCCGCAGAGCCCAGAGACAACCGGGAATCCCCGAAATACTATTTTCACTACTAAAAATAAAAGGCTACAATTAACACCAGGTGTGTATTTCACTCCCTGTCTCATCTTTTTACTAAGTCAGCTTTCATCTCCACCCGCCTTGTCCCACTTTCCCAAGCTACGAGTTCCCTACCCCTTTTCTTCTAGGCAGGAAAAAAAAAAAAAAAAAGCCATCACAGGCCACATACAAATAGGAGGCGGTGTTTCAGCATTTAGGCACCACGCTGGCCCCGAGTGCACTGATTCCAGGCCTGGAAGTCCCCAAGTCCCACCCCTTGTCCACGTCCCCCCACCGGCGGCAGAGTAGTTGCTGCAGCTGTGGTGGGGAGCGCTGCGGTCCCCAAGCCCAGATAGGCCTCCAGACAAAGCTGGAGAGAGCCCTATTCCAGGAGCTGACTCCTGTCATCTCACTGGGCCTCACGAGGCCTGAGTTCAGATCTGCCCTGGTGACCCCAGAGAATCCACTGTGCCCTGTGTCGATTAGGGTAGGGACAGGAAGCCTCCCTGCTACTGGGCAGCTTGGGGTCATGTGAGAGGTGGGGGTGGGGCTTGGACCGCTGTGGTGTGTGGGAGAGGTAAGGCAGGGTCCCTCGGTGGGGTACACCTATCGCATGCACTTCTGAAAAATGAGCCTAGAAAATAGTTTCCCAGAGGAGGCCCAGTGGCCACGAGACTGCTTCTGGTGGCAAGGCTTACTGACAGGCCAGAATACATGCAGTAAGGGAGAAAACGGTCTGCTAGCATTACACATCCATGAAAATCACTGTCAAGATTAGTGCAGATCTGCAGGTACAGGCTGGACTGAATGCTATGAAAGTTAAAACTGGCCAGAACCTTTGGTGATAGAAAGGAGGTGTGGGGAAGAAGCAAGACGGGGAGGCGTCTAGTAACATAGCCCTGCATAACACAGGGGACATCTCCACCCAGGTGGCAGAGATGGACTAGAGGATGCTGAAACGTGGGTGGCAGCAGCAGGCACATGGAGAAGGTCAGGGGAAGGGTGAGGGAGAAACGGGTTGGAGCAGGAACGTGGCTTGGAGGCCAGGGGTCTGGTAGAATTCAGATGCTTTCATCTACAGGGGAACCTAAAGGAACCACTGCTTCACTGCTGCTTCTAAAAATCTAGATAACCTCTGGAGCAGAGGGTGGAGGAATCCGTGAAAAAATTTCACACACACACACACACACACACAACTTGGGCTTCTAAACTCAATTATGTAGCAGCTGATGCTACATAAAGTTTTTAGTTTCAGGCAGGATGTGAGGCTCAGTGGTCAAGTGCTAACTTAGCATTTGTAAGGCCCTGCACCACACACACAATAAATGAAATAAATGGGACTCCTCCCGCTCTGCCTCTGCCTGAGGAGATCTTCCAGGGGAGACCAACACACTCCCGCAGTCCAAGCCTTCAAGGACTTGCACAACTGGCTTATGTCTTTTCTGAAGAACAAAAGCCAAAAACTAGACAGGACGAGGGATATGGCTGCAGGGTGGAGTGTTTGTACAGTAAACCTGAGTTCCAGCCACAATGCAGCAACGCAAAAAACAAGATGAGATAAACCAACAGCAGGTCCTGGGGACATCTCACCCACAGGCGTGCACACAGTGGCCTCGGCTCCAGCCCAGTCGAGGCCACCTCCTCTCCCTCGCTTGGTATTCCATAAGGCCAGGCTGTTTGCACAGACCTTCCTGTAGCATGAAAAGTGCCCTGTGAAATGTTCAAAGTCCTCAAGGTGATAGTAAGAGCTGAAGAACAGACAGCTGGCTATTGACCATGAAGACCAGTAGCCTGTCCATTTCTATCTGGGCCTATTTAATTCTGAAGCCCTGTGACACACATTTTAAAAAGAAATGGGAAGATGTCATCATGAACTGGGATCTTTTAAACCTCTGGGAGTATGAGGAATCAAAATAATGCCTAACTTAAACTGAAGTTTGAAGTTTAAAGGGCCTTGGTGTCCTGCAGCCTCTCAGCTGGTATGGGGTGGGGATTTCACTTTTTCGACATTTGAAGAACTGTACTTTATAAATAATGAAGGCCAGAGGTACTGACCCCGCTGCCTTCTGTGTTAGGAAAATGGGAAAAGGAATAGGCTGGCTTCAATTCTCCACAGGCCAGGGTTGTTTACTGAGGAGGCAGAGCAGCGAGGGGCCCCGCCTTCCTGTGGGGTGGGGGGCTGTGCAGGGTGGTAGGCAGGGCTGGAGTTAGGCAAGGCGGCAGAGGTCATTAGAAAAGCCCGGAGGTCTGGGTGGTGGGGGCTGGTCTCTGGTTGGGCCCACAATGGAATGTTTGTGGACAGACTTAGGTGAAATGCCCTGTCAAGCCGTCTGTGCATATCTGGTGTTTTGCCTGACGGCTGCATGGACTTGAGAAAACCCGGGGGGCGGGGGGGGGGGGGGGGCGGGTAGTCCTGCATTCTGCCCAAACTCCACTCAGAAAGAACAGTTATTAACAACATACATCTCTCTAGCAACATTATCACACAGGTAAAATGCTGGAAGCATAGTAAGAGGCAAGACAACCAGAGGGCCCACTGGGTGCTGGTTTGGAAGCCAGGGAGCCCCAGGACCTTCCAGGCAAAGGAGGGCTCCAAACCCCACATTCTTCCCAGCCGCCTATGTGGTAACTGCCCTGTCTGGCCCCTCGGGGTTTCCACTGACCTGGAAGACAGTGAGAGACTCAGATCTGAAGGAAACCCAGAACCCCTCTAAGTAAGGGTGGTCTCTGTGCTTCCCCAGCCCTTGCTCGGTGTGTGCAGCTGTGCCCCCTCTCCACCTGCCCCGGGAACACAGGCAGGTGCCCAGGAGGCTCAGCGTCGCCGTCGCTCTCCATGGTCCCCAGTGATGAAGGAGACAGGAACAACGGGAGCAGGCAGGGACAGGGCATGCCACGGCCTCGGGGCCTCTAACAGTGCAGCTGAGGCGGCAGGTCACCCAGAGACTGGAGGAGCGGTAGCAGCAGAGGCAGACCTGATAGGGCGGAAGCCAAGAGGAACACACGGTATCAAAACCAACAGGTGACCGCTAGCTACTGCCAGGCAGAGGTCTGAGTGCGGCTCAGGCAGGGGCCAGGTACTCCTCATTCTGTGCTCTCGGATCGGTGCTCGTACTGTGGAGCCTCTCTCTACACTGAGCAACAGAGACCCACTGTCTTCTCTCTCATGAACCACTGCATACATCCACCCTAGGTTTGTATTCCTCAGGTCAACAGAGGCCCGAGCTAGTACCCCAAAGCCAGCAGCAAGGCACATGGTGAACTTTTAGAGTTCTAGGAGAACACGGGAGAGAGGCCAGGCCAGCCCCCACTGAAATAAAAACACAGACAAGTATTGTAGGCACAGATATGGAGTCTGCTCTTCCCTCCAAAGAGAGCATAGTCGAGGGGCTGGGAATATGGCCTAGTGACAAGAGTGCTTGCCTTGTATACACGAAGCCCTGGGTTCGATTCCCCAGCACCACATATATAGAAAGTGGCCAGAATGGCGCGGTGGCTCAAGTGACAGAGTCCTAGCCTTGAGCTAAAAGAAGCCAGAGACAGTGCTCAGGCCCTGAGTTCAAGCCCCAGGACTGGCAAAAAGAAAAAAAAGAAAAAGGCCATGGTCCAAAGAGAGCATAGTCGAGTCCAGAGACAGCCAAGCAGACATTACATAAACCATGTGCAACATGCCACAGTAAAGTAGGACAGGCATGCTATTACCTTCTGTGTATCCATCCCACTTTGCAGGTACGAAAACTGAGGCACAGAAAAGCAGAGGAACCGGAAAAGGAGCGACAACAGAATCATTAGTGCATTCGTTTTCTGTGGCTGCCAGATGTACTATGTGACTACAAACTTAGTGAATAAATAGCATATATTTATTACCTTACCGTCCTAGCGGCCAGACTCTCAGGTGGATGTATGGAGGTAAGGCCAGGTGCCACAGGGCTGTTTCCAGTGAGGCTCTCAGAAATATTTCAAATGTTCCGGCTCAAAGAGGTCATCCCAGGCCTTACCTCTGGGTCCCTCCCATCTTCAAAGCCCACCTCTGCGTTCCACTCTGTCCTCACAGTTCTGCCCCCATCTCGGATGCTCTGCAGCACCCTCTGGGAGCCCGGACCCACCCAAGCCTGTCTGCAAAGCCCCTTCTGCCACACAGGGTGTCCGCTGAGGGTCAGACTCATGTTCCAGGAAAGAAGTGGGTACCGACCACGAGATCCCAGCAGTGGCCGGGTCAGTTTGGACACAGCTATTTGGATCCATGTATTAATGACAGAACGGGGGGCGAGGTGGCAGGCTCTGTGCATATTCTCATGACTTCAGTCAGGAGTACTTCGCATTCTACCCCTTTACACGTGGGAATTCAAGGGTTTCTTGGTAAATTTGCCATGGGGTACTGCCATAAATTCATTCTAGAATATTCTATCTCCTAATTTCTTCCTCCATGGCACACTGTAAATTAGAGTACTGAAAGCATGGCTCTCATGTTACACGTGGGTCAGAAAAGGGGAAGTCGGGAGTCCTGGGGGGACATGGTCTGGGGGTGAGCCGGAAACTGATATCAGGATGTCAAATCTGAGCTACCCCCTAAGCACCTAGAGCAGGTGCCAGCTCCAAGCCTAGTTCTGAGCTCAAGTAGACAGGAGGACACCAGTGAGATTCCCCACCACAGGAGGAGACAGCAGACACAGAAGCTGGACAAGGATTGGGCCTGGGGTATCCAGAGCTGAAAGGCCTAAGGGCCTAACCTGAGCAAGTGCAGCTAGGAGGAAGGGACAGGAGCATGGCAGCGGGACCAAGTGCTGGCCCTGAGAAGGTTGGTGAGTGGTACAAACCCTTGCAAAGGCAGTGTGGGGAATGGCTCATAAAGTCTGTTTGTGCTTTTGGTGCCCAACTTTATGGTTTTTTGTGGGGTTTTTTTTGGCTAGTCCTGGGGCTTGAACTCAGCACCTGAGCACTGTCCCTGGCTTCTTTTGCCCAAGGCTAGCACTCTACCACTTGAGCCACAGCGCTTCTTCCAGCCTTTTCTGTTTATGTGGTACTAAGGAATGGGACCCAGGGCTTCATGCGTGCTAGGCCAGCACTCTACCACTAGGCCACATTCCCAGTCCTTAAATATGTATTTTTAACACCCTAATTTGCTATACAAGTCAAATAGATACTCTGAAATATATATACACACACACTTATGTACATATACTTAAGTTTATATACCATATAGCTTGTAAATTTAAATTAGGATCATATTATGCAACGCTTCTTTCCCTAGGAATCACTGTGAACATTTCCTTCATCATTGAATATAAAAACAAATGTCAATGTTCATATACATATATATACAGTACATGTGTACACACACACACACACACACACACACACACACACACACACGTACTTAGACCAAAATCTTATTCAGGAACTCGAGTGAGATGTTCTCGTTCATCTTCCTAGAGGAAATGCTCTGTGGTATAGCACTTGACAACCCTGGGTTCTAATCCCAGTACCACCAAAACCTAAAATGAACTGTAAGATATCAATTTAAATAAGGGGAAAACGTCCTTAGTCTTATGCTTCACCAGTGCCAAGGATGTTCCCTAAGGCCTGGATGCCGTCGACCCTCTGGCTTGGGTGCTGCTAAGGATGGGCCTGTGTCCTCTGTCCTCCACCACTACCTAGTTCATTCATTTGTTCCTTCCTTCCCCGTCTTCCCTCCCTTCTTTTTTTTCTGCCTGTGTCCTATGTCCCCCACATCTACCAGGCTAACCTTCTAAAGGTGGGTATATCTATCTATCTATCTATCTATCCATCTATCCATCTATCTATCTATCTATCTATCTATCCATCCATTCATCCATCTACCTACCTACCTACCTATACTAATACTGGGGCTTGAACTCAGGGCCTGAGTGCTGTCTCTTAGCTTTTTTGCTCCAAGTCTAGAACTCTACCACCTGAGCCACAGCTGTACTTTGGAACCAGAACTCCGTGCTGACACTTTTGTTCACTGGCTAGCACTCTACCAACTCTGACTTATAGTTTGGTGTTTTGTTTTGTTTGCTTTTTTAAAGAGTTTCATCAACATTCCTTCCTGAACTGGCTTTGAATCATGATCCTCAGATCTCAGCCCCCTGAGCAGCTAGGATTACAGGTATGAAAGAATAGCACCCAGCTTTGCCTGGTTTTTAAAAATCTACATTGCGTGGTACAAACAATGGAATAGTTTCTTTTTTGACCCAAATACCCACTAGGAGCACAATTCACAATAAGCCCCGCCAGACCCTCAGAGGGTGGGCTGGTCCCTACTGGGAAGAGAAGTGTCCCCACAGGCCCTTAGCCCATGTGTGGATCCTGGAGAAAGGCTACTCTTGCTCCCCTGGCCTGATAGGGTAGCTTCCAGATCTGCACGCTGGGCTGTCTCCAGTGTTCAACCGTTTCTAAAGGGTCCAATGCCTGGTTTGGCTGAATAGAAATGAGTAGCAGAGGTCGTGTTTAAAGAAGACTTCCACAGCACCTTCCTCTTCCCCAGCCGGGGCCAGCGCCCATGAAGCATTCCCCTAGAGGAAGATCTCTCTGCCCACACCAAGCACACAGCTTCCCCAGCACACACCGGGGCTCAGGCTGTGGTTCCTGTCACCATGTGCAGGGTGCGGGAAGACACCCCCTGCGGGTTCAGAAGGGGGCACTGGCATGCGGCCTGACGCCACAGACAGGCGAGGGTCCCTAAGCTGGAGTGCCGCTCTGGCTCTCAAGGAGCTAGAAGACCTCCATCCCTCCAGGTTTGGGACCTGACCTTGTAAAAGCTGAAGGCTAATTTAACATTCCTTAGATTTCAAAAGGGAATCTGGGTAAAGAAATTTAATGAGTTCCTTTCATAGCATTCTCTGTAAAAAGAAAAAAAAATCAGTAACAGTGTTAAGGTTAATAAATCAATAAATGGCAGTCTAAGCATATTATTTATGTTACGAAGAGAGCTTCCAGAATTAAAAGTAACCGACAAGATCAGTAAGTGCTGAAGAGAAGAGACAGGAGAAAAGGCAGCGTGCTGTCTCATCAGTTACAGAAGCGTCAAAGGTGCCACCGCAAGAAACAAGCAGAGCAGAGAGACAGTCAGCTCTCGGCAGAGGGGAGGGCCTTCCAGCTCACAGGAGGAAAACCAAACTACACGTGCTGATGAAGAGGTGGTGAGAAAGCCAAACAGCACTAAGAACTGAGGAAGAGTATAAAAGCAAATGGAAATTTTAGAACCAAGTATGACAGTAGTATCACCAAATATAAATGAGATAGAGTCACATAAAAATGATCAGATTGGGTACAATATATTTGTCTCCAATGTAAAGTATGCAGAGATCCAGAACTCAGAGTGGAGGAGAGTTAAGTGGACACAAAAATAAACATAAGGTCAGATTATCAACACACAAAGGTAAAGTTCAAAGCAAACACTAAGGAGACACAGAGTCACCTTATAAGCATGAAATTTCCCATTTACAAAGAGAATATAATTGGCATAAGCGTATACCTCGGGGAGGGGGGGAGAAACAAGGATACAAAGAATGTAGGGAAAAAGAGAAATAATTTTAGATTTGAACCCATCCTTGTAGTCAAGACAGAACAATGAATAACTAGACAAGATACAGCCATGTAGAGGAGTTGAACAATACAGTTAATACTGCAGCTTACAAGCCCTCACTGAGCAATGACACAAGCCAAGTCCACATCAAGAGCATGGAAATTCCAAACCCACCGCTCGCTCTGATTCCTCTGAAGTGAGTCCTAGAGCAGCGGTGAGAGAGGCGGCGGGCTCTGGGTGTCTAGGAGGCGGTGGGGGCTCATGTCTCATGGATGACTGCTGAGTCTGGACTGGCTGCCTGGAGAGAAGGGGGCATCACGCGAGGCCACTGCCCATGCTCAGTGTCTGGGTAAACTCCCATATGTCCTAGACAGAGCGAGTCAGCCCGAGGCCCTGGCCAAAGGCTGGCACTGTTCTCTTGCACTTCCCAGGCCCTGGACCAATAAGCCAAAGCAAACGTCTCCCCGTTACAAATTCCCCAGCCTTAGGCATTCTGTTATAGCTTCAGGAAAAAACACCAAGGCACAAGCCAATGCCCAGACTGCAGCCTGTGGCTCATAGAAACTCATAAGAAAAACTCTTTCTCTCAAATAGTTGAAATTTCAGATGAAAAAGTAAAACTAGTAACAACTCATCATATATCAACAGTTTTAGGAATTGCCTAATTGTGTGGAGACAGCAATTCAGTCTTGGAAGAGTTGTGTGACACAAAAGATTAGATAAAAGAATGTACAAAATGAGACGGGGATGCAACTTGGTAGAGGATGTGCTTATTTCTCATGTGTGAGGGTCTGGGCTCAACCCTCAGGACCAAAGAGCAGAGTGAAAACAACAGGAAAGATGGAAGAACCTGGGGGTAACTGGCTAGTTTTAGCATTCACAATGTTATTTTGTGTACTCCTCTCCTCCTATCCTATGGAATAAAGTACCTCAACCTTAATTTAATAAGAGATAGGGAACACACCACTCATTTTCAAAACACAGGTTTTCCTGAGTGTGTAAGAGTCAGGATAGTCTCACAGGAAACTGCAAGGACATGGCAGAGGCTCCACACACCCAGTGCCCAGGAGTCCCCCTGGTTGAAACTCAGCACCACATGCTAATGCGACGTGCTGGCTATGCCGTGGCATCGCTCCAGCAAAACAGTGCAGAGGGTTTTCTGGTGGTCCTGGAGCTTGAGATTGGGGCTTCACGAGTGCTAGGCAGGCAGATGCTCTATGCCGTCAGCACTTTTTGCTCTGGTTACTGTTGAGATGGAGTCTCCCTTTTGGTCCGGGTAGAACTGGACAGAGAACTTCCTACTTTCAGTTCCTGGTACTGTAGCTAGGAGGACAAGCTGGGCACAACTATGCCCAGACTTTTCTCTTGAGATCAAGTCTGGTGAACGTTTTTGTCCAAGGTAGCCCTGAACCAGGGTGCTCCCATCCTAGTCTCTGGTGTAGCTGGGAGGACAGGTGCGAGTCACAGGCCGCTGGCTCTTGGCAGCCCCTTGACCGACCTCTCTCTACAATGAGTGACCCGTGGTAGGAATGGAGTGCAGAAAGCTGCTACTCACTCCATCCCATCACCCCCTCCCGGCACTGTCTTCAATGTTTCCTCTTTCTTCGGTTGCTGATGGCTCTATATTTAACGATGCGTGAATAAGAACATAGAACTTCCCCACTGCTCGAGGTGTTTCCTCCTATGCACGTCAGTGGGAAGATTCTTGCTTCTACTACGACAAGCACAACTAAGAGAAACAAGGAGTGGGGATAAGGCAGCTGTGGGGAGGGGAGGGGCGGGGACGCAGGGACACCACCGGTCTCCTCACACAGCCTAAGCAGAAAGGAAAGAGTCGCCAGCTCACAGCACAGCAGCGCAAGTTACTTGTAACTCAGGAGAGCCCTGGGACCAGCCACAGCTCTAACCACAAAGCTGCCCTCCATGCATGCTTGTTCCACAGGGCTAATCCAAACTGCAGGCCAGGTGGTAACACTCGCCTGTGGTCCCAGTTACTCACAGGAGAAGTAGATCTGAAGTCTGAAGATGGCTCCAGACAAAAGCAGGAGATAGAACCTGGGAAATAAAAGCAGAAAAGGCTGGGAAGTATAGCTCATGTGGCATACCACTTGCCTAGCACCTTGGAGCCGTGCGTTCAGTTAACCCTCAGTACTAAGACAAGCAAGAGAAGGGGAAGAAGGGAGAAGCCAGGGCGTGGGGCAATGTCCTGTCCCTGGAATCTCCTTGTGTGACAGGGAAGGCAGGCCCCTGCCCCAGGCCATGCCCCTCCTTGTGTTCCCCCAGTACCTCCTCCAGCTGCCTTTCCAACTGAAGACTGACCATTCCCACAGGTGCCAACGTTCTCAGGGATTCCGTTCAATGTGTCATGAACTCCACTCTCACTTGCGGCCGAGGCTGCCGTTGACGAGGAGCTGCTTTTATAGGGGGCACTCAGGCACACGCTCCTGAAGCGACTGCACATGCACAAGGTGGCTTTCGAGGATCTTTCCGGAGCATGAGCTGGTCAACAAGCATGCCCCGGGTGTGCTCGTGGCTCAAGTGTAGCTCCTGTGCATCCCGCCCAGAATGGCGCTGAACTCATGCTCAAGGAGCCCTTCCGCTTGAGGCTTGAAGGGACGCCTCTCCACAAACATCCCACTCTACGATGTTTCCACGGAAGTCGCTCTGCTATTTCCTCCACACTGGCCATACCAGCAAGAGTCCATCTAGAAGTAGCCGACCATTGGAGCTCCTTTACTCTGTGGCTCAACAATGGAGCCAGAGTTGGAACTTTCCTCCTGACTATCTCCCAAACTCACTAAAAACTACTTTTAACGTTTTCAATTTGTTGTCTGTCTCCCAAGCAGGAAATCCTCCTTTTGGATGTATAGTATTTGCAAACACAAATAGACTAGAAGTGTAAATATATTAGAACTAGGGATGCAGTTGAAAATTTGGCTTTCAAAGAAGTATACCAATATACTTCCTGTTGACTATAAATAGAACTAGGCCATATCTCACCAAAAAATGGAGAAATGTGCTCTGAGTCCCTACATGTAAGTGCACCTATGAAGATAAACAGGACTTACAGAAACATGTGAGGAACAGAGAAATCCACCTAAGACTTTTACTGTGCTCCTGGGAAGACTATGCAATTACAATCAAAGGCAAGAAGAAAAGGAAAATAGCAACATCAAAACTAATGTTTTATTTTTGAGCACTTATCTCTTCTAGTTTTCATAACTGTGCTGCCACAGGTGAAAATCACAGGTTGAAGAGCTAAGTGGAGAGTAGGAATAGGGCATCCCAGAGGTGCTAACACCTGGATTCAGGCCCAGCCCTGGCATCTGGAATGACCCTCTTCCAACGCTGCAGTCTACCTCTCTTACCTGCTCACACCAGCATAAATCTCAAGCCACTCTCTGAAAGCAACTTGATTACCTTAAACTCAATGGATAAAAAAAAATCAGAAAATTAAAAATAGTTTCAGTGGTCTGGGAAGACTACAGAACTCATCTACAATTGTCCCTGCCATTCCGGTTACGCAAGGTCAAGTTTACATAAGGTCCATTTCAGAATTTCCTTCTTAGCAACCTCCAAACATTTGGTTAAGTATTTCACCTAACAGCTGGGCCACAGTCAGAATCACTATTACCTAATACTAACAGTTGAAATAATTTAAAAATAGACGCGTCTTGCACTTGGCAGGAGGAACGCAGAGAGGTAGGCTGAAGGCTGCACTGATGGGTGTGAGGCCTCCTCCAGGGGGGCCAGCAGCTGCCCCGTTCCTACCCAGGGTTCCTGGAAACCATCGCCACCCAACGGGTCCAGAGCAGAATGCAACGTCCTTCAAGGGCTCCTGAGGTTACCATGGATGGGAACAGGCTAAGAGGCAGATGTTAGCATCTAGAGGAAGCTCCGGGAGAGCCTGTTAGAAGCCAGCCGCTTGACACCTCTGTGACCTTGGGAAGCCATTGGCCTACAGCCTATTTCTTCACCTGTACCTGTGGGGTAATTCCCCAGAGAATGCATGGCACTGACATGAGGCACCCTGATTAATGATGGGCAGCACAGCGGTGTCCACATCACTGCCACTGTTGTCACTTAGCAGCCTGAGCGGTGACCTGGACGAGTCCTGGTGACAACTGTGACTGTGGCGCCTGCTGCCTCCTGTGAGAACACTCCCAGGGACCTCGGGGCACCTCCACCCCACCCACCGCCAAAGCCATATTGCCTAGGAGCCTGGTAAGGCCCTGGGTGATGGTAAAATCACGTGGCCCACTTCCTCTCCTCTGCCGCCTGCCAGCTGGCCCAGAGCACCTACCTGCAGGGGCAGGGGCGGGCATTCCAGCCACTGATCTCCCCCTCCCCCGCCCCTCTCCTCCCCTGAACGACCAGCCTCTCAAGGAAGCCCGCTCTGCCCATTCCCTATAAGACCCTAGCTCTCCCCACTTCCGCCTGCTTTCCCTGCCTAGTCCTCGCTGCCCAAGACGCAGCTCTCTCCTCCTCTCGGCACAGCGTAGCCCCACACTGTCTCCATCCTAAATGCATAGACCCCAGCAGCCAAAGACAGTGTCTGGCCACAAGCAGGAATGAGCGAACCAGTGAGTCTGATGACTTCCTGGGCCACTCTCTTCAAAGATCCCTTTATCCTAGCCAACTTGCCTCCTCCACAGCACGAGGGGTTTGACCTCTTCCTCCACATGCCTGGCTGACCAAGCTTGCCCAATGACTAGAGGATGCACAATCTTCCCAGACGCACAGCGAAGGCTCAGAACACCCACCATAGGCAGGTCTCAGCAGAATCACAGGATCCAGGATTTCTAACTATGATGCCAAAGTCAGAAACCAGTAATAAAAGGTTTACTTATAAAACTCAAGTCTTTGAGACTTCAAAACACCTCTAAGTACCCTCGTTTTGAAAGATCCAGAATACAAATTTCATAACTCTCTTGAGAAGTGTTAATACTTCACAAAGTATTAATGCAATATGCTTTATAAATTAAATATTGCAAACTGTAACTTATAGAAAGCAACTTTATCTCTACGCAGAGGGAAGGTTTTAACCTTAAGGTTTATACTAAAAAGGAAGAATAAAGAAGGTAACACAGAGTTGGAACTGGGAACACACACACACACCACCACCACCACCACCACCACCACCACCACCACCCCCACCCCCACCCCCAGGGAAGCTGAGGCTGCTTTGATCTAACTCCTCCCACCCAAATCTGCACTTTCTCGGGTCCCTTGCTCAGCTCTAAGGTGCAGCTGGGGTAGAACAGCTGGAGAGAGTACCAAGGCTTGGATTTCACAGGTAAGGGGGGAAGAGCAAGGTCAGCAAAGTGCAGAAGCCCGCACTGAGTCTGTAGCTGCTGGTCAGGAGAGCTTCAGGGGGCTGGAGGGTGGGATGAGCAGCTCCTGACCCCCAGGTTCCTTACCAACTTAGCGGGGCCAATGCCCTACTGCGGGAGCCATGTCCCTGTAGCCCAAAGGAAAACCCTTGGCCTGTGCCCTGCTGGCTGCCTGTCACAGAACAGAGTGTGGGCCAAGGAGATCTGTGTTGGGTCCTATTAAGTGCATCTGCGGGAGCACATGGCGGTAAGGACAGCGTGCCTGCGTGGGCTGTGAGGTTTAGAAACAGAACTTCCCTTAAAGCCAGCACCTGCCCTCTACAAGATGGTGGATGGGGAAACACTGCGTGGGACTCCAACGTGGTCACTGGCAACCAGGCCATTTGGCCTGGGCCAGTGACATGGAGATAGGTGAGGGATAACAAACTCTCACGGCTCATCTCTGGGTCTACTGTAGACTCAAAAACCTTCAGGTGCCTAAGGGAAACTGGTGACAAAAGAAAAAGAAAGTGCGGGATGACGGCAGGCTGTCTGGATTCCACCCTGTATGCTAGTTCTTCTGCTCTTGACACTTCGGAAACACAGGCTAAGCTGCAAAGCCTCCATTCACTCCCTTCACCACCTGTACCCTTCCCATAGCTGTAAATGCTTATGGGAACTACAGCACAGTTCTCCATCTCACGAATGGACACAGACCTGGGGCCCACGACTAAGGCTGTAAAATTGACAATCAGCAGCTGCCAAGGTCCCTGAGACTGTGACAGTTTTGAAGCACTCCAAGAGCACAGGGCTGGGCACCAACTAGACGGAGAGCTGCCTGCCTGCACACCACCTATCCCTGCGGGGGCCACGGAGCCCTCGTGACCTCAGGCTGCCAAGCAACAATGCAGGGGTACAGGTGGACTTTTCATCTTCCTCCCTTAGCATTGGCACGGCAGTGGTGAAAGAACAGAGCTGGGAATGAATGAGGCTGGAGGCAGAGACCACAGGCACCCAGAGTGGCGAGGGGCAGCTGTTAGGTGAGGAATGAATGGGTAGAGGACACATGTAGTTCACAGGCTCCCTGAGATCTCACTAACGTGGTAGGATCGTTGTTTACAAAACCACAACAACACTGGCACAGATAAGATAAGCAGGAGACGAAATGATGAGGACACCACAGAGCGAGAACGTGGACGAGGGCTGGGAACCCACCTCCTGGGATGCCAGCAGACGGGCTCACGGGCAAGTGGTGGCCAAGGGCATCACAGTGTGGTTCCCACTACACAGCCCTCAGGGGCACAGGCCTGGCAGTGCCGGAAGCCTAAGGGAAGGCGGAGGCGGGCCCAAAGAAGGACACTGAGTGTCTGTGCAGGGAGCACGGGTGCCGGGCTCCCCTCACCCAAGCACCGGGCAGGATCCCGACTCCCCTTCGTGAGGAGGAGAGGGTGGGAGAGGGGCGCAGGACTGCGCTTTGTGGAGGCTTCGAGGTGCCCTAGGCTTCTCCTCCAGGGTGGGGACACCTTGCGTCTGGCCTGCGTGAATCTATAGGGGCCAAGCAGGTGCAGGAACCCAGTTGTCGGCACCAGCCAGAGGTCCCAAACGTCAACTCTCCTAAGGAAGAGCTGGCAATGGGTTTCTGAGACATCACAGACAAGACAGAGCTCAGACAAGCCCTAGAGGAAAACCAGTGCCATGTCCCCAGAGAGAGGGGAAAGCACACTCCAAAGTGTCCAACATGAACACCGGGAGTGACAAAAATGTCCTGAGCAGCCAAACAGGAAACTAAGCCTCGGAGAACACCACAGAGCTGCGAGCCTCAGCTACCCTGAAGATCCAACTCACATGCAACTGTGCCAAGCCCTGCCCTTCAGCTGAGGCCAGCGGCGACAGGTAAGAAGCCGTCAACAGGACGCCCTTCTCCGAGTCCCTCCTCAGGTGTCCCGGGCCTTCCCCGGCCGCCTGTGTCACTCCGCGTGGGCCCTGGGCCTCTCCCTGGGCCTTCCCTGGACGCCCTGAGCCCTTCTCCGAGTCCCTCCTCAGGTGTCCTGGGCCTTCCCCGGCCGCCTGTGTCACTCCGCGTGGGCCCTGGGCCTCTCCCTGGGCCGTCCCTGGACGCCCTGGGCCGCTCACCACTGGGTGCCCTGAGACCTTCCTGACTGGCCTCACTCACTAAGAAACCTCTCCCTTCAAAAGCACGTCAGTGAGGTCTCTCACGTCAACCGTTATTCCACCCGAGACTATTGCTTCTAGAGACATCCTCACAAGGGCTATGGGCTGGGGCAGAGTGCTTGCTGCGCTCCTGGGTTCAATCCCCAGCATAGCAAAGCCGTTCTAAATGAAAATAAAAATTTTAATTATAAACCAGCTCTATCATAAAAGAGAGAAGATACACACCCCTCTGCCTACTGTTCCATAAGTCATACATGACGTTACTATTGTCCTGTATTAGCCTCGCCTTGCCTTACTGTATTGAGGAAAAGCAATGAGCTGCTAGGGCTGAGGCGGTGCCTTTCCACACTGCCTGGAGGCGGCAGGCAGCCTGTGGACAGGGACCTGGCACGGAGGCAGAACCAGTGTGGGCATGGTGGCTGACGGTGGTAGGACGTCAAAAACCAGTGCTGTCCCCAGTGCAGTAACCTCACAGTCCAGAGACAGGCAGAAGAGGAGGTACGGGAAACTGAGGACACGGGACCAGGCGGAACAACGACCCTCTGGGAGTCAGGTGCAGGGTCGCATACCTAAGAGCAGCGCACATCCTAGGCAAGCACACTCCCACTGAGCTATACCCAGCCCTAAGAATTTCAAAGCAACGGGGAAACAATACAGAAATACAGGAAAGCCTTATGTGCGTATAAGTGGGAATTTGAAGAGATGGGAATTAATCTAAAACCAATAGCATTTTCCCTTAGTACAAACTTTTCTGACAAAGGGCATATTTTGGTCAAAGTTTTACTTTAAGATGGCATGCAAACATGATACAGATAATGCTTTATTTCCAGTGAAAATTTACTAGGACTAAGAGTATTTAAAAAGAGTCACAATTGAGAAAAATTGCTTTGAGAACACCATTGTTCACAACCAAGAATGGTCAAGGACTGAGACCAGACCAGCAATGGAGGCCTCTCCTATTCAAATACACAAGAAGTGTCTCTCTCCAAATGACCAAACTCTCATGGCAAATGCAAGTTATTCCTCATGAAGGTGTGTGCATATAGATGCGTTGTGTGTACAGGTGTGCATGTACGTGTGTGTGCATACGTATTATACTTTCAAACTTTCAAGTATCAAAGGAATAGGTAAGATTCAATTCAACTGTCAGGAAGTGAACAAGAGCAGATGGCGAGTGGCATAAAAATACACCAAAAAAAAAAAAAAAAAGTTTCTACTCCCATTCAAGAAAAATGTAGCTTCCAAGAACGTCCCTATGGATTTTCAAAGGACTCCCGCCCTGAGGCTGCTGCTCCTCCGAGGCGTTTCGCACTGGCTTGAAACGTGCCCTCTTAGACCAAGGCCAGCGCCAGGCTCCGCGGGGATGGGGTGTCGCACACCTCCGGCCCCCGTGCTCACACGAGCGCACAGCCTGGCGACAGGGAAGGTGAGTGAGGCGCGCGGGGGCGCCCTGCTGCGGGCGCCCTTCCCCCGTCCTCCCGACACCCCACCCCCGCTAGGTGCTTCCTCCCAGAGGCAGGGGAGGAGGTTAACAGCCACGGGAAGCATCCGGCTCCTGAGCCGCCAGGCTACGCTGCATCCCACACGACCTTCGGTGCGGATCAACGTGACGGGGAGAGAACATCTGTGGAAGAACTACTACAAAGCTGACGCACAGATTTGATCCCAGTGAGGACTCTGCAGGGAGGCGCTATCAACTCTGACTGAGAAAGAGAAGAAAGCAAACCTGAGCGACTGAGCAGCCCCCCTGACTCGCACACCACGGCAGCAGAGCCAGGACGCAGCTCTACTCTGCCATCACCGAAGGCCACAGCCGGTCCCTGCACGAGGCTGCAGAGTGCGTGACCATCGCCAAAAACAGAATGTAAGGCCTATCTTTTCTGGCTCACTAGAAAGCAGACACATTTAGCATCTTTTCATAGGCCATCAAGCCTTCTGAAAAGCCCTCTTACTTCAGTCTACCCTGGCAAACACCAGGAAGCCATCTGCAAAGGCCCAGGCTATGTGGAGATTCATTGTAAACAAATGAACACAGGCAAACTGAACCTAGCAAGAAGTAAAGACAAAACTGCTTACGTGAGCCAATTTTTTGGGGGGAGGGGGGAGGAGAGGAGGTGGTTCATGAGGCTTGAACTCTGGACCGGGCCCTGTCCCTGGGCTCTGCTCAAGGATAGTGCTCTGCCACTTTGAGCCACAGTGTCAGTTCTGATTTTCTGGTGGTTAACTGCACATACGCGTCTCACGGACCGTCCTGCCCACGCTGGCTTTGAACTGTGATCCTCGGAGCTCAGCCTCCCGAGTAGCTGGGATGAGGGGTGAGCCACAGGCACCGGCTGTGCCATGTTTTTTAAATGGAGCGTCTTTATGTAGTATTTCGGGTTCCCTCAACCCTGAGCTTAGGCCCTGCGGTAGGAGGCAGCCAGCTCCTGGCTAAGAGGGAGTGGAGGGGTAGATTCCAGGCCCCAAGACACAGCTAGAGCTCTGCCAAAAGGGACCCTCGGCTGACATCCGAGGATCACCGGGTCAAGACCCCTGTGTTTGGAACAGCCAGCTGGCTTTATTACTCTTCTTTTCAAGGGAGATGGGAAGGGCAAGGCCAGCAGCAGTCTGGGGCTGAGCGGAAGCAGGCAGCTGCACAGGGCGGGAGGGAGAATGGGATAAACTTGAAGGGGCAAAGAGCAGAGACAAGGCCTCTAGCTAGGGTGGTGGCAGGGCACAACACATACGGGATGGAAGCAGGACTTCATACAGCCCCTCACCTGCGGGCAGGAGACCCACACTCAGAGTGAAGGCCTAGAATGTTCAACATGGAAAGGAGTTTTACAGAGAACTAAAACGGAAAAGGACTGCATTGCTTAAAGACTTGGAAAATAGAGTGCTTTGAAGCTAACATTTTGAAATATCATCTAAATAATGAGATTTATGACAATCAATACTGCTGCTAAAACACAAGGTGCTGGAAGACACTGTCTTGGAGTCATTATTACCTGGGCAGACTTGCCGAGCCAGAGGCCTCTCATGGCCTTGAGCCTGGTGTCTCTAGCTCTGCCACACCACTGTTTAAGGCCTGGCCCCTGCTGTATGCACTCAAACCCAGCACTCTTTCCCACAAACCTTCACCAGGCCAGGGTCGGCCCTACCCCTAAAACAAGTGGCTGATTCCTCCAGAAGGAGCACCCCTTCCCGAGAATGCTGCAGGATTCCTTGCCACTCACTGTCCATTTCATCTTCAAAAGGAAGGCCACTTTGACTCCAAAACAAAAGGCACCCAAACACAAGAACCCTGATAACCCACAGCTCACAGCAGGAGGAGGATGTGCTTACCTGTGCTGGGCATGTGGTTCACGCGGGCGGGGTTCAGCAGCTCCAGTGGCTGGTCTCGGCCAGAAAGTCCATCTGAGGAACAGAGAGAGGAGCACTGGGTTCAGAAAGGGAATGCAGTTCAGCAAGAATGCTGCACACGGGTGTCTGAGAAAAGCCCAGCACATGCAGGAAAACTCAGTACCTGCAGGAACCCACACGCCCTTCTTAAAGGAAAACAGTCTTAATTCCAACACACATCATTTTATTAGCCAGAAAAAAAAGAAAGTCCCTTTGCAGAAAAATCACACCGGTCCTAGTTGCGATGTGGTAAACTCTAATCCTGGCTTACCACCACTCAAGTTTATCAGAAGTGGGCTTTCCTGCAAAGAGCACAGCATTAAGATAATAAAAACAGAACAGCCAAGAAGAGTCTGGAAGGCCACAGGAATGCAGCCCAGGGCAAGGTCCAAAGCAGCTACGCGCTTGCGTGGCGGTAGGAAAAGGAAGAGGTGCTGCCGGTAACGCGCAAAGAATGATGCACTTTGAAAGCAACAATAACAGCAACAAAAATGCCTCACCAGGTTCTGTAGAGAATACAGAGCGATGTTAAGAGTTTTTCGATTTTATTTAGGAACCATCTTTTCTACCTTTTCTAACTGGCTCCAGAATGAGACGAACCCACCCACCCCAGAAGCCTGGTGCAGGCTGGGTTTAGACTCCCCGAGATGTCCCCAATAGGAAGGAAGAGCACTGGCAAGCCTCCCAGGAATCGCACCTTCCCTCTCAATGTCACCAGGAGAGAGGTTGCCAGGACTTATTTAAGGGAGAAGGCAGCGGCCTCTGGGGATAGTCACGGAGCTCCTACAGATAGAATTTCAAAGCAGGACACAAACAACTGAGGGTAAGAAAATGCGGTGCCCAACCGAGCCAAGCCCTGCGCATCTGGAGATGAGTTCAAATGCTGAGGACAGAAACCATGGCTCTTCTCAAGGAAGAGATAAGGCCACAGATGTGACTCAGAATCCAACACTGGTGCTGGTCCGCTCCTCTCTCAACGGGGAATCCCCCCACCCCCAACCACCTTTCCAGTAACTTTAGGGCTTCAGAACAGAAACAGAAATTGGGCTCATCTGGGGAAGGACAGCCTAGCAGCCCACAGGACAATCTGGTGTACAGAACTGCTTCCTAAGGCTACTCATTCTTCAGGCATCACATCCCAAGTGAGTAAAACTTCAGCCGGTAGTGAGAAGCGTGGCTGGAGGGGGGGAGGGGCGCGGCGGCTGGGGGTTGGAACAGGAAGGATGGCAGGGCCTACTTCTCCATGGAGCACCTGCCCTGGGCAGGCTCCTCCACCTGTCCCCACTGGAGCCTGTGTCTGGGCTGCACCATGTGGCTTCACCTGACGACCGCCGGTCCTCGGGTGGCATTCTCATCAGCTCAGGGAGCTGGGAGACGACGCGCACAGCCAGGCGAGAAGGTGGAGACGTGGGGGCTCTCGGCAAGCGCACAGAACCCAGCTTACAGTAAGATGCACTGACTTGTGTGTGCCCACGGGAGCTGGTAAACACACAGCACATCTGGTTCCAGAGTCCTGGCATGGTGTGCATGGGGGTGCTTCTAACCAGACTCTTCCTAGCCTTCCCAAGCCCACCTTGAAACGGAACACACTCCCCCTGGGACACTGGGGTAGGAGCTAATAAGTGCTCTTAGAGCTCAGTGGGTCAAGTATTGCTCACATTCGTGTCAAGCCTTCACTGACTTTCAATGTTGTGCTTGAGGTGCTGGGAGCTACAAATTTGAATCTTTGATTGACAGCCGTTAGGCCCTCCCCTGGTGCCCCGGACGCCTTAAGCAGAGAGCTTCCAGCCTGCCCTCTTCCCAGCACCAGCTTCTTTGAACGCTCCTTGGACACCCTGAGGAAGCTACAGAACAAGTGCAGCTGCTGAGACAGGGCTCAGCGGATAAACCCTAGTGAACTCTACAGGATCCGGCAGCTTATCTCCACCAAACCAGAGGGGAAGAAGTTCCTCTGGTAGGGTAGATCCTGCTCTACCCATGCCCGGGGCACATGCAACCCATTTGCCCCAGGGGATCCTCCAGACTGGCACACACCCCAGGCCCAAGGCCTTCGTGCAGACTTGTGCATGTGATTTGTCATCTCATTAGCGCAGTCGGTCAGATGCCTCTCACACTGTCCGGAAGTCTGGTCCTCATCTCCCATCAGCAAGCCACATCTCAGTTCCACGGCCAGCTTGCTTGCTGGCCCCATGCCTAGCATCCTACGGTGGGGATCATCCCCGCTCTGTGAGGTCATATTCACAAGGCAGGACACAGATTTCCTTTAGCATCATCTAGGTCCTCTGCTCTACTGCACGAATCTTAAAATCCATGCACCAAGTTCTACCAAAAAGAAAAGAGGGGGAACAAAAGAGAGCCTTGACATCTGGGATGGGAATGCCGAGCCTGCCGTGACCATGAGCCCGGGACACTGCCTTCCTTAGTGCCTCTCAGAAACAGTTAAGAATATGCATACGGCTGAAGTAAAGTAAGTTACGTTTTGCTAAACTATAGAAACACAAGTGATGTTTACACACTGGCCTCCAGATGTTATTAAGATCGTATTTATTCTTATCCATCGTTACTTTGAAACCTTCTACACAGACTCATGCCCTCTGTGGCCTGAAGTTCGGCTTCCTTCTTCTCAGGCCTCTGGCTTCTTCTGTCTTTCCTTCCGTCACTATTGCGGGGGCTGGCTGGGGCACACAGCGCACCACTAAACAGACAGGTGACCACACAGAGGTTGTCCTGCTTTGTCTCTGGTCCTAACTTCCAGGGAATGTCTCAGTGATCTGCCAGGATGCACGACACCTACTGCCTACCGTCAAGAGGAAGAAAGCTCCCTCGAGTCCTGGTTTGCCAAAATATGTATAACACATGTGTTTGCTCAATTTTATTAAACTGTTCTTTAGCAATTCAGGCTATTTCATTTGTCCCTTTCTACCCGAGACTATGGTAAAATCCTTTTTATTTGGTCTAGCCAACATTCAATTTATCTATGATACATGGACGTGGTCAGGTCGAGCGAGCTCTGAGAAAGAGGAAAAGAAAGAAGGAAAGCCAAGAGGCAGATAGATAGAGCTAGGCCTACGTTGTACTTGAAAGTCTAGAGAATTGGAGAACTTAGCCAATCATTTCAATTTTACATAGGATTATAAATAGAGAATCAATCAATATTTTTAAATATACTTGGTAGGAGTCTGGTATATGGAAAACTGAAATGGATGTAGCTTCTAATAGTGTCTCATTGTCCTAATGGAACTGTTTTCAAATATGCAGTTAAAGGAACCTTACCGATACCTGTCAGCAAGTTATCATTTAAAGTCTTCATGACAGCCCATCGTCTTATCCATTTTAAGTTTTAAACAAACTTTACCCCAGGTATGAGGTCACAGAAGCACTGAACCTGGCAGGCTTCTTGCATTCTCCGTCCTGTCTCGCCATCAGCACCATGCGGTCCTCGTTCTTGAGTGCCCATGGTTCCTGACATGCCTTTTGTCCAAGACCCCATGCAGAACCCCACGTTTAGTCATCACAGCTGTTTAGGCTCCTCTTGGCTGCAAGGGTCCCTGGGAAGGGCAGCTGTGTGTTTCCAAGCCAGGCTCTGTCCGCATTCGTGACTGTGGGCTCCAGAGGTTGCGTGGCTCACCCTGCAGGAGTACAGAGCCCCCTGACTGTGTGGGTGGCGGCAGCTTGTCTGGTGATGAGGATGAAGGTATCCCAGCCATTCATCTGCTGTGAAGTTAAATCCAGTAAGAGAACTTGCTAGAACTGGTCACACACCCTTGTAATGTGTCATTGACATCCAACCTTGCCTCCCTCCTCCTCTTCAGGGAGGTGGCTCTGGGCAAGGAGAGGTGGCTGCCACCTCCATACAGGCCTTCTACAGGAGGGACCCTGAGGGTTGGGAGAACTGCATCCCTGCAGGGTGGGTAAGGGTGGTTCTGAGATGTAGGATCAAGAGGTAGAAAGCCGATGCTGAACCCGAACCTGGCTTTACGAGCAAGGGCAGAATTCCTGACATAGGGATATTTTGTGTGTGTGTGTGTGTGTGTGTGTGTGTGTGTGTGTGTGTGTGTGTGTGTGTGTGTGTGTGTGTAGATAATGCGAATAACATTTTTAAATAGGTTAAGCGCTATAGCAGGGACTGGTTTTATAGCACATGACTAAGGTTGCTCAAGTGAAGATAGAGGAGACACATGCGCTATTTTCCTGCCGGCAGGGTGAGGGGGACCCCTGCCTGCTGGGCGGCCCTGCTGTGCACAGACAGCCCCAGCCACCACCAGCAGAGCCCCGGATGCAGTGCCACAGAGAGCTTCTCACCCTGACCCCAGCACCGCAGGTCTGGTCAGCGCGCCCTCATGAGTTGGTATGGTGATCAATGTGGCTACACTGGAATGTTCCTGGACATTCAGTGGCCACCGTGCAGCTCCCCTTGGGCCTCAGTGAAACCAACATCTCCTGAACCTGACCACTGGTAAACGTGGCTGCCACTTTAATGCCCTCGTTTGGTTAATCTACAAAAGGAACTCAGCATACTGCAGTGTATGACTGAGAGAAACGAGCTGAGTAGTCAGCCCAGCACTCAGCAGGACCTGGATCTTGCCCACTCGTTTCTGCTGTGGGCCCTCGACCACTACACCCCTCTATACTACAGCTCTCTGCCAAACAGGATGTTGGGCCCAGCTGACCAGGCACCTGCTCAAACCCTCATTAAGCCAAGCCCACCAGCCTGTTTCTCCCTGTGTGAGGTTCACTAAGCACCCAAATCCATTACATTCTGCATCTTCTTGCCAAAAAGGTTATTGGAAAATACCAAAGTTCTATAATAAAGCTCCTATAAGCCAGTTAATAGGAATTAAACTTTAATGAGTGTTGTGAATTTCTCAGGCATATCCAATGTAGTTTATATGTATTTATTAGAGAAAATGAAAATGGAAGAACCACTTTCTCAAAGCCTTGGTTTTTCTCTGGGGTAAGCAGCAGACTTTTAAAATGTCAAGGATAGCCTATGAGGTACTCGGGTTGTGGCTCCCCTAACAGTCTTTTCACGGGGCCAACGTTGGAGGAACTTATCCAAGAGAAAGCTAAGACCTGATGGGACAAAAGGTTTCAAGGAGGAAATCTTTTGGACGAGGTACAATCTCCTTCCTGCCTTGAGCAGAACGGGGCTAGAGAGGGCACAAAGTACTCAAGCCTCTGTACTGGCATTAAAAAAAGTAACATTTTTAGAAGACTACCATGAAAAACAGCACATACTTGGAACCTAAGAGCTGTCTTGCAGAAAGCTAGGAATGTAACGGGGGAAATTACCTGGGCTATAGGAGGGGTGGGTTTCATATTGTGTGAAAAAACAACAAAAAGGCCAGCAAGAGATGTGCCCCCCCTCCCTGCCCCTCTTTACTTGGGCCCTTCCGTGCAGGAAGGGCACCCCGCGCACACAAGTCATCTGACAGGGTGCAAGAAGATGCTCCTGGAAGTGTGAGTCAGCAACCCGAGCCACTCCGGACAAGCCAGCCCTCCAAGAAGCACTTTGCACATGCTGAACATGACACGTCACTTCAGCTGTGTCTGTGGGTGAGTGGCAGGAAGCTGAGGAAAAGGTACGTGGTAGTGAGGAGCGCCTGAGAAATGAGTCAGTCATCCATTAACAATAAGTCTGCCCCAGCCGGTGGAGAACGCGCAGGCGAGGCAGGCTCCCGGGTGGCTTCCTAGTACGGAGGGAGGGGACAGAAAACCTGCTGCGGAGTGCCCGCCTACCCTTCTGCCCGCCAAACCAGACTAGGTTACAGCTCGCTTCCTGCTTATTTATCACAACGTTTCAGAAGTGACCTCAATGTGGTCAGCTGCCAGTGAGAAGGAAAGAGCGTGCGAGGCTGGGCTGACTGAGAGCCCAGCCCACTCAGACATGCTCTCCCAGTGCGGGACAGACTGGGGGACAGCAGGACCCCCGGGGGCAGAGTGACCCTCAGGGGGTCTCTCACCCAGCAAATGACCGACAGGGGCAATTTATCCATGGCCAACAGGCCCCTCGGCTGAGTGCTGGTGCCACTGCCCAGCCCCGCTGGGACTTCTGTGGGAGCAGAATGAAAGCCTCCCGGGTAGGGAGGGCCCATCAGCCCGCTGACAATCAACGTTGCTGTGTGTGACTTGGTGTCAGCGTGGTCCTCTGGGCGGAAGCTTTCCCAAACCATGTGCTCCGACCCACTAGAAGCACCTTCTTGGCACTACTGTCCTTGCAGATCTGAGAACTGGACAAGCTAACCAGCTTGCTTACACCCTAAGTGAGAAGCAGTGCTGCACTTCACGTCTCCTGGGAGCGTACCAGGGCTGCCTGCCTAAGCCTGTGCGCGTGTGAGGCATCATTCACGTCGCCCACTTAGTCCTCTCCAGAGAAGCAAACAGCACACTTACTGTGTCCCCATTTTAAAACTAAGAGACCGAGCCAGGGAGACAATGCAGTTCCTCTGGGCCAAGTTCAGACCCGTTCCCAAAGTGAAGCTCACCACAGCTGGCTCCATGCTCGGCACTCAAGCACCAGGCCAGGACCGCGCCACGCACACCGTGTTTTGTTGGGCCAGTCACTGGCTGAGCAGCTGCCACAATTCAACGGATGCGGCCTGGAGAACATGGATTCCCCGAGCCTCAAACTGCCACCGGAACGGAAAAGCGCCAAATGAACCGACCTCGTCACTGCTTAGACAAAGGATCCCAGGGGTCCCGAGGGGGGGGGGGGGTGACATCGGAACAGGCACCCGAAGGCTACAGTGGAAGAAGCCATGTGAAGTGCTCCAAGAAGAGCCTTTAGGCAGAAGGAACCTCAGGGCATGGGGCAGGAAGAGCTGGGAAAGAGGTGGGAATGTGGGTCCCAGGGACTGCTGGGAGGACCTGGGGTCTCGTGAGAGGCTTCCCGCAGCCTCAGCACAGGCAGGAGCGGAGGCTCCCTACGGTACAGGAAGGTCTGGGAGGCTGTTCCCCAGCCCCACGCTCAGAAGCAGCACAGCCACCCAAGGGGACAAAATCCAGGGGCTCGGCTGGTGTATTGCTTGGGCACGGCCAGGTAAAACCTGGCCCCCACCCAGGTGTGGGAGGCAGAGGCTGTGGTAGCAGTATGTGTGCGGAGGGAGAAGGCAGAAAACGGGAGCCCAGAGCGTACAGAGCCTGCAACTTCTAGAAGATCCACTGGGCACTGTGAAGTGCAAGCAAAACGTCTACATTTCCCTGGGTGGCTACAATTTTCTCAGGAAAAACAATACCAAAACGCTCAGGAACTGTGTTCTATTCTCCGCATCTCACACGCTATCCCTTTTAGTTCAGTCACTCTTCTGCCCACTTGTCAGTTCCCAGGCTGCTGTCTGTCTGCTTCAAAGCCGTCCTCAACATACTGAAGGCTCTCCACACCCTGGGCTCCCCAGACTTCTCAAGCGGTGAATCACATCTTTAGCTGAATTGCAAATGGGGCTTTGCACTCAACGATACACTTTCCACCCAGTTCTGTGCCAGGAACAAATATGCAGAAAATGAGTAATGATGGCAAGAAGTGTTGGTGTGCAATGCTGGTTGCTTCATCCTGGTTTCCATGTCTTGCCTCACTGCAGCTCTGTCTTCTCGGGGACACATCAGCAAGTGCCAGGCCTCTGTCCGAGGAGGTTGCCCTCACCTGGAAAGCAAGGCCTCAGCCAACAGAGTCTGCTGATGGCCCAGCAGTGGAGAATACGTGGAGGGGACATCCTCCAGCACAACGCCATCGCTGTGACTTCGCTGACCAGAGCCATGTGCTCCCCAGTGCCAGGAAGCAGCTGGCCAAGGCAGGGCCTGCCCCCAAAGGCCACGGGCCTCTGTCTCCAACAGCGGGCGGGCCACCCCACTGAAGCAGTGGGCACAACAGTGAACTGCAGGATTCCTGAGTGAGGCCCAGAGGGCCTGCCTTCCACCACAGATCCCATCTGCTTCCCGGGATGGGAACCCAGCTACGCTTCCCACAGCGCTCCTGGGGCACAAGTAGTAGGCACCAAAACAGGGCACCGCTCTGCTCTCAAGCCATCTAGAAACACCCAGCAGGGCTGAGCAGTGGTGCCAACAGTCAGCTCTCCCCCAGGTGATGAGCCTTCAAGCTTCTCCCCTGGAGGGTGCTAGGCTCTACCCACCTGCTCTGGTCCAGCAAGAGGGATGAATCTGTCACCTGAGTCTAGCCAGTCATGCTCCAATGGGTCTTACTGCCAGAGGAAGCTCTCTAGGAGAGGCCCAGAACCGGGCCCCTCTGCTCCAGCAGATGATGCCTCCTTCCCTGGGTGGGTTGCATCACCAACAACATGCAGCGCAGGGCTTGCCTGAGACCCATCAATTTAGAGAGGCATTCCAGGAACCCAAACAGACCTCTCCTCTGCAGGTGTCCCGGTCCTCTTTTGTGCTGACTCCTGCCTGGCTCCCCTGGAGAGTCTGCAAACTTTCCCTAGCTCAACTAGTTATTGACTTCTAAGACTTTCAGAAGCTTTCTTCCTTGCACTTTTTGTACTAACTCATAATAGATAGCACTTTGTTTTATTTTAACTGCACCTCCAATCATACCAGCCAATCTACAGGTGTGAACAACAGCTAGTGTGGTCTGTGCAGACCCCTCCTCCAGCTCTGCGCTCTTCCCCTTCCCTCCTTACACTCCAGCACAGGTTCTCCCATTGCAGAAGACTGCCGGCGTTCAAAGGGGTAAAGTGTATTTAAGATAATCCCATCACTACCACTTAAGTCAAGAATCCCACAGTACACCTCTCCATCTGACAAGCTGTATACACAACCTGTAGACATCAATACCATATTTTTGTTATGTACAATATGGTTACATTCTCTGCACAGCAACTCCTCCCAAGCCAGGACTAACTAAAGCATATCATTATCCCTTTTTATACAACAAAACTTCAGCTTCTAAAAATACAGTGACTTCTCTGTGTTGTGTTCTATTTTAGCCTTCTGTAGACAGAGCTACTGCCAGGAGAAGCGATTTGTTCCTGGATGTCAACTGCGCTGTCCCCGAGGAGATACGGATTCCGGCCTGTGATCTGAACATGACAACCACAGTGGGGGCACCAGGGTCCTCTGGCCATGGAATATGGGACCCTGCCCACCTGAAATTAAAGCCAGGATCCAGGGGTTGTGGTGTACCTCAATGGAAGAGCACTTGCCTAGCAGGCCAATGTCTGCTAGGCCAAAACAAAAGGAGAAGAGTGGGGTCAGGATGCATTCCTAAGCACCCCTAAGGTGACATCAATAGCCTCATCAACCACACCCATCAAAGGCTCTCACCCTGAAGGGCTGCGAGGGCTAATCCCCACTGAACCCCAACCTCGCCCACCTGCAGCCAGGCGTGCAAAGCCATGTGCTGACCATCAGGAGAGCTGCGAGGCAAGCCACGCTCACTTCCACCACACCAGCAGCTGTACCAAGAGCACTTCCCAAGTTTGGACAGGAATTCAATGGAAAAATAAGCACAGGGGAAAGAGAACAGGAAAGAAGCTTTTGCCTCCTAAGTGCCCAAATATCCTGACTACTACGGTTGCCAGCAAGCTATGGGCAGACACATTAGTGCTTGCCCCTCCTCCCTTTGCCTCTCCTCCACAGGGTCTGCGGCTTTCATGCCCCACCAGATAGCCATATGGGGTGTATTTCGTGACACTGAGGGCCGAACCTAGGATTTCCCACATGCTGAGCAAGCATTCCACGGCCAGCACCTAAAACATATTTCGATGTGGGTTTTCAGGAGGCATTCGGATTAATTAAATGAATCCCAGCACCCACGGTGACATCAGTGGCTGTGTAAGAAGAGGAAGATAGATACCCGAGTATCTATAGATACACTGCTCTGTTTTACCGTGTCATGCCTCTGCCGGTACCACACTGAGGTACACCACAACCCCTGGATCCTGGCTTTAATTTCAGCAAGAATGCCCTCCCCAGATGCTAATACCTTGGTCTCCAAAACTGTGAGCTGACTATTTCCTATAAATTACCTAGCCCATCACATTCCATTACAGCATCAGAAAACATACCATGACAACGCTTTCACATTTTGAGAGCTTCATAGTTCTAAGAACAGAAATATACATAATTTCAGGCTGCAATCTCTTATCCTCTGTTTCACCATGAAATTATTTTTAATTAAAAAAATGAAAGTAAATGTGTCTGCCACACTCCCCCCTTCCCCCAATACATGCACATCTCTACTGCCCAGGTTGTTGTTCACCGGCAAATCAGCAGTGAACGCTTCACTCGCTCCAGGTTTCGTGGTGAAGAACCAGCTAGGCAGGGCCTAGAGGCTCCCGCTGGCAAGGCCAGCCACACCTCACGCTTCCCAGCAGACTCCCACACACCTAACAGACACCAGCAGAACAGGAATTGATGCTCCGTGTCTACCCTCCCCACCCCACAGCTGGCACTGAACTCATCACATACCTCTATTTTCTCCTAAAGGAGCACTGAAGCAGATCCACTTCCTGTTAGTCATCAAACAATGCAAATGATAAACTGTGAGTCAGTGCTAGTTCCTCAACAGAGGATGCATGAGACACGGAGGAATGGATAGTACACCAAAACAATGCATGTGCACATACAATGCAGCATTTCTTCGTCCACAATGAATCTCTGGCTTTACAGATGAGGTCCAACTACTGGGGCCTGAAGGTAACAAGTAATGAGCATACTGCTCAGTTATGACTAATCTAGTATTTAATATGCACAGAAGAGGAAAGGCAAGACGAAACTACTCCAGAACGTGGAGACATGAGAGTGGTTAGATTAAGACATGCCAAGTCTCAAGTAGGAGAAATAAATACAAATCCACAACTAGACATGTTGGGGATTCAGCTTGGCCTTGAGGGGGGAAGGGCGAAGAGAGCGCTCCCGAGACGCTGCCCTTCCCCCAGCCCTGGGGCAGTGTGGAAGTAAGCCACACCTATCTCCTTCTGGGTCTGGAACCAGAAGGGGTAGCTTTGAGACCATCACCCACCTTGCGCCAGTGAGCACGTGTGCTCCCTTTGCGCGGGCTTTGCCCACAGTGCGGTACTATGGGAAGTGACGTTAGCCCATGAGGGAGGTCCTTGGGAGCTGCTCTTGGATGGACAAGCTCACCAGCCTATCGCAGCTCATGCTCAATCCTCGTCATCATCACTATATTACTGTAAGCCCCTCCCGAATAAACCAGATTGCTCTCCGAAGCGTCTCCGAGATCCGTCTGCGCCTGGCTTCCTTGGTGGGTAAGGAGGGAGGAAAAGGGGATCTCGTTTGGCTGCGTGCACTTTAGGCTTGCCCGTGTCCCTTCGCTCCACCATGGCTGCCAGTGGGTTGGGCGCCCAGGGGAGAGGGTGAAAAGGGGAGCACTGATAAGGGAGTAAGCTCAGCATCCCCGCACCAGGGGAGGTGACTCTAGCCCGGCATAGACATACTGCAATTAAAAAAAAAAAAGAACTGAACGTGGAAGGAAAGGAGGGAGGGAAGGGAAGGAAGAAGGAAAGAAGAGGGAGGGGACATGACTCTCTAAGGCTGTCTGGTGTTGAGAACTTAGGACAGAGAAGAAGGGGGATGGGATGGAAGGTGTTTCTGTTATGAAATTGGGGCACCAAGCTGTCATCCATGGAGATGAGGAGGAGGAGGGGTACTAATGGGGGAAGAGAACATCTTGAATACCAACATGGGAAATGGACTTTATTCAGACGCGCGCGCGTGCGTGCATGTGTGTTTCAAAATCACTGTCTAAAAATACCTTGCTGGTTTTCTCTTAACAACGTAAACCCCCAAAATAAAAGATTCCCCTCTTCAGTTTAACACTATAAAATGGAGGGCCAAATAATATCTCACTTTCGAATGATGTAAAACTTTTGATGTGCATTCCAAGCACTACTTCTAAGACATCACTTTTCCTTTGTGCTCATTTCATCTGCTTTATTCTTGCACAGCCTTATTAATGACATAAGCATAAAGTGCAGCTGGCCTTGAAACTGCATAGGCGCCAACCACCCACTTTGCTATTTCTCTCTAAGACAAGAAACTGCAAAGTGGCCTGCTCTGACTAGTTTAGTACTGCTAAAAACCAGGCAACTGTTCCTCAATCCTACAGGGAAGCAAAAGGCTATCTACAGGGAGCCTGAGTGATGGGGATCACAGGTTAGCCATGTGCCTTCTCCTCCTGCACCACCTGGGAGCATACCTACATGTCCCGAAGCCCTTCTCTGAAATGGGAAGAGAAAAAAGACATCTCCAGAGTACTTGCCATTCAGAAACTACTAATGGATGACTTGACCACAGAGGTGACGTGAAGACGGAGCAATGCTGAGGCTGAACTCTAGCAATAGGGAAGCAAACACAGGTTAAGTGTGAATATTAAATCAGTGCAGCTCACAGTTACCGAGACCACTTTCATGATGGATGTGGAAATCAGCTACATTAGTGCAAAGGCAAACTCGGTGAGAAATCATCAGCAAAAGATATCCTTTGCTACACTCAAACTGGTTAAGAGTAATCAGCTCTTGGAAAAGGATAGCCCACTCTATGCAAATATGTTTGCAAAGGCTCCCTATTAATGCAAATATTTTATTTGTCTTTTATTTTAATGCAAACAGCATCTGTTTTGTACAGTCCTTGCCATCACTTCGTAGTTTATGCTGAGACTCAACTGACTTCCAGCTGCTTGCTAGAGTGTGGAGCCCATTTCCAGACAGGAAAGCATACACAGCAGCTCTCTGAAGAGAAAAGCAAGCAAGCAAGTTCAGTGGGCTTCTGGGACACTGCTCCTCTTTCAAGACAGAGAAACAAATCCAAGAATGAATTCCAGAATCTACTTCTTCAGAGGCTTGGCTTCTTATGTGTGTGGTTTCTCTTTGTTAATAGTTTTGACTTAGGGGAAAACTGGGATTGCTTTTTATAAACTCCTTTTCAGAGAAAATCTATTTGGAAGAACAACACACGTTATAAAGGGGAAAACTGGGTACAGAAATGGGGGGGCCATCCTGAGCTTGTTGCCCAGCACCATCTCCATCAGGAAACCCAGACCCCAGCTTAGCCAACAGTCTCTTCTTCTGGCAATCTGGAAGGTTCTCTGCCAACACAGATGTCCCAAGGTCACTCCACTAAGACTCTTCTGCCTTTGTCTCTGTCTCCAGCCTGAGAGTGCCCAAATCTTGTCGGTCTTTGCATACATGGTACTGAAACTAGTGGCTATTTCAGCAGGAGAGATGAGATGGATAGGTGAATAGGTAAATAAATCAAGCTCGACATGGGGAAGTCGATAATAAACAAAATGGACCCGTGGACCTTCTGGCTTAAAAGAAATATATTCAAGTTCCAAATCTCTACCCAACCAAGAGTACATGGAAACAGCTTGACCTCAAAATTCTAAAAATACTAACATTACACTCCATTTCTAAGGAATGCAGACATTGTGGCAATCAGACACACAATACCATGTGTCCTCACAGCAAGGTCATAAAGAGGCAGAGGTGCCTCAAAATAAATACACACTCCCACACCAACTTGGTGTTGACACCAAAAATTATTCATCTGGACAAATGCTTCATATAAATAACACACTATGCATTTTTAATAATTCTATCAACAATTAGCTATTAATTTCATCCCAACTGACTAATTTCCCCCCAAAAAATGCTGCTCACCACCTCATGCTACTCTAATCCATGCAAGAGGGATTTTGTTTTTGCCAAGTAGTCTGAGAATACCATTAAGTAATGATATTACTATTATTTAATAATATTCTGACATAACTTCTTCCAAAAACAAGTACAGGATAAAGGTCAAGCGCCTTGCCACAGAAGACAATCAGGAGGCTAGAAGAGTATGAAAATAGCTTCGTAGACACACTGGTAACTGAACAAGACAGTGATTCTCAGAACCAGACACAGGTCAGGGTGTGAGGCTGGAATTTGGGGGCCAATGTCCACGGTGGACATTTATAGCCCCCCAGACATCTCTCTAGAACCTTCTGTGTTTCCAAATGTCCTTTGCACATGGGAAGTTCAGAAGTAGAGATCCAGAGATTATACAGAAAGGGGGAAGGAAGAAAATGTGGTAAATCTTGTCCATCTGGGGAAAATCCCTAGGAATAAAAGGGACTCCAAAGTGGCTGCATCCTCAAGGTCTGACAGCTCTGGTTCCAATGGCTGCCAACCATCCCTGAGAGAGGTGGTAACTAAGAGCTGATGAGCCAAGCACCAAGCAGAAACAACCTTCACTCCACCATGAGGGCTAAGACTTCCCCATGGTATACAAAACACAGACAGACATGTGCACACACACAATGCACGCAAGCAAATACTCCAGACATGGAAAAGAAAATCTAATGGGAACAGAACCCTAGAGAAACAATGACCATTATAGGAAATCAGAGGCACCGAGGGATGGAATTACAAGAAGAGACTGTTACCTAACTGGTACAACTTTGCTGTAATAGTCATGGTTTGTTTATTATCATGTAGGCATATGAGAAATGAACAACAGCTTTAAAGTAAGATCAATGATATCCTCACAATAAAAGAATTGAAGACAATTTCTTTAAGATTTAAGATTCTGTGGTGGTATAAGATACAAATATTGAATAAAGCTTTATATATTAAAGGATAAAAAGAACTAGAAAAACTGGAAAAGGAATTCAAGAACTAAAAACTCGGTGAGCTAAAGTAAGGGCTGTACCACTTAACAGATGAGATACAGCTAGGGTGAACCATGAAGACTAGCATGGAGAAAATATCCAACATGGCTCCTGGTAGATAAAGGAGGATGGGAAGGAAAATAGCAGACTAGTAAGCTATGACATAACATGCAATCAGAGATAGAGAGATGGGAGAAACCGAATGGATCCAAGGTACATTTGAAAAGACAATGGCCATTCAGAACTTTCAAAGTAGAAGAAGGAAAACAAAATAGGCCATGGAAGTCTGGAGACTGATTAGCTGAAAAGAACAACATTACAGTGATTGCTAATTTCCCAAAAGAACCTGTAAGCTGAAAACAATGAAATATTATCTTCCAAACCACAGAAAGATTGCTTGAAAGTTCCGAAAGACTGCAATGTCAATTGCAGAATCCTGAAAGTGAACTACAGCCATTTTCCAACAAAAACAGATCAACTGTCCTCAGAAGGCATTTTCACGGTTTTTCTAAGCTGGAAGATTGAAAATGAAGACCAATGGAAAAGGTTAAAATGTCTGGATAAACAGAATGAATACCAACTTTACAGAAACAAAGGCACAAAGCAGGGGGGTGGCTGTGTAGGATCACAGCAGGAAACAGACAGAACTGCAAGGCCACAGCAGAATGCCCACACAGGGACAGGGTCGGCTCACAGCAGGAAACGGACAGAAGTGCATGCCTGCATGCCAATGGACTGAAGGCTGCCAGCCGAGGGGAGCCGAGACTTCCTACTGAGTAGAAAACAACAAATGTGCTCGCATAGGAGCAAGTGCACATGTTAAACATAAAGCTACAGAAAGAAAGCATGGGAAAAAACATTTGAAAAAGTTATCCTGCAGCATATAAATGAGCAAGCTGGTGTAGAAATACTACTATCAACAAAGCTAACTTTTAAAAGGGGACCAGACCTCAACTTTAAGAGCATACACTCCAAAGTTGTTTCACCATAATGTAATTGAGCAAAGATTCAGTAACAAGAAAATTGTGAAAGTACACTTACAAATAATAATACTGCTGTTCTGGCCCCAAACTTCAGCGGTACCAAGGTGAAGAGATCCTGCTGTGGTTCCTCAGATAACGAAGGAATAAACAGGAATATCTTAAGAAAATATTGTATAAAAATGTTGATGAAATAGAACAGGATGATGATTATTATTATTACGACCTACCCCAACAAAGACCGAGTAGTCTGACACTTTTGGGGTTTTTTTTTAGGTCGTGGGGCTTGAACTCCAGGCCTGGGTGCTGTCCCTGAGCTCTTCAGCTCAAGGCTAGTGCTCTACCCATTGAACCACAGTGCCCCTTCGGTTTTCTGGCGGTTAATTGGAGATAAGAGTCAAACAAACTTCCCTGTCTGGGTGGTTTCCGACCACAATCCTCAGATCTCAGCCTCCTGAAGTAGCTAGGATTACAGGCATGAGCCACCAATGCCCAGCTAATCTGACACTCTTAAAGAAACATAATTTGTAATTTAATTTGCCCCACAAAGAAAACTCTAGGTCGAGATGGCAGCACAGGAAAGCTCTATGAAGCTTACAATTAAGATATAATTCCAAATCTACGCAGTCTTGCAGAGAATATAAAGTGTCCTCAATTTTTTTTCACAGGACAGCATCTCCTCAATGTCAAAATTGGCAACAAAGAGGAGGCAGGATAATGAGTTTGGAGTCAGTGGGAGGCAAGGGTGGTAGCCAAGACCCTTTTCAAAAACAAAATGAAAACCAAACGGGCTGGCTCAAGTAGGAGAGTGCTCGCTTGCATGAGCAAGGCATGCCAAGAAAGAAAAAAGGAAACAGAATTATTTTTTAAAATAATTACGGGCTACAGACTAAACTTAATCATTATCAGAAAAACAAAAATCAAAGTACTAGCAAATTGAGTCAAAAAACATATAGAAATGATATTGTATCTTGGTTGTGTAGGTTCGCTTTAGAAATCAATGTTGGGTTTAAAATTTTTTTAAACCACAGTCAGAAAACAATGAACAAATCTTACATCATTTCAATAGATAAAAAAGCAGCATTTAATAAAAATCAACATTTATTCAGGGGAGTTGGGGGGTTGTCACATAAGTAAGGAACAGAAAATCACAACCTTGAGTTGATAAAGGGCATTTCCAAAAACAAACAAGACCTGTAAATTATCTCAGTCCACAAGGACATAGTAAAAGTTCCCCCTTCACCCAGATGGGAGGACTCAGATGGACACTGCAGAAGTGCTCCTAGCCACCTGCATACAGGTGGGGAAAAGCAATAGATGAAAGGGGCTGGTGCACCGCTGAACCCTCCTGAGACTGTGACAAGGCTCTGTTCAACCGCTCCCTGGAACAGATGCCAGCTAGCTGTGTGCTGCCACCCACATCCATTTGGTCACCAAGAGAGCCTCAGGTTCAGAGAAGGCAGGCCTCTTCCAGTTTCTCCGTGACCCTGGGAAGGCAAGGCGTCAGGGTGAGGGTAAGGACGTCGCCTCCCCCTCTGTGACAGATGACAAGCAGGTGCTGGCCACAAGCAGGAAGGGGCAGGAGTAGACTGGTGGGGATTCTCGGAGGACATCACCAGCTCAGATGACGGCATCCTGCTCTCTCACACTGACAGTGGCAGATGCCCACAGTGGGCAGTTCCTACCACCTTGCCTAGCTGGCAAGCTCTGCTGCCAGCCTAAGCCGAGGCTGCTGAAGCTATGGACAAGGTATGTGTCCGGAATGGCACCTAGGCATCACAAAAGGGCCACAGGAACGAAAGTCACCCTGTAGGACACACATTCCTATGCCCAGTGTAACCCTCTGACACAGCACACAAGGAGGAAACTGTCACCTCTACTCAGGGGCAGGGCTCCCTGTGGCTGTTTAGAAACCAATATTTCCTGCTGTGCAGGCTCCTTGGGGGAAACCCTTATTTCATGAAGGAGACAGCATTTCTGGAGGACTGCGGAAACTATGGTTTAATATCAGAGGCCACAAGAGACTTTATAGAAACAAGCAGTGTCAATCCTTCAGGAGGGAGAGAAGTAGGGAGGGAGGAAAAAAGGGAAGGAAGGGAGCAAACAAGCAGTTTAGTTCTTCATAGAACCATGAATGGGAGGGATATATTTTCCTTGAGATTTTAAAAATAATGAGGGAAAAAGAAGCTTTGTGGAAACACATGGAAATCTAATTAGAAACAGATTAAGATCTTCTGAAATCACCCCCTTTTTTGGTGCTTTACCCAAGCAAAGATGAAGTAATGCCATTATCTAGTAAGACTGACTGCAGTATGGGCCCAGAGCCCCGGTTGTGGGGGGGGGGGGGGTGGCCTGGCTCTGCACTCTTAACCAAATGTCAGTGTCCTTGGCCTTACCCGGCACCTAGGCCAGCATGTAGCACCATGGGAGGAGAGGTGGCTAGGACGGGGCCCCAGGAAGCCACCTGGTTATGCCAAGTGTCAGGGGAAGGGGCAACAAGCGCTTCAGTGGCTATGCCTCTGGCCCAGGAGCACAGATGGGCTCTGAGGCCAGACTGCGGGCTCCAGAACCTACGTACAAGCCTTGATGAGCCGGTACCCAATGGGCAGGGCTCTTGGCAGGGAGTCCCTCCCTGGAGGGCACTCCCCTCTGAGACTGCCTACAAAAGACTCACGTGGAGCTACACAGAGCTGAGAAAGGAGAGGTTACCTTAAGCCTAGGCTTAGGTCAGGGAAAAGCACTAGCAAACACCCCTTGCCATAATCACTGTTGGAAAATATTAAAACAGCACATTTCTTTACTACCTGTGGGGTAGATGCCCTAGAAATCAAAAGTAGTTCTAAGAACATAGCTGTCCATATGGTCACCCCTGGGAACTCCCCAGTCTATCCCCTGGCAGGACCCTTCCCTTTTGCATTTAAACAGGCTAAACAACCCCCTCAAGCAGGCTAACCTTCTGGGACTAGGGAACAACCAGCAGGACATAGGCATCTGTGTGTAACAGGTGTGGGGTTGGCCACCCTCGTACCATAAGGGCCATTCCCCAAAGGACAGCTCTTGCACTTACTAGGCCTGCTCATGGCCACTGTTGGTGGAGAGGAAGCAGAGGAAGGAAAGCTGACCCTTGGAGGCTGAGAGAGGGAATCTCATAAAGAGCATGTTCCAGAAGGACACAGGACTGATTAAAGGGGGGTGGGGGGTGGATGTCAGCCAGGGATACGAGAAGGGAGTTAAGGAAGGCCTCAGAATTAGAGGGTGTTAGTTATAACCCAAGAGATGGGACACTGACAAGGCAGACCGTGGCCATTCTGTGTTTCTGGGAGGAAGAAATAGAATGCCTGAGCAGCCGAGGTCACCTCATCCATTGGGCTACCTTAGCCTGATGCCTGCACTGTGACCTTCTGCACAGAAGGTGAACTTGGTGAGGAGGAGACACTGCTCCCTCAGATCGCAAGGAGTAATCAGGAGGGAAGGGCACACCCACCTTCCATGTGCCCGGAGAACCAGCAGCTAAGCCTGGTCGCGCTGGACTTCTGGAGGCTCACGGGGGCCGACAGCCCTGAAAAGGTAAAGGGGCTCAGACCCCCATCCAGAGAAACCATCTAGACGGATCCTCAGTGCAAGGTCACACCTCAAAGGCCACCCAACAGACTGTGTGGACCCCCACCTCCGTGTCACTCAATCCTTCCACCCACAGCCCAACTGACAGATGCACCTTGCTGTAGGTCAAATTCGGTTTCCATCTGCAAATTTAAGCAGGGGCATTTCCAAATGTAACTCACATTTATGAGTGTGCAGAAAGAGCGTGGGGGCAGGAAATGGGTTTTGTTTGGTTGGTTTTTAAATGGCCGTTAAGAATGAGCTAATGTAAGATCCCCATGAAGGTCACTGGGCAGATGTGATGGTTTATCTTGGAAAAAGAAATGCGGCTGCCCAAGGCTCTGCTGGGTTTCAGCCACAGGCAGCCACAAGAAACAGAAGAAGAGGGACAGAAGAGGACTCAAGCCTTTGCTGGGCTGAGGTCGGGAGGCTTCTCTACGGGGCTGACTCTAGGCAGGCACACTCCAGAGGACGGGCCCCGCTGGCTTCTCCACAGCCCCGCGGGCATTTGCCTCTACCCCACACTTGCACCAGGGCTGCTTCCTCTGCTGTGGGCAAGGCTCCAACACCTCCCCCGACACCGCACCCCACTACACTGAGGGAGCCACCCCAGCACTGGCTAATTGCTTTTCTTTTTCCTACCAACCAGAAGCCACCTCTCAGAAGTTTCAAGGTCTAGAGCATTTGGAGTAGGCGGAACACAGGCCTGGTCAAAGTTGTGATTTCTCAACTGCAGTACAGTGGGTGTAGTTTCGCAAGAACGACCCCCCTGGGAGCCATGGCTCATACAGGATGCCAGGCCTTTCAAGTTAAAGATACCCCATGGCCTGTTGCCTCCGGGCACTGGCACGACCTGTTGAGAGCCACAGAGCTGAGTGGCAGGGAACTAAAAGGCCTTCTGACCAGCCACCTGCTCCTAGTAATGGTTCAGACATGCTGTTCTGCTGCCATTGCCAACAGGGTGGGGCTACAGGGTCCTCAGACCTCTCCCCCGAAGTCCTGAAGTCATCACTTAAGAGTAGCCTGCAAAGCACCCCAGAGAGCTGAGGGGTCACAAAGACAAAGCTCCTACCCTAAGCTTCATGAACAAGGCCAGGGCAACTACCAGCTGGCCTGCTCGGGTGTCGGCTCCACATGGATGCACCTCCTGCCCGTGTCTGACAGTGGCCCTCGCCCCGGGACCCCTGGCATCTGTGTGCAGCACCTGGACAATGCCTATGCTCACCACCCTGCCTGGCAAGCTGGCACCCTCCAGACAGAAGGAAGCTGCCTGGGAAAGCTGGGAGCTGAGTCCAGATAGCCGGCTCCTCACCCAGCCCTGCCACCTGGCTAGGGGGCCTGAGCTGGCACTGTCCTCTGGTGACCCTCCTGAATGGCAAAAGAGCTCCTTGATGAGAGGAAGGACCTTCCGCAGAGAAGCCAAGCAAGTAAGAGCCCTACGGAGAAGAGCCCCTGTCATTACAATCCACACATATCTGAGGAATGACTGAGGAACCACTTGGAGAAAATTAGCCCCAGGCTTCTGAGAAAAGGTACAGAGATGGTGAAGAGTGTGGGGGTGGGGGGAGGGGTCTAGAGGCCCCTATCACTAGCTGGAGAGATCAGTATGAGCTCCATGTCCTTACCCAAGGACGACCTTACCCATGGATGACCTGTGGGCCTCCAAAGCTCCAGGTTCATGATTCCACCTGGAGTGGTAAAACAAGCGTTCTCCTGACTTCCCATGACCCCTTGGCCCTCCAATCCAGGCCCCCACAGCCACGCTTACAGGCCACCATGGACTCTACTCCCTTCCTGTACCTGGGGACTCACGGGCCCCGAGCTCTGCCCAGGCTCTCCTGCTCTCCGGGTTCTTGGGCCACGTGAGGGGTGGCAGGAACTGGAGGTAAGCAAATGTCTACCCAACCGCAGACCTGGTATCTCCTGTGTGAGCCCGCGAGGAGCCTTGCCACGAGGCTGGCTCAGGCTCGGAGATACCAGGAGCACAGGACCGTGAGAAGGAATTCACCCAGCACAATGACGTGCTCAAGAGGTTGCTGGGATCTTTTTTGCAGTTGACACACAGTGTCTTTGGCATTCTGGCACATCCTCTGGGGTAAAAGAGAGTAAATAATGCCACAAACAGGCTGGCACTGAGGGCCCAAGTGCTGACCACCAGAACTGACAGGCTGAGGGGAGAATAGAAACATGCTGCTTGCCAACCCCACCAAGAAAATACCCAGCCTTGCCCAACTCCTGTCCCTGCTTCCCAAGTTCTGGGCCCTGCTGGTGGTCAGCCGCATCTACCCTTAGCGCCGTAGTCTGGGATACCAGCTGTGGCAGCGACGCCAAGGGTGGGGTGTGTGACACTGCCCGGGGCATTCTGAGCAAGGCAGGTGCAGAAATGGTGCTCACAGGTAGAAGGAAAAAAGAGATTCAATCCATCAGCCATATACTGCTTGGGGATCCCTCCCTGGATCACCTGCCACCCCACAACACTGGGTACATGATTTAAACTCTCGAGGTTCCCATCTATAACCTGGGAAAGACCCAGGGATCAGGACAGTGCCGTATACTCATAAATGCCGCTTTGTCACCAAGTGCCTCAATGCCACAACACCAGAAAGGGAAATGCCTCTTAGACAGACCCAAATGTGGATGGAGGCTGATCCAGTCTCAAACACAGGGATACTAGGGACTGTACTACAGTTTAGCAGCTGCCAGGACACAATATTGACCCGTGAAACCTGCATGAACCCCATGGGACACTGTGAAAGCAGCAACAAAAATCTCTAACTGTTCTCGGAAGGCCCTGCACGGTTATAGAGAGTTGTACACACAAGAAACTAGCCACAAACAGGAAATGTCAAACCACAGCTGGTAACACTTCCCCATGCCAAGGCCGGTGGGGTAGAAGCAAATGAGAACTCTGGGACCAGGGCTGGCCATGCGGGCCCTGGCCAGGAGAGGCCTGCACACCAGCAGCCTGCGTCCCTGTGGGAGTCTCTGCACGACTGGGAGGGAAGCAGCTGGAGGAAGGCTGCAGGCTGCCCTGCCGCTCCCTGGGCGGGGGCGCCAGCATCGCCCCACAAGGAACAGGGCTGGCCAGCTTGCTTTCCATAGGGGTTACTCGAGCCACTGGGTACAGCTTCTGAGTTTTCATACAGCACTTCATCACGCTCCTGACACACTAGGTTTCAAATGTCTCATCTAAGCATTTTCCATAAAGAATGCATATGCTACAAAATTAAGAGAGGTGAGGGAGGGAGTAGGTTAGGAGTGGTAGGTGAGATTGCTGAAAGGGGTGACATGGATCAAGATGCACTTTATTCATGAACTGCTTTGTTAAATGGCAACTCTTGTACAACTAGCCAAGGATTTTTTTTAATGGGGAAAAAAGAAAAAAATGCACACCAAACTAAGAGCCACACTTGAATCCCATGCATAAATCAGACGTTGCAACACCCATCTACATTAAGTCAGATTTATTCGAATAACTGGAGAACATTTTGAAGGGGGTTTACATCCATCCAATTGTGGGTTTTTATTGCTCAACTATGCCCTCAAGGCCATCTCCTGAGCTGACAAAGGACAGCAGGCACAGGGATTTGGTGAAGCCTGCCTGGCTCACGGGGGTGAGCCAAGAAGCCATCCTGGGAGAGCAGGGCCCACGGCCACTTTGAAACAGCCACGAGCCAAGAGTAGAAGGTTTAGGATTTCTCAGGGTAAAGTGTGATTGGATTCTGAGTAAATAATCGCATGTCAAGGATAAAGATACTCATCAAGAAAGTAAACAAATTTCTGTCCTTGAGGTCTAAATCATCACAAAGGGAATAAAAAAACACTTTCTTCACACTCACTTTCATTAGCCATTTTGAAAGCTCACCTGCTTTGTGCTTAGAACCCTCTGGAAACAAATAGCCCTGCCACCAAAGCTAAGAAGGAACTAGAAGGAGACCTACTGGGTACAGATAAGGTTAGCAGACACAGTTCCTCTCAGAGATGGGTAACAAGACTCTCCAGGAAACTGCAGGCAGCAAGGTGTGAAAGTTAACCTTTTAAACCTTCTAATCATCAGTTTAGGATGAAGTGGGGCAAAAGAAAATTTATGGGAGAAAGCCTTGGGCCTTTTGTGCAGAGAGCCCCAGGCAGGGCACCTGGGGCCGAGACTGGGTGGGAACAAAGGCACAGAGAGGCCCAGCAAGCCCAGGGACCTGGAGGTGCACCGCCCCTGCCCATCCTCAAAGAAAAGAAGTGCAGAAGCAGCTAATGGTTACTCAGAAGAACTGAATTGCTCTAGCTTTTAAGGAAGCTAAAAGCACTGGCCAGAAATAAACAGCCAATCAATGCCTTACACAGCTGAGGATAAGAATGATTTCATTCCAGGTGACCACTTGTGGGAAAGCACACCAGAAACACACTCCATGTGCAGAGCAACCTTTCTGAACTGGAGACAGGCCCACCAGCGTGCCTGCAGCTACATATACATGCATGTGTGTGCAGGTACAGGAATACAAGGCAGCTACATCCACGTGCAGTGTGTGGGTATGCACATGAGCGCACACGCACAGGGATAGAAAATATCATGGCCCATTTGCGGACACCAGAAGTTCCAGGTTGCATTTTCTGGCATTCACAAAGAACCACTTGATTTCTGCTAGTTCAGCACTGAATTTCATTCCAATTCACAGGAATCCTCTGTGAACTCCTCTACTTTGTGACTCAGCTTGCCCACCCAAGTGAGAACATGCTGCTCTTGAGCCTGCAGAGGAGTTGTCCCTGTGGGTCTCACCGTATGCTCAGAGGCCAGGTTCCTTAGTGGACATGCACTGCCCTGGAAAATGACACAGCCACTTTCAACTTACACACTACAAATCTTCCAAGCCAGCCACCAAGGAGGAAGTCCACACTGCCCACACAGTAGTGAGGGTGGATTTGGAGCTCATATCCCAAGCCCAGCTCTGGTGTTCATCCCCTGGACTTCGATTACTGTCCATGGTCTATGTGGCAAGACTTTGCAGAAACCAGCACCAAGTCCTCTAACAGGCATGGTGGGTATGTTGGGACATTCTTTCAGTACTGTCAGGCAACTATGGGAAAAAACAATTGGCTCTGTACAAGTGGCCTCCCTCTGGGCAGGTTCAGAATATCCACCTTTTCTGGAGTTCAGGCAACCAAGGGTAGACTAGGAAAACCTAGAACTGGGAGGGATGCCATCTGTCCCAAGAAACTGAATCAGCCCACCTGAGGAGACCTAACAGTGGACCGTGGGAGCAGAAAAGCTCTTACGCTGGTGGTAACATGACTTTCAGAAAGCTGAAGGGATAGGCCTGTCATCTACATGCCTGTCATCTCATGAGTGCCCTCCAATACCCACATGGGCACAACTGGAAGGAGAAATACCAGAGCCAGCAAAAAGCAGAAAATCAGAAAGACCCTATGATGAGACAGAGCAAAGAGGAACAGCCAAGAAAAGAAACACCTTTCAGATGAGACAGAATAAGCTTTAAATAGCTTGAGGCTAAAATAACTAGACATGTATGTTCTCACTAGGGATTCTATAACACTTCCAAGTCTCCCAGGAATTAAATTCAATCCCTGTCCCAAATAAAGCAGCTTTACTTTGTTCACTATTTTTGCAATTTATTAGAGATACAAATAAGGAACTACTGGAGATTTTTCACAACAATTAAACTAAACTTAATGGAAAGGAGTAAAATGCTGGGCTACTGGTATGAGTTGGGAAGCTCGCCAATGAGACACATATGCAAACAGAAGAGGTTTCAGGGCATTTTGTATATAGGTCCTGGGAAAACCACGTACAGAGTAAGCTATATGCTGGTAGGCCAGCTTCAGCAAGGAAGCTGCAGAGCAACACATGGTCATTTGAAAAGATGGTGAATAGCTAGATTAATGTTAATGTGTAGCTTAACAAGTTACAAACTCCCCAATGTACTTGCAACTCGAAGGCCTGGTTCACCTAATGGGCATATGACTCTGGTTTTCTCTCATCATCCTGGAGCCAAGGGAAATGCAAGATTCAGAATTCAAAACTGCCTATAAAGGTTGGCGCCTAGTACGTTTTGTGTTCGAATGGTCAAAGATGGCAGAAGACTAAAATTAAGTAGGCTCTGTAAGCGTCATGCTATGCTTCGCATTTGGAATGGCTGGCAATACTAAATACAGATGATCCAGGTTCTCAAAGGCCCTCCACATCCTGGCCACTGGAGCACGTGATAGGCCCACGCTGCCGGTGTCCTCCAGTTGGCATCCTCCGAGGCCTCTGAAGGAGGACACGGCCGCCGTCCCTCGCAGACACAGCAACTGCTGCAGGCTGAGGCCTTGGCAACTACTGAACCGGGTGGCCTGGAGGTAAGGGACAGAGCCCTTACCTTTAATCCTGCCAGACTCCGGTGCTCGTCTCAGGATGTGCATGTCCACACTTCCAGCTCCTACTGGTGCTGTGCCCGACGATCAGCCTATCCCCAGGAGAAGTGGCCATCTGCAAACCACACAGAGCCCTCAGAACCTTTGCAGTGGGGAAGAACTCTCTAATGCTTCAATGCTCCACAACACTAGCAAGCCCAATCCCAGTGAACATCCACAATGCAATGCAGATGCCAACAAACTGTGTACAATAGCGATGAAGAGGCAGCTGAAAAATTAAAGAAACTTGGCTCTCACAGAGGCCTTCAATTTACTTGGACATTTTCCATGGACATTCAATTAAAAACAACTGTGGGAAACAAATCCAGCCTCTAGAAATGGCAGAAAGCAGCAAAGGCCATAATGTAGGCATTCTCCTAACAGCCTGAGAAGCCTGTGGGCACTGACATCTGACCCAAGCCCAAAGCCTAGTCCCCAAGAGGAGGTCTGTACCTCATTCCCACCCTAAATGAGTTCAGCAAATGTCCCTGATATGACAACAAAGTACAAGCAAGGGGACAGGGGTAGGAAGAGGAGAGAGAAAAGAGAGGAGAGGGGACAGAGAAAGAAAGAGAGAGAAACAGAATACCATCAGAATTAAAAATGCCTGTGTTTCAAAGGACATACCCAGGAAATGAAAACAGAACCCACAGAATGGGAAAGAATATCTAGAAATCACCTAAAGGTCTGATCAATTTACAGCCCCTCTCCCCTACCCTTGCACCATGACAAAAATGAATTCCCATACAAAAATGTGACAGCAAAGGCTTAAAGCAGGTGAAATATAATTACATATATGAATTCACAATTATACTCAAATTTTCCTATGTTTACCACAAAGCTGATGAAGGGACTTTTTTTTTTTTTGGCCAGTCCTGGGCCTTGGACTCAGGGCCTGAGCACTGTCCCTGGCTTCTTCCCGCTCAAGGCTAGCACTCTGCCACTTGAGCCACAGCGCCGCTTCTGGCCGTTTTCTGCATATGTGGTGCTGGGGAATTGAACCTAGGGCCTCGTGTATCCGAGGCAGGCACTCTTGCCGCTAGGCTATATCCCCAGCCCCTGATGAAGGGACTTTATCTCAACTGAAGTTTTCTGCCCAATAAGTGAAGGATGGAAATTCAGAATGGCACTCTGCTGTCCCCACAGAAGCAAGGGAGGAGGCTAGACAATGCTGTTCATCGGTGATAGCCAACACCAGGAAAACTCTAACCAACTGACAGAACAGTCCTGCCAACAAATTCCAGTGTAAATGTGATATGGCCCCAGTTTGAGTTACCAGGTCACCAAGAACAGAGTGGGGAAGGTGACAGAGCACCAGAGGACCCACGCAGTGAAGTGCCAACCATGGAATGGGAACTCAACAAAAAGATAACTACAGTAGCAGGTCTGTTTGTTCTAGCACGCATGCATGAGGAGATGAAAAGAAATCTGCAGGGTAAGTCAACTGTGACACAGTGGCCTCTTACAATGTCTCTTATGTATGGACTTTAACACTTATTTGAAACACACACACATGCACACGCACATACACACACATGCACACGCACATACACACACTCAGATTGGCTTACTATGACCTGAAGTTACTAGCTCCTGAGGTGGTGAACCAAATTCACTGGGTGACACTGGGAGGCTGGGGCAGGCAGTGCTGGCTGGAAATTCCTGCTTTGGCTACGAGGATGTTCCACTAGAATGCCAGCAACTAGATTAACAGCTGACTTGACAAGAATGAAAGTAATCTGGACAGTAAAAAACGAAAACAATATCAGCCTACTTCAAGTAAAACCAAACAAACGACCCACAGAACCACAGTCTCCTGGGGGCCCATCCTCACCCAGCTCTTCACAGGAACACCCTCTCAACGATGCCCCAAGGCTGCGCTATCTCTACGACAGCCAGACACACCATACTGACAGTGGTTCACAAGGGAAGAGGCTCAGTAGCCCTTCCTCAGCCAAACGAATGCAAATCAGAGTTGCCCCCCGTCCAGAGGCAGTACCTTCTCTGACACACTCTCCAGGACTGGAGTTGGGAGTTGACATCCCTTTTATAAGTCTTTGTTACAAGGAATCTTTTCAAAATCTGAAGGCCTAAAATTACTTTGTATGATAGAGAAGGAAACATCAGTGGATCTACTTTAAGTGGTAAACATTCCCAGAGCTCTAAGTGCATCCTGCTGGCCATGGGATTACACATAGGAAACCAGTAAACAGAGGAGCAAGCTATAATTACCATCACACTGGCTCCTGTTGCTAAGTAAGGGTGGTTTAGGGAGGGAAGGCAGGGGCAGAGGCAAGGCTGGAAGTCTTCCGGACCCGAGGCCCACAGTCCAGACCACCAGGATGAGACGCTGTCTCTGGCGAATGTTCCCCCTGGATGCCAGGGTGCTGGGAAAGCCTTGCTCATGGCTGCTTTCTTCATATGTGGTTTGATTGACGCAAATCAGGAGGCAAGCAAATGATTCATAACTGTCCAAGCATAGGGGTCACATAGAAATGGCATACGCTCAAACCAGCTGATTCACCAAGTTACCATACGTAGGAGCCAATGCCAACATGAACGTTCACACGTATGTACACAGATGGCTCCACTATGGCAGTGCTATCACACCAAAACTGCATGTCAGAACCCATACCTTGTAAGGCTAACACAAGGGAATGTGTGGAAGAAGTAGTCTGCCCAAACCAGTACACATGTGTAGGTGTATGTGTGTGCATGTCCATGCTGACAGCCGCATACAGGTCATGGCCCTGAAGTCCTTAGGCTCCAGCTTCAACCTCAGGCCAGGAGCCTGAGCACAGCTGGGTGGTGAGCTAGATGGTGACGAGGTGAGATGTGAAGTAGGACTGGAGGTAAAGACACCTGAGGGAGGTCTGAAATCCCTGCACTGAGCCAAGAGACAAGCCGAAGCAGGGAGTCTGTTGGAGCAAGGGCACTTCCAAGGAGGGCTGAAAGGATAGGCAGGGCTCACAGCTGGTGGTGTGCATGCCTCTTCCGGGCACACAGAGAGGGTGTCAAAGGTGCGGGCACAAAGAGCAAGTGTGCGGTGCAGGGATGAGCGAGTGGGTCCTTGGGGCTGTGCAGGGAGCAGCAGGCCAGCGAGACCCCCGTGGAGTTAGGGTGGGCCCTGGAAGTATTCTTTACAGGCAGGAGAACCACAATGGACCCCACCTGAGGAGGCGAGCAGCCCCAGGCCAGCGAGGCGCTGAGAGGTGATGGGGACGAGGAGGAGCAAGGCCCGCCACTGACCGCAAACACATAAAGATGCCCTGAGAGTAGGGAATGTCAGCATCCTGTGGACGGTGGCTTCACGGCCCCACCGTCCCTCCCTCCATCAGCAGAGTTGCCAGACCTCACTCAGGTCGCAGAGCTGCTGGGGGAGGGTGGCCCGTTCCACACACAAGATCTGCATAATCCAAAGGTGCAATGGTACAAAGGTGCACAAAGACGCCCTAGGAAAAGCACTGATGAGGGCCATGCCACGGCCATCCTTTCCCCAACGCACAGACCCCAGCACTGACCATGGCAAAAGCTCACTCTAGCACTTAGGGAGAACCAGGCAGAACCAGCTGGTGACCGCCATGGCCTTCTGGGTTCCAGGCGCTAACCGGGCTACCGGGGAGTCTTTGGAAGCAAGACCAGCTCCAGCACAGCTCAAGAAGCCCAGCGCTGGCCTAGGTCTGGACACATTAAATAAATACACAAATCACCTGAATGTTCAAGGGAAAACCAACTCCAAGCACCCAGACCCAAACCTCACATCCCTTAAATCATACTAAAAAAACTCTTGTGTCCTGTCCAAGCTGAGCTCTGCAAAGGAGTAGCCACCAAGCAGGAGGGGAGGCAGACTAGCACTGGAGCAGCAAGGGCCACGGGTGGCATCCTGAGCCTTGGCCAGGAAGCGTGGGCAGACCATAGGCACTGAACGCCTCAGCAGCGTTGACTCCTACCCGGGAGCATTCCAGCAGGCCTCTTGGTCCCTAGGGCACCTGAGTTTGTGCCGGCTTGCTTTACAAGCTCCCTCACACCAGGAGGGTAGGCTAAAATGCTGCCACCCAGCCCAGACACCTGAAAGAGCCCAGCTTGGGAACCCTGGCCTGGGAAAGGCATTTCCACAGCTCTGACCAGCACTTAGCAAGCCACACAGATAACACTGCCTCTTCCACAATGACTTGCCCCGAGCCGGGCCACTGGCCTGAATTAAATCCTACCACTGGAGTTCCCAATCTGCAGAAAACAAGTAAGACAACCCTCCCCCTGCATTTTCACCCTGAGCTCCTGCCGGGACCATCTGGTGGCTGAGTGAGGGGTTTTGAGAAATACATGATGCTCACCAGCTACAGACTGCTAAGTCGTCAAATCTTTCCATGACTGACAGAAGAAAAGGAGAGAGAGAGATAAAGAAGCATGCGAGCTAGGAGGAGCTCTGGAGGAACCCCTGCGGAGGGGCCTTCTAAGAAGAGGTCTCCCCACCAATGCTTTCTGCATGGCCACAAAAAGCACTGCACTGGTTAAAACAATTTGGTGACTGAATCTGTAGGGAGAAAGAAGGCTTACAGTAGAAAGTCACACTTCACACCACATTATCAGGGAGAATAACTCGTAGGAGGTCTGGAAGCTCTAGCTTCCCTCTGGTTTCTCTGCCACCAGCCTGGGCTGTCCACCTCCGCACACAGGAAACTACATTCAGGTGACAGACAGTACAGGGACTGGAGAAGACCACAGGGTAGAAGCAGAGCAGATGTCAGGTCACCAGGCAGGTCACCAAGGGTCTGTGACCCCAGATATGCAGAGACTCCTTGGGCTGAGGCCCTTCCAAATCCCAGAACTATTAAACTTAAACTTAACAACCCAGCTGGGCTCCTAAAAATATATTCACATTTGCTGGTTCCCAAGAAGCTTCTAAGATACAAGAGTCTGGTTAGGAGATCCTTGCTGGTTTTTATGTGCAGAAACAATGGCTGAATGAAGTATCAGAACCTGAACCAGGAAATAAACCTCTACCTGCCACCATGCTACAATTCTACACTTAGCCCCCCAGGCCTTAAGTAAGCCCTGAGGGAAGCCTTCCTACACCCACGCCCTAGAGGAGAGCACTGGAGCTCAAGGACACTAAGTAATGCCACCAGTAACTAAGCAGAAAGACTGCAGTGTAGACACCGGGGATACTGACTCCCAAGTCTTCTTCCCCTGCCTTCTCTCCTAGAATGAGCAGGGAGGGCACAGGCAAACAGAAGTGTTGAATTCTCAGTACTCCAGGAAAGAGGAGTTTGTAAAAGAAAGGCCTTAGCTGCATCAGCACCAGTAACCAGGACCTCCTGGCTACCCCACCACCCCTAAGGCAAGGGAAGGCCTCAGGCAGCATTAGGCAGCCCTTGCTGCCAACTGAGGGTGACATTGGAGTGAAATGGGTTTCTGTGCCGCCGCAAGCATCCTGAGGGACCAGCAAAGCATGCTGCGCCAGCAATGCAAGCTTCATCACAGGAAAAGGTAAGGGCTAAGCCCTCCCACCAGCTCCTGGGTGCTCTGGAGGACCCTCAAAAACATTTCAACTGAGCCAGAGGCTGATGGCTCACACCTGTAGTCTCAGCTACCCCGAGATCTGAGGATCACAGTTCAAAGTCAGCCCAGGAAGACAAATCTGTGAGACTCTTATCTCTCTTATCTCCTATTAACCAGCAAAAAGCTGGAAGGGGAGTTGTGGCTCAAGTGGCAAAGTGCCTGTTTTGACTAGAAAAGGCTAAGGGACATGCCTAGACCCTGAGTTCAAGCGGAAGGAAGGAAGGGAGGGAGGGAGGGAGGGAGGGAGGGAGGGAGGGAGGGAGGGAGGGAGGGAGGGAGGGAGGAAGGAAGGAAGGAAGGGAGAGGAGAGGAGACCCAACACTGAGCACAGCATAACTAGAGGCCCTCCTCCGGATCTAGGACACATGACCCTGTTCAATGGGTAAGTACATCCCAGCAGGCTCTTCTGGCTTGGATGGAGGGAACCCCGCCCAGCCGAGGAGTGCTGCTCCAGTGACCTGAGGGACAAGATACCACGGGGTGTGTTTGTGCTCCCTCAGGGTAGGAGTAAAGGGAAGTAAGGCACTTTCTGTCCCCAGTCGACCTCATGTGAAAATCCACAAGAACATGGATGGCTACACACTGTCCTGGGGAAGTCAGCCCATGCTGCATCTAGCTTGCTCGGTACTCGTGACTAATCCCTGCCCAGTGCCACTCCCCCAGGCACAACACCCCGGCCCAGCTCACAGGCCGAAGCCAGGCGGGGAACAAGATATGAAATCCTCCTGCAGTAAGCAAAGGCAGCAATTCTGTTCTGCACAAAGAAAAGGTCAGACACGACCGGAACAACTTACTGCAGAATGCAGCGTCCCCCAGTGAACACAGACTGTGAGACTCTTCTGTCCCGAGCCTGGCCCAGTGCACATATGCATGTGTACTGCTTCAAAACAAAACAAAAACACACCCTAGGTCTCTCTGCTGTTTCCAAGCCCTTCCCCTGCCCCCTCTCTCCACATTTGGGCTTCAAAAGTCTCACAGTCGCTTGGTGAATACTCCACTACTAAGCCTCATCCCATACCTTTGGCTTTTTAATTTTTCAATAGGATCTCTCTCTTTTTTTTTACAGACTACAACCCTCCCACATCTACCTCCCAAGCAGCTGGATTTACAGGCATGTGCCAACACATCTGGCTAACAATATGCCCTCTTTGGAAGTCACTCATCTACAGTGGTGTGTGAGCACAGTGAGTTCTACACTCTTGTCTGAGGGTCCAGAGTAAGCTGGAGGGCAGCAGGAGGGCAGCAGAGAAGCCAGAGCATTGGCAGTCAAGGCAAAGGGACTGGGGAAGATTGGGGGAGGCTAGACGCTGCTGGACAGCCTGGGGAAATAAACAGCCATCAGTGGGAATTTCGGGCACTTGCTCACTTACAGGTTTACAGAATTTCACTTCACGGTGGCTGTCCTGGGAAGCCAGCTGGTTAGCCCCAGCCACCAAGGAGCACAGCGGTCAGGACAGAGTGGGGGCTCCTGCAGAGTTTGGAGAAGGATTTGTCCCAAATGGATGGGAGGATGAGGGGACTGGACGTCATGCTGGAAAAGAAAAGCAGAACACATCTCCCGGCCTTTCAGTTTGGCCTGCATTGCGCAAGGAGGCCTAGTGGTGATGTGGAAAAGCCTTGGTGACAGAGAAGAGTGAAGGCTATTCCTGATGCGAGAAGGAGCTGGTAAACGGGACCCTCTCCCTTCCCGGCTGAGGCAGTGGAGGGGCCCAGAACGCCGGAAGCGGATGGCAACTTCCAGCAGCAACTCCAGCCCGCTGCGTATGAGCACGTTCATGAAGCACGGAGCTTGTACCACGGCCTCCCACCCAGCAGCTTATACCCCTCCACCATTCCTCTCCATACACACTTACACACCCCCATCCCTCTCCTAGCCTTCCCCAAGAGCCGCTGAGACGGGAGAGGGCTGACAGGAGGGCCCTAAAGTGGGTCTCTGTGATCCAGAGGGGTTAAATGTGGAGCTTGGTGAATGGAGAAGCAATGCAAGGATGCAGGACCCTACAGTAAGCGTCAGGTAATCATGAGACCCGCGTGAAGGGGACAAGCAAAAAGAGAACTAAACAGAGAACGAAGAATGGAGAAATGACATCAGAGATGGAGTCAAACCACGCCTCAAATGATCCTATTACTTGAATTCACATATGATGACTATTTCTACCACTTCTAAAGAAATAAATTCATCCATGTTTTATCCCATCATTTCTCTGCAAGTGTATTTTGATGACGTAAAAAGTTTACGAAAGTACTTCAAGCTTTAATCAGTGAAAAGAGAAGGTACAGAACTATCCAAATTAATCATTTTCAGAATCAAATATGTCAGGAACCAGTGGCTCATGCCTGTAATACTAGTTATTCAGGAAGCTGAGATCTAGACTGAGGATGTGGTTCAAAGCCAGCCAGAACAACAAGGTGCCAGCCTTGAACAACAACAAAAAAGTCCAAAGACAGTGCCTAGGTCCTGAGGTAAAGCCCCAGGACTGGCACCAAAAGTGAGGCGGGGGAGGAAGAGGGTGGTGTAGTATCTCATACTCCTTGTAAACATAGCTACTGAGGAGGTAAAACCTGGAGGATTACAATTCAAAGCCAGCCCAGGTAGAGACTGCATCTCTAATTTCTGGCAAAAAGTCAGGCAGGAGACATGTGATAGTGAACCAGCTGTGAACAAGCCAGTAGAGCAAGAGCATATAGGCACCGATGCACTATGCACACACACACACATGCACACAATTTAAGTATGATGGATGCATTGAAGAAAAAAAACTGGGCTAAGGGGCTGGAAATATGGCCTAGTGGCAAGAGTGCTTGCCTCATATATATCAAGCCCTGGGTTCGATTCCCCAGCACCACATATATAGAAAATGGCCAGAAGTGGTGCTGTGGTTCAAGTTGGCAGAGTGCTAGCCTTGAGCAAAAAGAAGCCAGGCCCTGAGTTCAAGCCCCAGGACTGGCAAAAGAAAGAAGGCAGGGAGGTAGGGAAGGAAGGAGGGAGGGAGACTTCAACAGATGTTTTCAGCAATAGATAACATACAAACCTGAAAAAGAAATTAAATGAATTAGAGCACAGTTGTGAAGAAAAGAGTAAAATGAGGTCATCATTGATCTACTCAAGACCCCAGAGGAAAAAATGAAGATAATGGAATAGTAGTTAAAGAAATGCTGGCTGAGAATTTCTGGAATGGACAAAAAGCAAATCCACATGCAAAGAAAGGAAACATATGCAAAGAGAAAAACAACAGCAATCCATAACTAACCACAGGACAAGACTGTGTGCTTACTAAAGACCCCAGCTAGACAGAAAGACACCAGGAGAGAAGGACCCCACGCTGACTTCATGTCACCTGGTGCAGGGAAGAATCCTAACAGGAAGAAGCTCCTAAATCCTTGAGAGAAGAAAAGTGAGTCACCTTGAAATTTGGCAAAGCAATCATTCAAAACTGAAGGCAGAACAGACATTTTCAGATTTAAAGGAACATCGTTCTATCACCACCAGCTCCGCAGAAGCTCCCACAGGAAAGCTCCCTGGCGGTGTGACAGTGTGACACAGGCAAAGACTGTAACCAGTGAGTAGAATGAGCGTGGGCCAGCCTCCAAGTGCCTGGCGACCTGACGCTGCACAGGGCCCCATTATCAGTGTCGCAGTCGGTGACCTGGTGCTGGCCCACCTGTATGAGCTGAAATCACCCTTGGCTCGAAGCGTCTCAGTGCCTTCCTAACTGTGTTTACAGGATCCGTGCTCCAGCCACAACCCTGAGTAACTCTGCTGGTTAGCAAGACTCCTGCAGCTATGACAGTTTCTCGGACTTTCCTTGTTTTTGCTGACCTGTTTTGAGGAGGCTGAGCCCTGTGTGCTGTAAAACGTTCCATATTTAGGATGTCTGATGTTATCCTCATGAGACTGCAGTTGTATGACTTTGAAGTGAAGTATCACTCCATCCAAAGATGTGTAGTATAAACAGGACTAGAAAAACAGACTGAAATGCAATACTCCAATACTCACGTCAACATTTGCTGTACATACCTCACACTGCACTTGAAGCAGAAGTACTGCCTAGAACACAAGGCCAAACATTTAAACAAACAAACAAAAAAAAAAAAAACCTGCACACCCAGCCTTGGAAATAAAATAAAATACACCAGAATATAGCCAAAGGAGGGGAGAGAAAGGGAGAACCAATAAAGTAAAAAGCAAAATAAATAAATAGATTTGATCAGAAAGGATAAATAAGAAATGTTAGAAATAAAACAAGGCACATAACTACAAATCCAACTGATGTTCTGTTTCGTTGGAGTTTCTTTTGGTCAATTGTGGGGATTGAACTCAGGGCCTGGGTACTATCCCTAAGCTTTTTTGATCAAGGCCAGCACTCTACCACTTGAGCCACAGCTCTACTTCCAATCTTTAGGTGGTTAATTAGAGATAAGACTCTCAAGGACTTTCTTGATCAGGCCGGCTTTGAATCACAATCCTTAGATCTCAGCCTCCTGATAGCTACGATTACAGGCATGAGCCACCAGTACCTGGCTCCAACAGAATTTTTTAAAGATAAATACGTATCATGAGTCGGGTGAATGCCTGTAAACTTAGCTACTACTACTTAAGAGACTTGAGATATGAGGATTGTGGTTCAAAGCCAGTCCACGCAGGGAAGTTCATGAGACTCCAATTAACCACCCAAAAGCCAGAGGTGGAGCTGTGGTTCAAGTGGTAGAGAGCCAGTCTTGAGCAAAAATGCTCAGGGACAGCACCCAGGCTCAGTGCCAACACCCACACATACACACACACCCACACGCATCATGAATAAATTCCATGACAATAAAATCTATAAACACTAAATAACATGAACAAACTCTTGGTTCTTTTAAAGCAGATTTTCAGTAATCATTCAAACAACACTGGATAGCCAAAAAAAAAAAAAAAAATCCAATTACCAAGCAAACATGACTTCAAAAGGCTTAGGGCCTGATTTCCCAGACAGGCAAGAAACAATATTAAACTTTCAGAAATTTATTAACAGGATATCACAAAGAAAAATTACACACAACAAGTCAAATACAGACAAATCACACAGAAGCTGAGTCTACAGTGAGAAAGAAGGTAAGAGTGGAGAAGGTATACATGATTGACCACATGAATTAACTAGAAGGAACCCCCCCTTCCCCGGTCATCAGCACAGATGCAAGGAAAGCACTCAGCAAGTGAAGCGCAGTCACTGTGAGCTAAGCCAGGAAAGAGGAGACTAAAGCAGCCTTGGGCACCTTCCCCTCATGTCCAGAGGACACCTGATGTCTCCACTCACTCCTAGCTAGAACTAAACTCGACTGCTGGACTCCTGGCCGGTACTGTACCAATGGGAAAGGCAACATTGTCAACACAACAGTTGCTGGCTTCTGTCTTAAAAACTCTGAAGAAGCTGCAGAAAAATATTTAGAAATTATGAGACTAGATATAGAAATAAAATATAAAAACAACAATTTCCAAAGACCAACAAAAGAAAACTTAAAGGAAAAATATTGTCTATAGCAGAAAAACTACAGTCTACCAAAGAATAATTAATTAATATAACATGTGCAAGACCTTTATGGACAAAGTTTCAAAAATCTATCAAAAGACACCTCTGCTGGGCATTGGTGGCTCACATCTGTAATTCTAGGTACTCAGGAGGCTGAGGTCTGAGTTCTGAGGTTTCAAAGCCAGCCTGGGCAGGAAAGTCCATAAGACACTTTTATCTCCAACTACCACCAAAAAGCCAGATGTAAAGCTGTGGTTTGGGTAGTAGAGCACTGGCTTCAAGTAGGAACAGCACCTAGGCCTTGAGTTCAAGCCCTAGGACAGGCACAAAAAAATTAAGGAGGGAGGGAGGGAGGGAGGGAGGGAGGGAGGGAGGGAGGGAGGGAGGGAGGGAAAGAAGGAAGGAAGGAAGGAAGGAAGTCTCAGAAATTCAAGGATTTGGGTTCAATCCCCAGCACTGCACACCCTGCCCTCCCAAAAAAGACATTCCAAAAGACCTGGACAACAGAAATACAAGGGCCATGAACAAATAGAATATAAAGATGACAACTCTCCCCCAGATTTGTCCCTGCAGAAGTCACCCTTGAGGAAGTGCTGGGGACATCACAAGCAAGAGGAGGCAGAGGGGCCCATGCTACTGCAGCAGTGCTATAGTCTGATAAAGAGGACAGTGTCCTAAGGTCTCCAGGGCAGGTTTCTGTCCACTGCATACAGCGAAGGCCAGACAGCGACATGATGGTCTGGCAGCGTGGCCTCTCTGGGAAAGCTGAATCTTAGCAGCATGGGAGAGTGGAACTCAAGACTCCAACATGAAAGGAAAACTTCAAAACCTCCCAGAGAAAATACATAGTTGTATGGTTTTGGCCTGAAGGCAGATTTTGGCTATTGGTTTGTGTTTTGTTTTGTTTTGTTTTTCAATAAAATACAAAAGCATTTGCCACAAAAGGCAAGGTTTGTATACTGGCTCCGTCAAGGTATAATTTAAGAACTACTTTTCCTCTCATCCTCCTTGTATTCTTACATTATGTGTACATGTGTGTCTCTAGACCAAGTCAGGGGAGCGAATATCTCTGTTTCTGCTTCCCTAAGCCCTGCTGAACTCCAACCATGCACCAGTGCTGCCAGTAATTAATACAAAAAGAGATAATCATCTTTCCTTAAGGACACCCAAAGTTGGGATGAGGTCATGGTCCAAGAGCACCAGCAGCCCTGGGCCCATCACAGGGCCGAGCACCTGGTCTCATCTACGCGGGAGCACGCCCTTACAGAGCTGAAAGGACCCACCAAGGACTCCTAGCCGATGTGAGCTTGAAGCTCGGGCTTGGGCCTAGCAAGGCTGGCTCTGCCCCCATGCCCAAACTCTGAATGCCCTTTGCTGTAACTCTTAGTGTCCTATACTCTGCTTAAGAGGCACTAAATCTGCCAAGGCATCCTCAAAATCACTCCAACTGTCACCCTTGACTTCCTAAATGTTAAGAGTATCGCAGCCAGGCGCTGGTGGCTCATGCCCTATAGTCCTAGCTACTCAGGAAGCTGAGATCTAAGGACTATGGTTTGGAGCCAGTCTGGACAGGAGAGTCTATGAGACTCTTATCTCCAATTTATCACAGAAATACCCAGAAGTGGTACTGTGGCTCAAGTGGTAGAGTGCTAGCCTTGAACAAAAGAAGGCTAGGGACAGCACTCAGGCTGAGTTCCAGCCCCAAGACTGGAAGAAGGGGGTGGGGGGGGGGGTGAGGAGGGGAAGGGAAAGGAGGAAGAGAAAGAAGAATAAAACGGGCACTCATCATCTCAGATTTGGATAAGGCAAAGAAAATGAAATACAAAAGGTCTTGTTGATTGTAACTACAGACCAGATGTGCTACTTTCCAACCAGATCACTCCTCCCCAAAAAGTCACCAGGAAGCTGGGTGCTGGGGCTCATGCCTATAATCCTAGCTACTCAGGAGGCTGCGGATCCAAAGGTCATGATTCGAGAACAGCTCAGGCAGAAGAGTCCATGAGATTCTATCTCCAAAGTAAACAGCAAAAAGTTGGACTAGAAGCATAGTTCAAGTGGTTGAGTGCCATCCAAGCAAGCGTAAGGCCCTGAATTAAAACCCTAGTATTAAAAAGAAAAGTCACCAAGAGTAAATACAATGTTTTTGTCGGTTGTGGGGCTTAAACTCTGGGCCTAGGTGCTGTCCCTGGGCTCCTTTTGCTCGGGCCTGACTGCTTTATGCTTTATTTAACAAGCCTTCTGTACTAGATTTGTTACATATGAGCTACAATTTTTCAGAATTCCAGACTTGATTTTTACACAGTTCTCTATTCTAAGGTAATTCTTGGCTTATAAAGAAACAGGAAAGAGCTTACTTATAGGTTGGACTCTGGGTACAGCTGGCATCTATGATGTAGACAGCCAGAATGAATGATGGTAAAGACCCAGCCCCAATGGCATGGACACCACCACCAATGATGCAGGGATCCAGCAGCCAGGACACGGATACTCAGCACCAATGACAGCTTGCCCTGTGTGGATGCACTGCAGCTTTTCACAGCCTTTAATTTACCATCTCTTGCCACCATACTGTATATGGAGAAGAGTGTTGTTCAGCAGTGAAGACGACTGCACATCAAGTGGTGTCCCCACGTGGCTAGTGTTGAGTACCCCGTGTCCTTGTGCCCTCACAGTCCTCCTGCCCCATGGGTGCTGGGTGCTGAACGTCCCATCATAGCTGCCGGGTGTCCTGAAGGCCTAGAATCACCACTGCAGGGGAAGGGGGCTTACTTAGTTCATCGCACCGAGACGACTAGGGTTGAAGTTTTTACTTGAAAAGTTCTCTCTAATCATGACTAAAGGAACAAATGATCATGCAGCAGAAAAAATGAAGGCAAAAAGGAAAAAGCTACTGGGTCCACCTTCACCTCCTGGTGCACCCCAACAGGGCTTTCAAATCGAAGTCTACATTCTTAAGAAGAAACCTAAGAGATGCCTCCCTGAGGCCCTTGCTCTATACAGTTCACTGCAAAGACATCTACACTGCCTAAGAAGGTGTGAGAAAAACAAGAACGGGGACAAAGAAAGGACTGGAAACTCATCTTGGCCTGCCAGAGCCAGCCAAGCTGGCCAGGGCCAGGCACAGCCTTGTTAACTAGTGTGCACAGACCACAACAGCTGTGACACCAACAAGCATGCTGAAAATAGATGGGTGTTAGTTGTCTGTTGAGCTGGGGGGGTGAGGGGTAAAGACCTCAGGGGACATAACAGCCAGGAATAGGACTATAAGAAGGTCATGTGCTACCTGGGCATAGTAAGTAGCACATGCCTGTAATCCCAGCTACCAGGAAGCTGAGGTTGAAAGATGGTCATTTCAAGGCCAGCCTGGACTATATAATGACATCGCAACTCAACTGAAGGTGAAAAAAAATTTTTTTTAAATTATAAACAGGGGTCTCCTAGAGACTGTGAAGCTGGAGGATGGCTCAGGAAAGCAGTGATTCCAGCCCCCTTCTCTGGAGCCTGGTGGTATGGGTGCCAGTGCAGCAACCCATCCAAGGCCCACAGCCAGCATGCTGTTGAAGCCTGGAGAAGGAAAACAGCTTTAGACGACAACCTGCAATTAACACAGAATAATTATCTTACTAATTCGGGTTAATTCCTACTTTGCAGCCCTGGTTGGCAGGGGGAGCCACGGGAGCTATCTACGTGGGTGCTTTTATTTTGTTCTTCTAAGTTGATGTGTTTTAAAGATCTTCAGGAAGAATTTAAATGGTTACCAGCATCTCCCAGAGAAAGAGCCAAGGCTTAAAGGGGCCGTGGGGCCCTGCCCTCTCTGGTACAGGCTGCACTTGGATGGGAATGAGTCTTGATCTGAAGAGCTCCCCACTGCTGCTGATCAGCCTTTTTCTTACGCCTGGCAGTAGCTCCCTGGACAGAATGCTGCTCTCAGGGCCGAGCCCATCCCAGGCAGGGAACTAGTGCTGTGTGCTCCCACAGAGGCAGGACGGTGGGGGCTGGCCAGGAGCTCAGAAGCCAGGCCCTGCCAAGACTGGTGGGATCCTGGTGTTGGGTTGTTCTGTCAGGGCTCAGGGAACTCCCTACAATGCAGGTGCTGCGGGGCCCCACCTCTCCAGGAGCACCAAGAAGGCTACCTGAGCTCGCTGAGCCAAGCAAAGAACAAAGTGCCCTCCCACATGGCCCCGGAGTAAGAACACGGCCTGTATCCAACACCTGCTATTGCTGGAGGTGCAGCAGCGCTTCTAGGATGAGAACGGCGACCCCGTACACACTGCTGTCCAGATCAATCCAGTTCATACTGCTGTCTGGATCGATCTGGTACACACTGCTGTCTGGATCGATCCAGTACTGCTGTCTAGAGGCAGGAGCTGGGACAGTGACCACCCAGCCCACAAGAACCTTTTACACATGGGCAGGAAGAAGAGTATGGGAAAGAAGGCATTACCACTCCTTATCTTACTCAAGCAGAGCAAATCAAATCAAATTCAAGCACTCAAGCCAAAATAATGGGTGGGGTCAAATAAACGTGTGACTTGGGAACACCCCAAATGATCACAATCACAGACTACAGTATTAGACAAGTAAGGCTTGTTTGCTTTTTTAAAGAAGGGCAGGATGGAAGAAAGCAACCGGGGGCCAAGGAAGCCATCTTTCACATGGACTTCTGAATGACTGTCCCTGTTAAATAACAACAGAAACTACAAGGGAAAAAGACACTCAAAAGCACTAATAGCAAAACCCTGCCTGGCAGAAACAAGGATAATTCCTATTTGGTTACCATCTAACAACATCTAACAGTAAATAGTAAATAATACCCGGTGCCGTTTAACTTATTTTGGGCTCACACACTGATGTGTTGAATTGAAACCTTTTTGTACATAATTCAAAAATGGCTCATTTTTCTTAAAAACCAGAACACACCTAGGTAACAAAAAATTAAGAAGTGGGAAGGACAACCCAACATCCCTATGGACGTGTAACGTGAACAGCCTAGCTAGCTGCCAGCCCCCAGATGGCCTGAGGCCTCCTACCCCACCCCCATGCCAGTCAGAGGGAGCAGGCTACACCAGGAAGCAGGGCTCCCTTCCTGGCATCTTTTGTAGCTCAGTCAGCCCTCAGAACTGCCTTCCCCAAAGAGAGGGCCACAAAGCAGCCTAAAGGCCCACAGGATAGTATTGCTCCAAACAGTAATCTGGGAAGGTACTTTTGGCAGGACCCAGCTGGGTCCTCATCTTCAACGTTTCTATGTGTTCCCTCCGGGAAGTGTGGCCAGGACCTGCAAAGGGTCTTATAACACGAACCTTTAACTACAGTAAATCAGCAGAGGTGGAGTCAAAACAACCAACTTTAGTGATAAGGAAGCCAGTTAGTTATGTAAATGCCAACAGCAAGCCAGGCATGGTGGTATACGCCTATAATCCCAGTACTCCAGAGGCTGAGGCAGAAGAATTCAAAGTTCTAGGCCAGGCTAGGTGACACAGTAAGACTCTATGCTTAAAAAAAAAAAAAGAAAAAGAAGTCAGCACAATCTGCAGCTGAAGGAAACACCACAATGTTCCATTAGGGACCCTAGGTGAAAAGATTCAGAGGAGATCTAAAAGATTCACCCCCCATCTTCACAAGAGTGCGCAAATGTGTGTGTGTGTGTGTGCACATGCTGTTGGGCATCAAACTCAGGTCCTTGAACATGCTAGGCAAGCACTCTACCACTGAGCTATACCTTAGCCCTTTTTTGAGGGGGGGGGGGGGGCCCCTCTGGGGCTTGAACTCAGGGCCTAAGCACTGTCCCTGGCTTCTTTTACTCAAGGCTAGCACTCTACCACTTGAGCCACAGCGCCACTTCCAGCTTTTTCTATATAAGTGGTACTGAGGAATTGAACCCAGAGCTTCATGTATAGGAGGCAAGCACTAGGCCATATTCCCAGCCCCTGTGCTCAGCTTTGATTCACATTTTGAAACAGTTTCATTATGTAGCCCAGCCCGGCCTTGAAGTCACCCACAACCCTCCTGCTTCAGCTTTACAAGTGCTGGGATTACAAGTATGCACCCACACCTGGCTTTCTTCCCAGGATTCATCCTTTTTAAAACATCCTGAAATGAACAAGCATTGATTTGTAAGCAGGGAACAAGGGTGGGCACCAGTGTGGCCTAGATGGCTATGACTTGAACAGTTGCTTTCCCGGCTGCCACCTCTAGAAGGCTTTTCAAACCTTGTTGGTGTCTAGCTTGTTGTTCCTACTGAGCACCATTTTAGTTCTGAAATGAAAATATTCTCATCAAGCTGGAAAAACTGGGCATCTGCCTTCAGGGGACTGAAACTACACCACTATCTCTCAGCTGGTACAAAAATCAACTCCAGGTAGATCAAACAGCTCAAAGTAAGATCTGAAACTTAAATCTACTCCATGAAAACATATAGGAATAACTCTGGAAGATACAGGCAGAGGTTAATTTTTCCTGAATAGAACTCCAGATGCTCAGAGGATAGGAGCAAAAATTAGCAGATGGGACTATATCAAATTAAAGAGTTTCTGCATAGCAAAAGAAACAATCACCAGAACCAAGAGACAACCCACAGAATGGGAAAAAAATCTTCACCAGCTACTCAACAAATAAAGGATTAATATCCAGATTACATACAGAACCCAAAACAATTAAAGAACAAAAGAACAAGTAATCTGTTCAATAAATGGGTAAGTGAACTAAGCAGACAGGTTTCACAAGAAAAAACTAAAATAGCTGATATATGAGAAAATGTTCAACTTCTTAAGCCATAAAGAAAATATGCAAATCAAAACCACACTAAAGGTTCACTGTCAGAGTGGCAGACATCAAGACAACAAGCACACAAATGCTGAACAGAGCGCAAGAAACAGGACCCCCCCCCCCAACACACACACGCTTTTTGTAGGCATTTAAATTAGTACAGCCTTTGTGGAAGTCTGTATGAAGACGACACGTAGATCTTCCTCATGAGCCTGCCATACCACTGTGGCTCCTACATTCAAAGGTGAGTACGTTATGAGGAAGACACCTGCACGTGCACATTTACTGCAGCTCCACTCACCTCAGACAAAGGATGGGTCAGCCAAGGTGCCCCAAACAGATGAATAAATGAAGATGTGATCTATCTTTCCCCCTGTGGAATATTACACAACCATAAAGAAAAATAAAAGTATGTCACTTGCAGGAAAATGGATGCGATTAGAGGACATCATAATGAGAAAAAAAGTTTTTCACTCAAATGTGGAAGTTAGACCTAAAAGACATACATATTCATGGACATGCATATATGTGTATATACATATGTACTTATGTATATGTTCAGATAAGCATGTGTATGTATACCTATGTGCATACGTACACGTATACGCATATACAAAATCACTTACCTGGTTAAACAGAACGTAAAGAAAACTAAGCAGAAAGCAAAGTGGAGATGAGAAATAAAAAAGAAAGAGGTAAATAACTTTGTAGTACATTGCAGGTATATATGAGACCAGAATTGAGAAACTCAAAGAAAGCTGTTGGCCAGGGAGTCCAGGGAGAGAACTAGATAGGGGACTAGCGGAATAGACTGGGTTGGCAGGGAGGACAATGGACATTGAATACTGCCACAATAGATTATTTGCAATTATGAAAATGAACAAAGACACCTGTTGGAAAAATTGGAGGTGAGAGGGAGGAAAACAAGGAGGGTGAAAAAGAGGGAAGACTAATTGGAGCATGTATGGAGATTTAACAACGAAGTCTCTCCCTATATAACTATACACAAGCTAACTTAAAAATATATGGGTTGAGACACAAGAATAGAATTCTGTGGGGAGAGGGGATAAGTCTTTACTAGGACCCATGACAGCAGAATTGCTACCAAGGCTCCTGGAGAGAGACCAGGGAGGCCAGCCGTATCTCTATCATCTTCTCAACTACAGACGGGCTTTTCTACAAGCCAGCCATTTCCCCACCTGCCATTCACTGCAGGAGCTTCTGGCAGGACGCTGGGGCTCTTGCTCACTGGTAGCTATTGCGCAGCAAGGCTGCCTATAAAACCCATCACCGAAGCCGGAGAGAGCAGAGGATGCCATCACCCCTTTATACAGGCAAAGACCATGAGGCACAAACAGGCTCCAGGACTATGGCAAAGTCAGCCAGTGGGAAACAGGCTGAATCTCAGCCACAGCATGGACAGACTTAATAACAACAGCTTGGCTTCAACACTGTACCACCAGAAAGCAATCACGCCCAAAGCTGTGTACATACATGGTGTGCTCAATGACATGTGCCTTAGAAATGGGTGCTATCACTGACACCAACAAGACCTGGACATCACTACCACTCAGAGTCTACCTGAACGGAACTGTCACAGGCTTGCCCTGTGTCCAGCGTGCTGGTGGGCACAGTCCTGACTTGGAGTGCCCTCACACTGGCCGATTCTCTGGCTTTCCTGGTTTTTCGGTTGCAGACAGACAGCTGAGCACAAACGCTTTGATTCTAAAGGCCACCCCACGACATTTTCATGGAGGCCTCAACTACTTCCCAAGGCCTCTAGAGATAAGGGTCACAGTTCTGGCTGGCATTTAAGAAAGTGCACTGTTTTGTTTTTAAGGCTTCTCCATTTATCTGATCACTCTGCTATTTTCAGGACATAGCCGACCGAGGCAACCCTACTCACGGTAGCCATGCGAGGGATGGGCAGCACTCTGCTCACACTCAGAGCCGAGGGCGGGGGGGGTCGGAGGGGTCTGAACGCAGCTTTAGCCTCTGCTGAGGACAGTCCTGAGAGCAGAATAATTAAAGACAACACTGAAGCAGTGATTATATCCACTCACCAGGTCTGTCTGAAGCTATTGGCTTTAAATTTCCTTGACATTCAATGTTTTATTATTCCTGCCAAAAAAAATGAACAGAGATCTAAATGGCTTCCAAAATATGTTCCTTGGGCACAGAGAAAAATAACAAAACTCCATCTCTGTTCATTTTCATATAAAGAACAAACAGGACTTAAACTTTCTGTTGTTTACATGGAGACCAGCCTGTACCCTTGCTCGGGACACTGAGGGATAGAAGAGGCCCTCTGGTAGCCAAGACAAGGCAAGAGTCACCCTCTGGACCCACCACAGTGTTCTACAAAACCTCTAACAGAATAAGGGACTGGAACCAAGACAAGCGGGTGCACTTAGGCCCCCAGGCCTTCTATAAGCAAATGGCACTGGTCCCAACCTAGTGCAATGGGCACTAGGTCCCCAACTGGTCCTGACTAGGTGGGTCAGTGGGCTGCTCAGACGCCACCTCATGGGGCAGCCATGTGGAGTGCAGGCCTCCAGATCAGACACCCTTTTGCCGTGGGTCCGGGCTGGCCACCAGGCTGCAGCCAGCCACTAAGGCCCCATGAGGATGTGATCCAGAGCTTCACATTGTCACCGCACCCAGATCCTGCAGACAGGGCAGGGCTGAGGCACAGGGATGCAGAGTTGAAGTCTGGGTTCTGTGGCTCACGCACCACACAGTCTGAGCCACGGGGGAAGCTCACTGAGCTGCGGTGTCCTTTAAGGAACAGAATCCACTCAAGGGGCAAACACAAGGAGCCTGTGGCCACGTGTGATTGGTGCCCTCCTTAGCATCGCTTACTACCACCCAAAGAAGCTGTCCGAGCACCAAGCTCCTCCAGGAGCAGCTTCCTTAAGCAGGCCTACCAGCACAGGCCTGTGGCACCCGCAAGACCACAAACACAGAGAACATCTTAGACTAGGTCTGCTGCTTTAGAACTGTTTACAAAGGGAAAGCAGTTTCCAGACAACAACAGTCTTTGATACAAGGACAGCTCTCCTTGCCCAGAGACTGGAAGCCCAATGGTGATCAACCCTTGCCAAGATGGGGAGAAGATGGCGGAGGAAGCAGGAAGACTGGAACTAACTACTAGCCTGCAGACCTGTTTGTCAGAATGTATTTCACCTTATTTAAAAAAAAAAAAAGTGAATGCACTAAAACATAAGCAAGAAGCACCAAGCCAAGCACTTCCTCTCACCCAACCTTTAGAAGAGAGGGAGCTCAGGGAACAGACTGGTCAGAGACGGTATCTAACCCCAGTTTTGTACTGCCTTGGCCAACTTGTAGCTTCTCAGAGGCTGGTGGACTCCTGGGCATCACAGGAGGACCTACCTGCAGAGCCCCTGCATCTCAGGGGGGACCCTGAGGGCAACCTGAAGTCCAAGTGTACACACACTGTGACGTTCCAGCGTCCCAGTAACCCTGGTTGTTGCAATTGCCGTCGCCACTTGACGAAAGCCAGGCATTCTATGGGGGATTCCTCCTTTAGTCCTCACAACTCCCCAGAGGCCCAGGCCTCCACCCCAGTGCAGACTCTGGCACTAAAGCCCCAGCAAGCTGTGTGAGTGCAATCAACATAGCAGGAGCATTCTGAAGCCATGAACCAAGGCTTCCTGTGAGACCAGGCTAGGAAGGCACCGGCATGAATGAAACCCTTAACGTCTAACAGCTCCTCAGAGATTTCATGTGCCATATGGTGCTCAGTACTACTTCCTCCAAACTAGACTGTCAGGAAGTCCTGGTCCTCTGTCCCACCTTATTCCAAATGCTCAGGCAGTGGGATTGGATGGCTCTTCCCACGATGAATTTCCTCCTGAAGTTAACAACGCATCAGCCATGAACACTGGAGCGGGAGTGCAGCTTCCCGGGCCGCCTGGACGGTGGAAAGCTGCTGCCAGGTAAAAGTGCTTCAGTGGCTACTGTCAGCCACGCGGCATCCAGAACAGTCGCGTTCCTCTCCCCAGTGCTCTGAATGAATGACGTGGAGGGTGCCGCCACCAACGGACGCTCTGAGTCCCTCGGGTGACTCGAGGGCACGTTGATCGAAACAAGAAAGTCACACACAGTAAGTTATATTGACTGAGGGTGCCTGGTGGATGCATTCACATTGAAGTTTTAACAGATTAATGACTGCTACCTAGTCATGAGCTCAGCAATTCTCAACTATGTCTACAGAAACTGAAGTGCACTCACTGAGAGAGGAAAGCCCTAGTGGACCTGGCATTGGCTGCCGCGTGCACGAACCCCACCAGTTTGCACGGACATTGTCTTGAGTCTAGACAGCAGGATCTGCCTGCCTGCCACGCTGGCTTCCTATCCGGCTCACAGGAAAGGGGAAGCGCCCGCAAGCCCAACAAGCAATGGGAAGTCACAGGGACACAGCTGGGGGTGTGCGAGATGGAGAGAGAGGAAAATCGGGGGGGAGACAGCAGGTAAGGGACCAGCCACTAGAAGACTCCCCGCCACTGTGGTCTCTGCCTTTCTCTGACAACCCACCAGTAAGCCCCTGTTTTCTGTGCCCCTAAGGAAACTGCTGCTCCTGTGTCTAACTGAATGCTTCTGGGAACTAACGACTTGGCCAGGCCGTTCACCCCGGAGCTTCCCCACTCCAACCCAGGTCTGCCAAAAGTACAACCCAGTGTCCACACCAACTGGGAAGTTCAAAGGCTTAAGCCCCCATATCCAAATAGGAAGGAAGAATACACAAACTCCATCCATGACACACAAGCTGGAGTTTAACTTAGAATTCAGTTCCACTTGCACTAGCAGCCCAGAAAGTGCTCATCAGCCGTCCCAGGCTAGCAGCTCCTCTCTTCACAGGCAATGCGGCTATTAAGTAATTACATCCACCTTAGAGCAAGTTCTGTACGGGAGGGTAAGAAGCTTCTGCTTTGCATAACGCCATCTCTGTACCAGAGTACCCATGTAGCTGAGACTGAGTTGATGTTTCTTGCAGAACAAGAATGAAAACTCAGCCTCAGAAGTGTATACCAGTGTCTTCCATGAACCTGGAAGCAAGACAGCAACTTCCCCTATGGCTCTTTGTAGACCTTCCGGTCTGCTCTTTTCTCCCTTTTTCCTTTGCTGTGATTCCATATTGCCTTGGTGGCTACTGTCCATTTGAACCCCTATGCTCCAAGAAGCCGTATACCTAGGAGCACAGCACAGGTCTACACAGGACCTTCTGCTCGGCATCCTCTCTAGGAAGACACACTCTGACCTCACACACACAGAGTCCTGGGTGCCTGTCTCTACTGTTTCGTAGGAAATGAGGTCTTCTGGTATCCCCTGGGGATGGAGCTTGTCTCCCTGCCCTCACTTAGCAATGACAAGCACTTTTGGGGAAGTGGAGCCCCTCTCTCCCCTCTTCAAAGCATCCACACGGCAGCCTCACCCGAAGTGGTGAGTGGCACGCGTTTCCGTCAAAGTGTTCCTCACGACAGATGCTGGGATGCTACTAGTGTACCTGCGTGGGTGGCAGGGCTGATCACGCTTCTTCCAGCAGCCGGCTCCACACTGCCTTCACAGGGGGCAGCCCTAACTAAGCCTGACGCCCTTTCCTAGGCCTGCAAGGGGTCAGGGATCCAGTCCTCCTGGGGAGTCAGGAATGATGCCCTAGCCACACAGAATGACCATGAATGATAAGGCTTCACTTTGAAAATCAGAACTCCTTTTGACTTGAAAAACAGCTTCCCCTAAAGGAGAGCATGGGGCCTATGGGACAGGCAAGCTGTGGCCAAAGCCCAGAGCTCAGTGTCAGCCAGAGGAAACACCAAGCTGAAGTTCCCAAAGTCACTGGGTGAGCTGACTCCAAAATCAAGGGCAAGGCAAAATCCACATCAACTGCATCTGGGTACGCAAAAAGAAAATGATAAACTTCTGGGCACAGGTGATTTACACCTATAATCCTAGCTATGTAAGAAGCTGCGACCTGGAGGTTCATGGCTCAAAGTCAGTCTGAACAGAAAAGCCCATAAATCTCCATCTCCAAATAACTAGCAACATACTAGCCAGAGGTCATGGCTCAAGTGGTTGAGTACCAGCCATGAGGAAGTGAGCCCAGCTAACATGAGGTCCCTTGGTGAAACAGCCCTGGTATGGCGGAGTGAGGAGGTGCCTCCGGGCTATGCCAAACTTTACCAGAGAGACAGAGGTATGGCGTGGGAAGTGGAGGGCTTCCATGGAATCCAGGTTTGCAAAGACCACTGCAGGAGATCTGGAAAGCGCAGCATTCCCACGGAGGAGTCCACGCAGCAGTTAGTACTCCCACTGTAGTTAGTGTGCTCCCACACTCCTCAGGGCATGCATCCCTCTGCCCAGCTAAGCAGTGGAAAGAATCGTGTAAGCCTGAGACACTGGCAGAGGCAGTCGGATCCCAATCATGCGGATCATGCGAGAGAACACACCGGCATCTATTCCCTTGGCCTCAACTTTTTCGCAGGAGGTACTTCAAAGCCGACAGTCAACCCATCACCTGAACTCTGTCCACTTATTCTCCACAGCCCCCCGCAATTCTGTCTCAGCCTGAGGCCTGCACAATCCTGTTCCCCTGGAGCACCCACCTCATGAAGGCCCTCTCCTAGCGCAGTCACTCTTGGACCAGGTGCTTACCCTATAGAGAGAAAGAAGATGAAGGAAGCAAGTGCACAACGCCAGGGCACAGTTAGGAAGTTTCCAGCCGCGTGAGGCCGGGGCGGGAGGCGGCACCGGACAGGACTGCACAGGGGCAAGCGTTTTCATCACCTGCTGTGAGAACTGCATGAGATGAGCCACACAAGCATGAAGCATCAAAAGCATAAGATGACACCAGGTGGTGGTATGGCAATATTTGCATTATTAATCATCTAAAGCAGCAAATTAACAGTGTAAGCCCTAATCAAACAGACACAGAGCAGTCCCACAAACTCAGTGTGCGACACAAATTGTTTAAATGTCTATCAACTTGCTACCTTCAGAAGACCTGTTGCTTTACAGAGACCCGGGACAGAAGAATGAAATGCATCAGGGCCCCTTTACCAGGCGCCCGGGGGTCAGAAGCCCTCGATGAAGCTGTCGTCCATGTGTCATGTGAGTGCATGCCGGAGGGAACTCTTTCCTAGTCTCTTTAATATAAATTAGCAAGCACAAATAAATAAAAATTATCCATCGGATATGAGCACGCAGTGCCAAAGAACAGGGAGAAATAAATAGTCTCCACAGTGTGACTTCTTAAACTTAATTATATGTGTATACACACAAACACAAGACCTCTGGAGCCCAAATTCTCTGAGGCCATACAGAGCCCAGCCCCAAACGGGCAAGCAGGGTCCGCACAGTCCAGCTGCCCAGCCCCAGGTGAAGCAAGAGAGCCCAGACAACCTTGGTGAGGAGAACATAGAGCCACCTGGCTCTAGCGTCTGAGGGTGGACCACAGCGCTGCTCGAGCGGCACAGACAGAGCCATGCCTGTCTGGCACGGGTCATCGCCGCGCAGGCACTCGCCCCCTCAGCAGCCCTGCTTGGCAAGCCTCTCACCTGTTCCCATCTCAGCACCATAGCAGAGAGAGCTTTTCACTTCTCCGGCCATGACAGGTTTGCCCAGCCTGGCTTCAGGGACACGGAGCAGGCATGCACCTCCTTCTCCTAGAGAACTGTGTCCTCCCTGGAGCTGGGCGTGTCCTCCAGACGCGCAAGGTACTCAACGGCCCCCACTCCTGCCCCTCTTTCTGAAGACTACAGGCCCAGAACGAAGAGGGGCTCTCTACTTCTTTTCCCTTCTCTTTTGGTAATTTAAAAACATATATATATATATATAGTACTATACATATACTACTATATATATATATACTATATATAGTACTATATATATTACTAAGTAGTTGTACACAGAGGTTACAGTTCCATAAGTCAGGTTATGTGTACAATGCATCTTGATCAATGTCATCCCTGCCATTGTTCTATCCCATTATTTGGAAATTTTATACATTTTAAAAAACAGTGCTTTTGCATGAACTGTTCTCAAAAAGACTGAAACAAGTTCCATTCTTATTAAATGAATAAGAACAATCATGTTCAAATTCCTTGCACATATACAGCTTAGTTTCATTTAGTCACTAACTCTATTATAGCCATCCTTAGGCTAATGGCCCAGTCTAGGCTAATCTAGTATTCCAAGTTTAAATATATTATATATATATACATACATACATACTCTCTCTCTCACACACACACACTCTCTCTCTCTCTCTCTCTCACACACACACACGTACCAACAAAATCTCAGCAAATACTCCTCACTCCATTCTCTGTTAGGAACAAGACTGCTGTCCCAATTGTGGCTCTGAATCTAAACAACATTCAATATGACCATATTAGGCAGCAAATATAGAAAAATATGCAAATACCTGATACTTCAGATGAGTTAATGTCACAGTGTTCCCCCACAAATGAAGGTATTATTCTTAAGTGTCTGAGAAGACATCAGTGTATTTAATAAGTCTTATGATTGATACTTCAAAGAACACAGCCAACTTCAGGTGAACCTTGCTTCTACTCACTGGATGAATCTGTATTAGAGGACCACAGGTTTTCTCTGGGATAGACCCAATTTCTACTTAATTTCCTGTCATAAATTTTGGGGGGGGGGGGGGCGCTGAAATGGTTCAGCTTGATTGACGAAGAGCTCTATTACCCCATCAGGTAACAATTGAGCAGGTCAGTCACTGAACCGAAGTATGCAAAGCCTTTGGAACACCTGACAAGGCCACATTTGCTAAGACATTCATCCACCTGGGTGACAGCAATGTGTAACTGATACCTGAGCATACCTCACACCGTCCTACCTTCATACTTAGCCCGACACCCTCCAGCCTCACAACCTCCATGATCATGACACAAAACAAAAGCTGGAGAAGATAGCCACCACTTAATCAGACCACGGCCAAAGCCAAGCCCTGACATGCCCCGAGACACGGAGAAGCCTGGCCACAAGCCTACTGGATTTATCGGTGATGGGAGCAGAAGACAAGGGTAACTATGACAGCCAAGGCAGGAGCACCCCAGTTGCTCTGGCCAGTCAACGGGCCACCTAATCTCATTTTCCACATAGCTCTATACAAGGCATTGCCAAGCCAAGTCATTGAATGAACTTTCTAGAAGGGGCTACAGGATTACATGGGGGACATTTAGGAGTATACAATGAAGATTTATGCCTCCTGTCTCCACCTCCTTGAGGGAGGTCCACACCCTAGATGGAGAGCAGCAGAAACAGAAAGGAGATGCCACAGAGCCCAGGTATGGTGGATCAACACTGTCCTCTTTCACACACTCATCTTTCAGCCTTAGGTTCGCCAAGGAACCTAGAAAAGGCTACATTGGTGACCTTTACAAACCACCCTCCTCCCTCCTCCAGCCCTGCGTTTTCCTTCCACCTCGGTGCTAAGCAAACTCTAACACATAGGAGGGGGGCCCTTAGCACAATGTCCCGGGTGGATTCTGTGGCCCAACTCGGCATCGGGGCCCAGCATCACAGATACCCCCAAAGGCCCTCTGGTGTGCCGGTGACAGAGGTCATCCTCTGACAGGCAGGAGAGAACCAGGGGTGCTTTACAAACAAGAGGGTGGTATATTTCCAAACAGTACTGCAGGGCGGCCCCAGTGATGCCCAGTGGCTCTGGTGGAGACCTGGCAAGCAGAACCTTGAATGGCAGACATACTGCCAGCAGGCTTCTAGCTGATCTCACTGTTCACATTTCAAAAGGGCCAACACCATCTTCACAGTTCAGCCCAGACAGAGCAAGGTCTCCACAGCCTAGACACAGCCCTATGGGGGCCAAGCCACCACCCACATCTGGAGTCTGCTGACTCTGGAGACCCCTTCCCCCACATACGCATCCCACCCCAACACTGCAACCTGCTGCTAGCGACCTCTCCCCTTAATGGACCTGTCTGGGGATCTGTGAACACACACATTATGATAGGTGTCACTTTCTGCCACACAAGTGAACCCACCCCCGGATAAAATCTGCCTCCCCTCCATTCTTAAGCCAAACCCTCAGAGGCACACTGCAGGCCAGAGGCTGAGTGCAACCCTTCTAAGGTGGTTCTAGATAACAAGTCACTAGGTCAGTGGGAATGAAGCTTCCCAGTTACATAACCGCAAAGGCAAGGTCCTGGGTGAGTTTCTTAAACAACAGTGAATCGGTATTCTACCTTCTGCCAATTCTTCCGTTTAATCTCAGAAGCCCAGGCGGAGCTGCTCCTCTGAAGCCATCCAACGCTTTAAGGAGGAGAAAGCTCCGGCCCCACTTCCCTGGGCTCACTGGGGAAGAATCCCGCAGCTCCGCCCCGACATCTGGTTTCTATTTCATACCCCTGTTGTCACATTACATAAGGAGCAGATGATATGAGGATCACCACACAAGTTCCAGCCCAAGCCTCACAAAGAATGCCCAGGCCCTGTTTATTCTATCCAGGCCCACATGTCCACCGGCCCCGGGGGGGTGCCTGGGCGGCTGCAGTGCCCCAAACCCGGTGCCCTCGCCCAGCCCAGAGGGCGGAAGACCTCCTGGGATCCACTGCGTACGTGGAGTGCCTCCAGGTCCATTTGCCTTGGGGTGACCTCTGGCCTGTGTTCCGTTTCCCTGCACCTAGAAAAAGAGTTGTTAGCCTTGGAGATGTGTAGGAATGTGACACAAGCTTGAGGTACCAAGGACCTCCGCCAGCTTAGCCCGTATGGGACCTAAAGGAAAAGAAAAACTCCTACTAGAGGGCTCTCCACAAGAATCCCCAGGGCTCTCTAATCCTGTCCCCAAAGCACACTCCCTACCCCCACCTAGCCTCCGCTTATGTGGGGACACTGAGGGTTACTGTTGGTAGAACACATCAGTGCCGCTATGCCAACAACCAAAGGCAGGAGCCTCTCAGAAGGCACTGTGTGGACTGTTCTCTTGACCCCCAGGTCTCTCATGAGGCCACAAGAGACGGGGAGAGTGACCGAGGCAGCCCCTCGGGGTCCACATCAAAGGTCTTCCTGAGAAGCCCACCCTCGGCGCCCTTGGAGAAGCCATTCCAGATGGGCATAAACCCCTAGCTGGGCAAATACCTGAGGGGCTGGGGCCTGGCAGATGCTCAGTACGCCATGGAAGTCTTGCTAGGTGAATGGTCAGGTGCCAGTCTCCAGATTGCTGCTCTGTCAGAAGATGTGAGAAGTGGCAAGCCAGGACCTGGGTCTGTTCTGCCGGGCTGGCTGGAGCTCCCAGCCTGCCACAATACGCTTGAAGTTCCCAGACCTGGTGCAGGGGTCCACAGAGAGTGGCCTGGTGGACAGATTTCCAGTCAGTTCCTCCACAGGGGAGCAGGGACCATCAAGTATTTCTTGAGTAGAACTGATTCATGAGCAGCAGCCAAGGGACAGTGCGGGTGCCCTAAGAGAGCAATTTCCATAGCATAACAAAAAGTTGGCACAGTGGAGATTCTGGCTAAGGGGCAGTATCTAGCAGAGCCCACAGGCAGGGTGCTCCGAATTGCCAGCGAGAAGCCGTATAATGCCGGGCACGGCTTCTGCTGGCTTGCAGATAGCCAGTGTTTGAGTTACCCCTTCTCTGCCTCATCCCATGAGTGGTGACAATGGTGACAATGGACACACAGGGCTCAGGATCAAGGATGAGACCCTGATGGCAACGGACTAGACCTAAACCACATGCAGACGGAGGGTTCTGAGGGCAGGTGGGCGTGGCTTTCAGGAGGACTTACACCTGACCACATTTCCAGTAGGATGGCCACACCTGACTGGCGGGATATGATCAAACTATCCCTTAATTGTATTCATTTCCCTAATCTGGGTTCTCCCTTGTGGACGGCTGTGTTCTTTTCTCCTAGTGTCTCTCTAGTCACAGCAGTGCCAAAGAAACAGGAAACAGCCTGGGTTGTGAACAGACTTTAATAGCATCCACTGCCTGTAGGGAGGCAAGGCCAAGGTCACTGCAGGTAAAGGAGGCCTAAACCAAACATCCAAACAAATGATAAAGCACACCCACACCTCACACCTGAATTACTACAGCCCCTCTCCAGACTAGCGACATCCATGACACAACCTGGGGACATTGATACAAACCCTGTGTAAGGTGACTAAGCCTTATGAAACTATATTATTAAACCATTATGTTAGGCTCTCTTCCCAGAAGACTGTTGAGAAATGCCTCCATGTTCAGCTGATACGTCACATGCTCTGACACTAGAGTTGGCTTTCAATTGCGGGTGCTTTCCCTCAAACATGGCTGCCGTGCAGTCACTAGTGCCCACCCTACCATCTTGCAGCTGGCAGGTGCCTTGAGACCAGAGGCCAGCCGCAGGAGGTCTACAAGCCTGCTGAGCCCAAGTGTCCCGTGTGTCAATGTCGGCTATGCCAAAAGCAGTCCCACAGGCGGCAGTCTCGTCGGTCACCTCTTACTCTCACAACTCTTGTTTCTCCTTCCTTGGTGCCTAAAATCTGCCTCATGTGTACCAGACAGGAAGGGCCCTCTTCTCTCTGCCCCTAAGGACTGTGGCCAGGCCAAGGCAGGTCTGCAGCCACTCCTGCCTAATACCAGACATTGGTCCTTAGTAGCTGAGGAGTTCATCTCCTGGATAAAAAGGGAAGATCAGCAATGCTGGTACCACAGACCACCAAGGCTGGAGGATGCTGGAAAAGAGCAGGGGCCCAAGGTCCACCAAGATGTCCAGACAGAGGTGTGGCTACGGTTGTTCCTGGCCTGAACCACTTCTCCCCAGGAAGCGAGACCTGGACAGGCCCCACCCAAGGCACTAACTCCCCCCCAAAGGGCTAAGCGGATGTGTATGATCTTGCTAGAAACCTATCCCAGGATGGTCTCTGCAGGAGATGCCTTCAGTGCTTACCCACATTTCAGCCGACACTAGTGTGGGAAGAACAAACGGACGCACGTCTGTCTCCTGTGTAAGCAAGCACCAGGCACAGCAGCCGCAGGTTCCACTTCCCAACCTCAGCAGTCAGAGTGCACAGCTGTACAGCTTTTCGTTCACAGCAGCTGGGCCCCATCTCCTCTGCAGCCTGACACTCAAGAACTGTACCCCCACTCTTCGCCCCTAGTACTCACCCACCTCCCCTCCCTGGTGTGTGAGTAAAAGAGGCCGGAGTCGTCAACAAGCTGATTGTGTACCATGTTGCAATGCCTGGCACAAGCAGGCCCTCGGCCTCAAGGTGCCCCGTGCAGGCTGGCATACTGGGCGGCAGGTGTCAAGTGCTACACAAATAGCAGACTGACTGTTCTTCACTGGCGTCAGTTGTCTTAATCCACAGAACACAGAATACCTAGTCTTCCTGACATCTCAGTCTGGGAAATGCAAAAGTCAGAGTGCTACACCATGGAGTTGGAAATAACAGATTAAAGATATAAAATGACACTAAATACTGAGGCCTCTCTAAGAGTGGATGTCTCTACTGTGACCCTCAACAGAAAACAATGTGGCCTCTCCCAAGTCATACCGAACAGTCTCAGCATCTTACAGAACTTCAAATATATCCTCTGCACAGACACAGAAAAAGCACACATTTAGAACTGCATTCTGGCAAAGGAATCTTAACAGCAGACACTACATCCAGAACAGGATGCAAGAATAACAGTTTGTTTCGAGGGTAACAGAAAGAAGTCTGGAGAGACTGACTGAGTTCTTAACCTTGGGGGCTACAGGCACCCCCGAGCCACTCAGTGAGGAAAAAAAGAAGCTCAAGACGGTTAGTTTCAAGCTCTTACAGAGCAAGAACTCTGTGACATGCTCAGACCCCACACTGACATGGAGAAGGTAAGATGGAAAAACTGCTCAGCTGAGTCTTGACAAAAACTGAAATGAAAAATCACAGTCCAGCAGTAACCAGTCTAGAGCAGGGGAATCACAAAAACACTATCACAAAGCAACTGGCTCATCTGAGGCAGAGAAAGGGCACCACGCAAAGGCCGCCAGAGTTACACGGAAGACCCGTTGTGCCACCACCAGAACCTTGGTGCCAGGAGCCCCAGCCATAAAGGGCAAACAAGAAGAAAATCATCCCTACAGCCTGAGTGGATTCATATGGACGACAGGGCACTGCTGTGCATCCTTACTGTGCTCACCAAGGAAGCCACTGTGTGCATGGACACACAGACACATGCGTGTGCATGTGGCTATGCACACTTGTATACTTCCCATGTCCCCTCAACTGTTTCACAGGCCAAAGCCAGAGTTGGCAAAATGCAATGCAAGAGTGTCTCCTCTATGGTCCTCTTACTCTAAATCTTATATTATTTACAGTTTTGTTAGGCAAAACAAGCTGCTGTGTGGTGACGAAGAAAGTCAAATGGCTCCTTCCTTTCTCTGTCCAAATAAATATATGAAGTCACGCTAGCCTTTATGGACAGGGGAACCGGGAACAGGCTTCCCCACCAACATGTCCTTGGTGCCCAGTTAGTGTTTCCTGTGACAGGTCATGAAGGCATGCTCACCCTCAACTGTAGCACAGTAAAGACAACAGAAAGAGAAGGACTGATCAGAGCTCAACACAGCCTGCAAAACAGCCACACTCTCCTGCAGTCTGGGACTGCGGTCCCAGCCCAAGGGCTGGCAGGAGCCAGTGACCTGGGCAGGTTCCCATCCTCCAGCTTCTTCAATAAGGAGATCCAGTTCCACGTTCCCAGACATCCTAGGGAGACAACACGGAGTCCTGGGGACACAGTCTGCTGTCCTCTCCACAGGAAGAGGATGAGGAGACTGTAGCCAGAGGTGGCCTAGGCAGGCACAGCAGGAACACAAGGCCAAGGGAGGACTAGGGTGCTTTCCTCTCCTGACCTCTGCCCGCAGCCTCCTTGGGAGGTTGGTAGGAGGTAGGAGGGTAAGGAAGTCCTGTTATCTGCCCAGTTCTCCGTTATTCGCAGACAGATGCACCTCTGCTTTAATTCACTCCACAAGCCAGCAAGGCAAGTGGCAGAAACAGGAGTTCAAAGTAGGGCAAGTGCAGGGATAAAGGCTGGCAGAGACCCTGTCCTGAGGACCCTGGCTGCTGACTAGGTCCCTGTGAAGACAGACCAGGCTTTGGGACCACAGCCCTCTCAGGAGGGGAAGACACAGCAGAGGCCTGGCACATGCCCTATGGGGGTAAAATCAGGAAAGAGGGTGCTTTCCTGGGTTCATAACCACCACTCATCTTTCAGGAGTTCAGGAAAGACGTCAGCCCATAAAACATGACAGGCATTGCTGGAATATGTGCCCCAACATGTATTCTGAGCAGTGCCCCTAAATAATAGACAGAAATTAACCTAAACCCTCTCTGGAAGAATGTGCTATCAAGCCCAACATTGTGTCCATAAAAAGTTATAAGGTAATAAAATGATAATAAAACACCAGTAGTAGCAGAGTCAGGCCAGAAAACATAGGCCTCACTCAAGGGTCCTGTTGCTTCGTGTGTGCTCTCGGTGCCTTCTCCCTTTACCAAAGAGGGGAGATGATAGGTCAGACTTTTTCTTCAGAAAGGTTAAGGAGTAAATGGGATTATATGTACCAGCTATTACTATTAATACAAGAAATGGGCAGGGTTGAAATAACCCAAATAGAACTTGCAGAAATAAAAACTGCAATCATTAATGTTTTAAAACGAAATGACCAGCTAAATGATCAAGTAGATAGAGCAGGTAAGAGGACTGAGGAGTAAAACAGCCCTAAAGAAGTAATTCAGGATGTAGCATAGAATGACACAGGGTGGGAGGCAGGGACTTGAAGGATAGATAGAGGGAGATAGCTCTAGCTTGTGTCAACTGGATTTCAGCAAGAAGAGAGATGTTGGGATAGAACATCAGGGCTAGAAAAGCTTTTGGGTAAAAATCATGGATCATGTGAGAAACAGACATAGCCAGGCCACTAAACTGTTAGTCCAGGACAGACCCAGACACCCACAGAGCTCCAGTGCAAGACAGAGGCAGCACGTCAGGCATGGGGACTATTATAAATATGCTCTCCAAGAACCACTGGAGTCACAACGATAGGAAAAAAAAAAAAAAGAATTGTCTGAGCAAGGCAAAATTTGCTTCTGTAGAAGGGTGAGCAATCAGCCAAAAATCTGGCAAGCACGCGCAATGAGCAGGAAGGCTACTCCCCTAACTCCGCAGGCCTCACCCCTCTGCTCTGATTGGTCGAGTTCAGGTTCACAATCTACCCGTGACTGGCTATTTTGAATAAAGTGTATTTACATAAAGTGATTTTTTAAGAGAAAAAAGGAAAGAGAAAGGGAGCAGGAGTAAGAAAGAAAAGGAAAGAGTATAAAATGATTTTAAAATAAGATTAACAGCACACAATCTCAAAATATATCTGCACCCACCCCATTTCTAGAACAGTCTGGGTATGTCATAATTCACGGCTGAAAAGAAACCAATTTAAGACACAACCTTGAATTTCAAAAATCCTTCCTTATCCCAAAGCAGTTCCTCTTTTCTTAAACAACACACTTTGATAGAAAAGACATGTTTTCTCACAGGGACAAACAAGAGACATCGTAATAAAGAGCGCTGGGACTGTGGCCAGGGTGGGAAGGAGCCCCGTATCCAAGCAACTCTGGGAGGCAAGAGGGGCAGGCCCGCTCTCACTCTCTCACCAGCAGCAAAGGCCTTCTCCCTGTGACTGGAATCCAGACAGGAGGGAGAAACAGTAAGCTTGATTCTAGTGAAAACCTCGCATGACAAGGAGTAACAAGAAGACTGCCAGGCACTAAGCAGTATCCTCCAACTCCTACAGCCCAAGCTACTCAGGGGGCCGATTGAGATCCTGAGGACCATGGTTCAAAGCCAGCTGATACAGACAAGTGTGCAAGGCTCCATCCCCAAAATAACCAGCAAAAAGCTTAGCTGGAGGCACAGCGAAAGTGATGAAGTACCAGTTGAGCAAGCAAGCATGGACCAAAAAAAAAAAGAAGTTAAAAAAGCAAGTGAGAGTACGTGACAGGTAAATATAAATAAATATGACAGGTAAGGCCAAAATCCTTCACCTTAAGAAATCTGAAAAACTGTAAAAGGTAAGGCTAAAATCTGAACAGAAAAGCTGGCCAAAGGAAGGGACTGAAAGAGTGCCTTTTGTTAAGTCAAGGGAGAGATGTTCCTCGTGGCGCTCTGCAGGTGCAGCGGCGTGGGGACAGGCACACTCCGAGGGGACGGGTAGAACACGTGGGGTGAAACTGAACAGCCGTGTCCTTGCCCGTCTTCCAGCAGAGAGCACTTCTGTAATCTGCTCTGAAGGCCACGACTCCAACACTGGCAAGTACCAGCCCGGCTGCGGTCGTTCACTGCAGGCCGCACAGAGACAGAGGGGTGGGGGACAGCCGGAAGGAGCGAGAGGAGCTCGTGCACGCCGCTCCAGCCCCGTGCAGGAGCGAGGAGGGCCGCCCGGAGGGCAGGCACAGGGACAGGGTCAAGGTGGGGCCCCGTTTTCACTTTCCTGGGCCCAACTGCCTCACAGAATGCATTCAGGTGTCACACAATCAAAAAAACGAAAGTAAGTCATAAGGTATCAGGAAGCAGGAAAACTCAGAAATGGAATAAAACAAAAGCAAATGAACCCAGTTTCGGGTAAAGACTGAAACTACCCAAGCGCACTGGACACCGTGTTTGGATAATTTACCCTTCACTAGCACTGAGCTCCCCTGACTTGGTTTCCTTTTCACAGAGGCACAGGTAACATTTTCTGAGCATTTGGGGACTGAACAAATAAGTAAGCCATGGATCCTGGGAGCTATATACTGCTTATTAGACCGGAAGAGAAAAAGGGCAGCTGGTGGCCCTGTGGTACTGGCTGTATGCACTGGAGGTAGAGTGAGGCTCACGTGCCAGCGCGTGGGAACAGGGTGCACTACCTCCCAGCTCTGACCGCCAGAAACACTGAGCACACGCAGCACCCGGCACTTGTTTCTAGACACCTTCCTCTGAGTAAGGGACACAGGCCTCCTAAGAGGAACAGCAACTTCAGAGCCAGGCATGGAGGACAGTAAGGGACCTGGGCATCGGCTGCGCCAGAGTGGAAGGACCCATCAAGGCGCCCAACTCGGATTCCCACAGGTTGAGCGTGGAGCAACTAGACAGCCGAGTAGCTAACACGCATTCCAACTAGTGTAAACAAACAAGGGGGAAAGGGAAGCTGCTCTTCACAACAGAAAAGCAATGCTGAACGCATTGCGAACTTCTGACAGGAAGCTCACGTCACTACGGACCTCCTGAACCAAAAGGCATGGCCTAAGCCTGACTATGAGGAAACACACACACACACACACACACACACACACACACGACTGAGACCTAAAGAGACTCGGAAGGAACACACAGATTGGCAACAAGTCGAGCTAATGGAATTTAGGGAACATCATCCAAGTTTTAGTAGGAACTGTGACCCGCACAAATTGTCTATGCAGGAACATTCAACAATGTAGGTTGAAGACAACAGTTACAGACAAAAGACAAAGGATCTACAATGAAAAAGGCTTTCCAGCAACTTCTAAAGATGTAATTCCATTCCTGGAAGAAAAATAAGAACAAGGAAAACACAATCTGATATCCAACAAGAAATGGGATACAAGTGAAATAAACACACAGAAAGTATGCAGAACAGACTACAGAAGCAGGAACAATAACAAGACTTTAAAACATAATATCATTAAGATGAAGAAGCAGAGACCACAGTGTATAGCAGCAGTTCCTGTAAAAAGCCACCTGTGCCGTCAACTGCTCAGCACCCAACATGAATGGAAACTCACAGACCTATCAGTCCTCCAGATCAGGAACTGGACACCCAAACAGAAACATGGTACTTCAAAGAAGATACAAACCACTTATGTTAGACACTCAAGTTCACCTGGCCTTTGAGTTTCCATCTCTACACATCGCCAGGAAATGACCAGCCTGGCAACCCTGGCAAGACAGGAGTGAGAACAGAGCTGCTCAGAGCAGTCCACATGGACTGGTGAAGCCAGTGTGTGTGCATCAGAGCCCAACACTGGAATCTTCCATGGCAGTTAATCCCCACGTCAGCTCCCACAACAGCCTCATTTTGGTGTGCCACAAAAGCACACAAAAGAACATTCACATTGCCACACTTACAGGCAGGCTTCTCTACAAACAAGGCACAGGCCATCACGGGGCGAGGAGTACTCTGTAAGAATGCATAGACACAAACACTAAGCGCCAATGGAAACCAACTATACTCATACACACAACTGGTTCCCAAGTTTCATCCAAAAAAGCCCCCAATGTTTTCTATTGTAATAAACATATAATTCTATTTACATGAAGTATAAAGAACACAGAACTAAAATCATATTGCTTAGGAATGTGTACATGTACGATAAAACTTTTTAAAGCAAAGGAATGAGAAGCAGAAGGTCAAATCTGCCGTGTGCGGGACCAAGCGGGCGACTGTTTGGTTCTGTTACTTCTTTATATGAGGCACACAATCTAGGTATTTCTTAACAGGACAGTAGGTATGGGTGGGAAAAGCCAAAAGGGCCTGCATAAAGAAGGCTAAGAAAATGTGGTCATCATCATAAAAAATAAATCTGCAGAGAATTACCGAGAATGGCATGAGGTAGCCCACCAACCTCTGACAGCAAATGAGGTCTGAACTTACTAGAGATGGAAAGAAGGGGGATGCAATTTGAGACACATTCCTTAATCTGAAGTCTTCTAACAGTAAACAAAATCAGTAATCTCTAGCTATACCCTTTTCTAGCTCTTAAGTATTGGCAAATACAAAACAGACTGGTCATAGAGGAACTTATTACTGGCTCTTGGAGTCTCGTCTTAGCCATCTCTAGTTTCCCCCATCTTAATGATCCTGCTGACACCTCAAGCAGTGTCAAGTGACTGGGGTTTCCTTTGCTGGAGGACAGGTACCTTGCTTCCATTCAGATTTTGGCACTGTATGATGATACAGTGGCTGGCTGGCTGGGGCAGTCGAGTTTTCCACTGACATGCAGAGAGCCTTTCAATGAAAAGGTATTTTTCAAGCAATTCCTTCACCACCTTTGGTGAAATTCTTTTCAGGAGCCCTCTGATGTGTACTGTCAGCGGTTACCAGGCCACTGCTATGTCCCTTTGACTTGTCCCCTAAATGGCTGTCCTCTGCCACCAATAGATCCTAGATACTGTCCCTAACCAGCAGTACTCCTGCATTTGGGAATGGATACTCAGGGAAGGTGAAGTTAAACTTTCTAAGATCAATGTAGACTCTCCTATATTCAATGGGGGAGGGGGGACCCATTAAAAGGTGTATATATGTTTCTAAACTTTTGACTCCAAGTTTAGAAACAAGTAATCATACAATAATAAAGTAAAATCAATTAGCTTTAGTATTGTTTAATTTATCATGTGCAAGTGTAATTTTGTTACCATCTATTGTGTTTACCTGTAGATTCATAGTCATATTCTAATGACTACAAATGTGGGAAACAATGCAACCTATGTTTCTCTTGGTCTGGTTTACTTTTCTTAATATAATTTTTTCCAAATCTTTCCATTTCCTTACAAATGGCGTAATATCATTCTTTCTGATGGAAGCACAGAATTACATTGTGTATATATACCATATTTTCTTAATCCATTCGTCTACTGAGAGGAATATGAGTTGATGTGGCAATGAACATGGTTGTGCTAGTAGCTTTAGTGTGGCTTTGTTTGTGTTCTAGTGGACAAATGCCCAGGAGTAGAGTTGCTAGTTCATAGGGAAGCTCTATGTTTAGTCTTCTGAGGAACCTCCATACTGCTTTCCAAAGTGGTTGAACAAGTTTACATTCCCACCAACAGATAGTAGCAAACCAAAAGTCTTCATTTAAAAAAATAAAAAAAGGCATATGTGTCTAGTAAGGTTTATTAGGTAGACTTCCTCTGCTTTTCCTGGCTTTTCTTGTTTGTTGCTTTACTACTCAGCCCTTTTTCTTTTCTTTTTCCCCATCCTGAGTATCTAAGGAATATTTTCAAAATAAAATACAAACCTGAACCTTTACCACATATTGGAGGTACAAACAAAACTTCAAGGGCAGCAGCTAAAAGAAGTACAGCCTGGCACATCCTGTGAAGCCACAGACCAGTTCTGCCACAATACACCAATATGAAGTTCAGATGGAGAAACAGAGCCATACCGTACATATATTCCAAAAAGGAAGAAAATTAGCTGAGTGCTGATGGCTCACACCTGTAATCATAGCTACTCAGGAGGCTGAGATCTGAGAATTGTGGTCGGAAACAACCCAGGCAGAAAAGTCTGTTTGACTCTTACCTCCATTTAACTACCCAAAAAAACAGAAATGGAGCTGTGACTCAAAATGACTCTAGCCTTGAGCTAAAGAGCTCAGGGACAAAACCCAGGCACTGAGTTAAGGCCCAATGACCAACAACAACAAAAAATTAAACACAAGAGAATGGTCGCAACATGATTCTTCAAGCAATTTCAGCAATATTTAAACTCACTCGGGTAAAATAAATGAATCTTGTTCCTTGCAAAGCCTTTTGCTATTAAGTGTTTGCTCTGGTAGAAACCCACCAAGGCCAAGAGGCCACTATGTACGCACACTGTGGCCTCCCCATTTGGTGACCAGCTCACTACCACACAGCAATCAGCTCACTCAAGCTGCTCCCTGGGAAGGTACTAATGGAGGCTGCATAGGTAAGCTGAGAGAGCACCTTGGAAAGCCCACTCATATGGTCTGTCAGTTCTCAGTAGGCACAACTGCAGACCAAAGTCATGCACCACCTGCTGTCTCCTTCTTAGTGAAGGCTTTGCCAGCTGATCTCAAATTCCCCATTCTTTGGATTGATGGCCACAACACAAATGGTATGGATGAGATGCTGAAGAAAAAGACGAAAACACCAGGGAAAGAGAAACTACAAGTATGACTGCACATCCTACCTAGCTCAGAAAGAGCAATATCTACACTGACCAGGGGAGGGAGAACAACTGTAACTCACGAGGTGTCCAAAGGAAACCTTCTAAAATTAGCAAGATCTTTAAGACACCAAAGTATCCTTTCAGGTTAAAAGTAGGAAATAGTCTCTTGGGTGCAGGAATGACTAAATAGCTACACCAAATGAATGAAGATGGACCTCTAATCTTATACCACATGTAAAAATTAAGTCAAAACCTACCAATGACCTAAATATAAAAAGTAAAACCACAGAGCTTTTAGCAAAAACCTAGAGAAAAATTTTCATGACCTGGCATTTGCCCATGGTTTCTTAGATATGACATTAAAGGACAAGCAACAAAGGGGGAAAGATATAAACTGAACCTCATCTACAATTTAAGCTTCATTGTACAACTACTTAAATATGATAATAATAAAGATTTAATACCAAAAGTATGAAATTAAAGCTGAAGGACCAGAAAACACTGCAAACAGCATGAAAAGTCAACGTACTGAAAAGGAGGAAAAAAACTGTGAATCCATAAGACATGAAGTATTCCTCTAATTCAACAACTACAAACTAAACTAAAAATTGGTCACATCTTAAATAGCTGTTTCTCCAAAGAAGACAGACAAATGGTCAGTAAGGATATAAAACGATGTTCAGATCTCTAATTATTAGGCAAATGCAAATCACAGCCACAATGACATATCACTTCACACCCACTAGAGTAGCTACTTTCAACAAAATGGAAATAATAAATGTCGGGTAGGATGTAAAAACAGCCCAATCTCTGTGCACTGCTGAGGAAAAAACAAAATGGTACAGTGCTATGAAAAAGTTGAGAAGTTTCTTAACAATTACATGCAGAACTATCACATGATTCAGTATTAGGCTCCTAGGGATTTGCCTAAAAGATCTGAAAGCAGAAACTCAAACATATAGCCACCTATGTTTAAAGCAGCATTATCCATAGTAGCCAAAAAAGTGTTTTTGTCCATCAACAGGTGAATAAACAAGATGTGACATATACATCAAGGAAGCAGTAGGTAGGCTTAAAAAGGAATGACATTCTGACACATGCTACATACAGATGTATCCTGAAACATTACATGTGGGAGATAAGCCAGGAACGAGAGGACAACCATGGCATGGTTCCGCTTACTTGAGGTCCCTACGAGTCAGATTCATAGAGACACGAAGTAGGATAGAGGCCTGCAATAACTATGAGAATTAACTGTTTCAGTGACAGAGCCTAGGGAACAGCAAGTTAAGAGTTTAATGAAGACAGAGTTAAAGTTTAGGAAAACAGGAAACAGGAAGTGTTGTGGAAGTGGATGGTAGTGATGAATGTGCAACTGTGTACGGGGACTTTACAGTCAAAATGTAAACATGGGTGGAATGGTAGCTTTTACATTATCTGTAGTTCATCACAATAAGTAAAAATACAATGAAGAAATCAGTATACATATTGAAAATCAGACGGAAACAACACCCAAAAAGAACGAGAGGTTGCTTTACAGACATCGAATGGCCTCGGATGTACTCACTGAAAAAAGCACTGGAATGGAGTACACACGGTCCAGTATGATTTTAAAGTCCATCTGGTTTACTCAACTTCTTAGGCCTTTCCCGCTGGCACCCCGGCAAGCCAGGGCCTCAGTGCCTCTCTAGTCCAAGAACTGCCCCCACACACCCCATGAAGAGCCCAGCTGCTGACAGCATCTGATGGAGCGGTTCCCAAGACAGCCCTGACCTCAAGCTCCTGAAGAAAAGCATGAAATGGATGCACAGCCTCCAACTTCCCCAGACTGGCGCGTTCAGGGAACCCGTGAGACCACATCAGGCACTACTGGTTCCCACCTGCACCTGTTTCTTGGAACAGCTTCACCTGTGAGGACTAACTGCCTTCACTGCACGCACGTTTCAGGCCCCCAGGAAGCCGCAGGCACCTGGGGTATGTGGCTCTGTCTCGACTGCCCCCACACAGGCAGGCTTCCTGGAGACGCTAGCCCAGCCCAGGAGCCTTACTTACCAGGCCCACCTGCAGTGGCAGCAGTCCTTTCCCACACGGTGCCACAGGCCCGGCAGCTCGGGCGGCACTCCTCACGTGCACACAGAGAAGCGGCTGCACCCTACCTGTACCCAGCTCGAGTCAGTGGAAGGCAGGCACAGGCTCACATCAACCTGCTGCAGACCCTCGAATCCCGGGAGAGACTCAGCTCTTCTTACCAAAACAGAATAACATACTAAGTTAGCAGTGCAGACACCCAGATTTACTTCTCATTCATAAACCACCTTTAAATTGTGATCACAGCTCTCGTGTAGAGGTAGAAAACAAGCAGACACGGAATATTCTGAGCTAACTTACCACCATGGCGGGAATTGGCCCTGGATGGCAGCTCTGCCTCTGGGCTTTTGAGGGAGACATCCCGGCTCCCACGATGGGACCCACACTCGTGGCCTGACCCAGCTCCCCAAAGTGTGGTCTGGGTGCTCACTGCACCTTGGCATCTGCCAGCCCTCTTGGTTTCCAGGGGCTGTGGTCTCAGCTCTGCCCACAAGGACGCAGCTGGAGAAACTCTCCTTTCTCATCAGTGTACATTAACTGTACAAAAGGGCTTCATTGTGATATTCCCTTACATGTGTACAGTGGACTCTGATCAAATTTACTATTATACTCATTCAATACCTCTATCAACTCCCATCTTTCCTAACAGTATTAACTGGGCGTCATTAGGCTATCTTCATTTATATATGTAAAAACTCTGATCATGTTCACCTTCCCAGAACCCTCTCTTTTCTCTCTCCCCTCTCCTGTGGCTTTCCCTGCCCACCTCTACCCTACTACTAGAAAGTGTCTCTTTTATGATCATCCCCTGATAACAGGCAATTAGTTATGACTTGCCAACTTGCATCAATCACCCTAAAAACACCAGCAGCTTGAGTTCTTTTCAAGGACTCCCTGGAGGAGTCAGGACAGGATGGAGCCTTGTGTTTTGGCCTGAATGTACATTGAGGACAAAAGAAAGCTATTCATTTCAGCCTCTTCTGATGATATAGGCCAAGCACCACAATGGTGTCCCAGACAGTGAGGGGAGCTACAACAGGAGCAGCACAAATAAAACCCACGTTTATTCTGAGAGTCTCAGGGACTGGTTAGAAGAGCCCACTACAAGTTTCCTGCAGTTTTCAGACTGTAGCCATAAGCCTTCAGATCTGGACAGAGAGGAGCATGATCTCAACCCCTGTGCTCCCAGACACTAAAATAACTGCCAACTTCACACACAGAGATCTTTCCAAACCCTTCTGGAATGCACAATAAAAGAAGGCAGATGTTCCTGATGAATATAACACCGTACCAATAAGACTGAGGGGCAGAGAGGGGGAGAGCAGCTAACGTTTCCATAACTAAGTCACATCCGTGCCCAGCATCCTCCCCGGTAAGCAGCAACTGCGTGTGCCAAGCTTGGCGCACGATGAGAAAGGCCTCTGTGTCGTGAGCAGCAATTTGTCTCTGGCCATCTCTACCTCAGGGTGCCCATCCTGGGGCTGTGAGGGCAGCCAGCCCTGGCTGGGGAGACGGGAGCGGCAGAGCTGGGCCTGGTGTTTATGTCTGATCCAGACAACTGGGGGCTTATGACGATTTACTGACGCAAGAGCTCCCTCACACTGCATGCCAGAAATTAATCAGGGAGGAGGAATTCTTTTTAAGAAACCACTTGGCAGCCACTGACCAGCCAGAGCCTGGGTGTGTAAGCTGAGCTCCGCCTCTGGCTGCAATGCAGGCAACGAAGGCACAGCAGCACACCCAGGACTTCCAAGCAGTGCCAGGCTGGCAAATCAGGCCTGGGACCAGGCTGAGGGGGTCCTGTCACCCAGCCCGGCCCTACCACTGCAGGGATGGCCTCTCTCAGAGCTTCCTTCAGATGGCTTCTTGAGAAGGCCAGTGTTCACACACTGAAGGGAGCCCTATCTTGTCATCTGATGGTAAAAATCTCTTCTTCGAAGCTGGGTTCTAAGGTATAAGTCAGAAACCAAAAGAGGAGCACGCAAGATGAAAATGTCAAGTCTGACTCCAAGTCTTCTTGCCAGTGAGGATGAGATGCAGCCCTGGTTCTGGGGCGGTTGCAGGCTTGTGTGATGAGTCCAGGAGCTGGCCTCTGCCTGGGGCTAGAGCCCAAGCAGCATGCCACCCTCACTCAGTCCTCATGACGGTCCTAGGAAACGGTCCTCATGACCCTCACCCAGCGAGGGGCGGAGGTCCATGGCTCCATGGGAGGAAGAGGGGTCCAGAGCAAGCAGCACACTTCTAGGCCCTACACGGGCCACAGCTCCTGCTTGGAGAACAGGAGGACACCCCAGGCAAGACGCTGTGAGGGACCCCAGTGGCCCAACTGCAAACTCTCAGGGGAATCACAACCATGCCCCATGGGCCCCGGGCAGGAAAAGAGGCCACTGCATACTAGTTCAGCCTGGCTCCACAGGATTGGGCAAGAACCCCTGGAGCCTTGGCCAGCTTTTACCACCAGGGAGACAGGAGAGTGACAAAAAGAAGTACAGAAGAAAACCTGAACACCTGAACTCTGTCCCTATGACTATTGTCCACTGTTCCAAAGCGAGTTGTCCACCAACTGGAAAAGACTGCCATTACCTCTGAGGGATGGCCAAGGGCCACAAAAGCAGCACACGCCAGCCAACTTTCACACGCTGTTTTCCTACATCTTAGAAGGGCATTGATTCTGGAAAGCAAAGTAACTGCTTTACTACAATGCCAACCAGGCCTGCTAGTCGGAAAGCCTCACCTTCTGAAAGGGAAAAAAATGAACCATCTGTACTCAATTTGTAAATAAGGTACATTCGTTTTTACATAAGCACCTATACTAAATAAATACATTTTAATGTCTAACAGAGTAAACATGGTATTTATAAGTCAACTATATAACATACAATTCATGGATACCAAGCAAAAAGGGTCAGTTTTAATGTGGAAAATAGTTTTCACTCTGTCTTCTTCCATTCCAAAAGATTTTTTTAATTTAAGAGAGCTACTAAAGGGAAGTTCTTTTGTTCCCTACCCTACAGTAGAAGATACTAGAAGTTCTACTTGCCGATCTCTGGCTTATTTCCGACCTTTTTGACCTTGCCTGACACTAGTACATGAGCATCACAGCACCCTGGCACACCAGAGGATGAAATGAAGGAGTAAGTCAGGTTATGGTCCACCCTGCCTGGCAAGACCGGGGCTGAGGTTCACTAGAGCAAGAGCCAATTCCCAAGTCATGGGGGTCAGTGGCATGCAAAGCAGTCATCCACGCATTACTGCTCAAGCTAAGTCCATATTGACCAGGGCAGGGGTGGGGGGCGGGCACGTGGACCAGTAGGAAAGGGCAGGGCAGCTCTGGCCACTGCCTTCAGGTTGGAGAGATTTCACACCACGTAAAAGGTGTGATATAAAAGGTGTGATATAAACCACCTCGTGCTATAAGGGCAGCTCAAGGCCGCAGGTTCTAATTCAATCCACTTTAAACAAAGAAACTACGCTGTAACATTGTTGTGACAATAAAATCAACGCAAGCCACCATGGGACTGTTGAGATACCTTCAACAGTGTCCAACAGTAAAACTTCAAAGACGAGTGTCCTCGGCATAGAAGCATCCTCAACAGGCAGAACAGGGACACCTTAAACAAGTAGCCAGACAAGAGAGAAAGGTGTACCTCCGTTACTAGATCTAAAAGGTGGCTGGCCTTGACATCCACTGGCTCAGCAAACTAAGTGATATCAAGCAACCCTCCGTCAAAAAGGACAGAGGCAGGACGAAGCTGAAAACACAGAGGTGTGTGTGTGTGAAGGCTGTGCAATGGAAGGGCCATCACAGCAGCCAGGGTTTGAGGGGCGAGACTGAGAAAGGAGGAGAAGATAAAAGAAGCACATTTGGGCCCATTTTGCCCCTATGACTGTGGCTGAGTGTAAGCTGGGGCGCATGGGAGACAGCCTGGGACCGCAGGAGGGGCCGGTCGATGCCCCAGACCTGCCCGGAGGCAGAGAGCTGCACAGCAGGAGAGGAGGCACTGAGGACCAGAGCAGCCCACACAGACACTGAACCTGACTTCAACACAGGAGGGAACAGAAGGGCGAAAGATGGATGCTCTATAGTAATGTAAAAGCATATTCCAACATGAAGATGTAGTTATAAACTTGCTTGGGCTTAAAATAGCTTCAAAAACATACAAAGCCAAAAACTGACAGAACTAAACTGAAAAACAACGTCAATCCACAATTAGAGATTTTTAAATGCCATTCTCAGCTACATAGAAAAGCAAGGAATTGTCGAAGTTACAAGATCTGAGCATTAGGAATAACAAACTTCATTAAATCAGCATGTAGAACTGAAGCTGAAGGCCTTCATAACTATTGAAATCTCTTCAGATATGCATAAAACAATTTACAGGGGCTAGGAATGTGGCTCAGTGATAGAGTGCTTGCCTAGCATGCATAAAGTCCTGAGTTCAATTCCTTAGTACCACATAAACAAAAAAGCCAGGAGTGGAGCTGTGGCTCAAGTGGTAGCATGCTAGCCTTGAGCAAAAGAAGCCAGGGACAGTGCTCAGGCTCTGAGTTCAAGCCCCAGGAATGGCAAAAAAATTACAAAGTTGACCATACAGTCAATGACAAAGTAAAACTCAAAGCATTTTGTAAGAACTGAATCATACAAAGTAATTTCAGTGACAATAATGAAATTAAACTAGAAATACCAGGAAGTCTATAAACAGTTGAAATTTATATTTATAAATAACTCATGGGTCAAAAACTAATAGAAAATAGGTGACACTGTAAATCAAATTAAAAAGAAAATAATGTTATCAAGTTTAAACAATCTGCCTAAAACCATGCATACAAGACAACAAACAAAATGCCTAACAAATTAAAATCAGACAAAAGGTAACAATGATATTATAAGCATGTATTATTACACTAATCAAATAAAGGGGAAGAAACTGATGATTAGCTAATGCGAAAAAAGTCTAACATATTAAGCTGAACCACATATAAACCATATTTGCAGATTGAAAAAGATTAAATATTTGTAATTTCAGATGATCTAACCTATATTTTCGTACCTATTCATAATAAAAACTTTAAAAAATCAAATGAGAACTTCATTAATTTACAACTTGCACAAAACCTTCAGCAAATCTCATGCAAAAGGAGTAAAAACTATATGATGCCAAGTGTACAAGTTTCTATGGTATTAAATGCTGGCATGGTGGTTGCAGTGACTGATGGACCGCGTGAGGGTATGAAGATCGTCTGGTCACACACTACAGCTGGTGTGCTTAGCAGTGGCAAATTGCACACCTGTCTGTGGTCTCTCTGGAGGCTGGGAAACGTCAATAGAAGCTCCTCACAACACTCTTCAACAGCAACACGGACAGACAGAAAATCAACTCAACATCCGCCCGCAGTCACTCATTATACTGGTGACCTCACTTTTGCAAGCACCCATAAAACAAGAACAGTGTTGCACATAATTGAGAATAATCCCCAGAGACAAAATTAAAAGCTAGGTATTGATGTACCTACAGTAACAACCAACCACAAAGAATATCCACAAATTTACTTCACTTGTAGAGCTCAAATTTTATTAGACTTTATTAATAAAGTAGCCAGTACACGTATATTTTAGCAATATATTAATATAATTCACAATAATAACAGAGTTGGACAGCACAAGAATTCCCACACAGCCCACCAACAACAGCCTGCAGTTTTCCTACTTTGAGTAACTGATATGATGAGGGTACATTACTGATTATGAAGGAACCAACACTATATACAATTAGAGAAAAATCAAGTTCACCTGGATTTCCTATGCCTTGCATAGGAATCCCTCGTTTCAAGTGAGTGTCACCTCCCTTAGTCCCTTCTTGCTCTATACTCTTGACAGGTCAAGGACAGGAAATATATGCTAAAGGATGCACCATACTGGAATCGAAGGCTTTCTCTTGGTTCAAATGGAGTTACAGATTAGCGGAAGATCACAGTAACTTACAGAACTTTATTTCCATATTCAGGGTATGAAATTAACACATTCTCTCCTCTAAACCAGTTTCAGTGAACAGCTGGTTATCCGCAAGCTGACCCCAGGTAGTAGCATGAACAGAAAGTCTCTGGAGACTCCGCCAGTGAACTCCACCAGGGAACTATGCTGTCTTCAATCAGCTCTGGGAAGGCTGACACTGTCCACTGGCGCAGGAAGCTCACACAGCATTTGGCCCTGGCGAACCCAGGGACCCCCGTACCACCGATCACCAACAGGACTCCAACCTAGTCACAGAAACCCACCTGAGATAGCCAACATGGTTAACGTTCTTCTAATGCAAAGAGATCAGAACTCGGGAGAGGAGACAAAATAAGACCCAAATCTGGCAAGTGAGGAAATGAATCACTTCCATCTCCACCACGTATCGTAGTGATTTGCAGCCCTATCAGATGGCTGCTTCTGGGTTTCACATTTGGGGGCCCTTTCTTTCCCGAACTCACAACTCACTTCCAAGAAGAAGGACATCCACATTTCAGACAGAGCCAACTTCTGCTCCCAAACACACAGTGATAGAGGAGACAGGATGCACCAGAGTGGCCCTGGCTGTGTGTGACACAGGATTCCAGGAACCAAGAATTGACAGGACAACAGGGTTCAAATGAGGTCTGCAGATCAGGCTCCTACCGAACACACAAGCAGACAGAGCCCAGGTCAGGCTCAGAACAAGCAACACACTATAAAGCTGGGAATGCTAGCCTGTTTCTATACGCTGCTACAACTTAGAAGGGATAAAGAACAAGAGGAGAGGGAAGGTCCCCAGGCCCAGGACCCCATGGCAGACACGGGAGCCCTGGAGAACAGAGGGAAAACTCAGCTCGGAGCTGGCGGGGGCCATGCGCCAGATGGACCTTACGTGGGTCCTGAGACCTCTCGGGCACCTCCTGGAACGCCCGAAACGGCTGTGTGCCCAAAGGCCTTCGCGCTTCCTCTCCATGACCTGCCCCGGACACCCCTGTGCAGACCAGGCCATGGCACCCACCCTTCACTTCTTCACTTCTCCTCACCCCAGGAGGCCCTGAAGTCCTCGCAACCAAGGTCTTTCACCTCTGTGGTTCTCAAGACTGACCACTACCTAGCTCAGACTAGTATAAACATCTGCTCACTGATACGTAAGAAATAACAAGCTCCAAGTTTACATTTATCCCAGTTGGGTTTTTAAAACCCCAAAGTACCACTTGACATTCTCATTTTACATATTAACGACATAAAACATGAGAAAATAAGTTCACATTATTTTTCCACAGTGGGTCTCTCTCCTTGCCACAGGTGCCGTGGATCCTGTGAACTTTGACTTGACATGCGGAGGGTAGAACCAAAGCACACAACATGTGACAAGACTGCGCAGAAGCAAACAGCTTTTCAAGCCACCAACACTTCAAAAGTGTAACTGTAACCCCTTGACATCACCTTGACAATAAAACTAAATTTAAAAAAAAAAAGAAAAAGAAAAATGAGGGGATTCAAATTACAGGATGAGGTAAAGATGGATCCACTCCCAGAAAGCAGAGAAGTCAAAGTGGAGCCCGCTCGCCCGTAGCGCTCGCGCCACAGGCTCCAGCACCTGCAGGGAGGGTGTGAATGTTGCGTCCTCCTACCCAGTGAGACAGTAATAAAGCAGTGAGGCCACCGGGGAGTGATGGAGCACGTTCACTAAGGAGCCTCCTGGCCCTCTGCCAGGGGAGAACACAGCAGGAAGGCACCGTCTGCAAAGCAGAGAGCCGCCCTCACCAGACACCAAGTCTAGTGGCACCTCCATCTTGGATTTACAGCCTCCAGACCTGGGAAAAATGAATTTCCAAAAAATAGCATACAAGTGTGAAGCTTAAAGAACTACAGCTGTCACCCAACACAACTCCCCTCAGCAAAGAACTGGGCGATGGCTACACAATGGCAGACCCCTCCTTCTAAGTCAAGAAGCTTACCTGAATGTACAAAATAAATTGCTTCGCTTAGTGACCACTAAACAGTATCAAGATACTTAACCAAATGTTACACATTTCTTTACCAAAGTTATTTCAATAGAAAAACAGTACTTAAGTCAGCAATGTATTTCATTGGGAAAAATGCAAAGGTTGGAATTTAAAATATGCTTCACCGTCACCTTTCTTTCCAAACAGACAGCTGCAGTAATTACTGTTAGAAGACAACCAAAGGACTGAAAGGTTTTCCTAGTCCAACCTCAAGAGCTCTCACTGCATGGGGCATGGAATCTCCAGTCCTGACTCAGCATCATCCCATCCTAGCAGAAGCAGGAAGTGAGCACTGGCTGGAGATAGGGCAGAGTGGCCAGCAGGAAGAGGGCGATGGCCAACCATCCCGATGGCCTGAGAGCCCTAAGCCCCAGGTAACCTCTCAGGACAAAAGCTATCTCAAGGCTCTCCCAGGTCAGAAAAGTTTCCATTTCTTCATAAAATAAGCAAACAAATATCCAAACTAACTTGGTATGCCACTCACTCCCTCAACTCAGTTCAGGGACTGGCAAAGGGAACTCAGAAAAGGTTCACAAAACACAGAAGATGCAACACAAACAGCACGAAAGTCAAAAGTTCCAGGACAGCTGAATCCGGGCTGACTGAGCCGCAGGTTTCAGGCAGGACTGGGAGCAGGGCGGGTGTCTCTGCACCAAGCCCACCCCTCTCCAGACATACTGAGCCCTGTCTTCACCAAACCACACCTCCTGGGTAGCACGCACTGCCCCGCTCTCCAAAACTCTGCTAACACCATTTTCCATGGGAATGTCTCCTTTGACTGCACACACAGCTGCGATACACAAAACCTGCTCATTGCCTCTCACAGCACAAGTCACTCTGGCTCCGGGGGCTTGCTGCCCTGCTGGTGAGACTGGGAAGCCCTAAGCCACTCCTGGGCCTAAATCATTCAGCGCTCCGCCTAGAGAGAAGCACGGGATGACCTGGGGATGACCGTGGACTCCGGGGCCAGGCTGGCCTCCGAGGTGCTGCCTGACCTCATGTTAGGCACCTGACAGCAGTAAACATTGGCTTCCTCGCCCACACAACAGAACGGCGGCGTGCTACCTCACCGCACACACAAATGAAATAACTGGAGAGCACAATTCAGAACAAACTTGCTATTCACTTTGGTCTCTTAAAAGCACAGCAGGGCCTGACTTGGAGTAAGCAAGTAATCAATGTTGATTTATGACAACTGTAAGTTTTAAACACCTCCATTAAATGGAGCCAGCTCCGCGGCCGAGGCAGCTCCCCGCCCCGCACAGCCCCAGCGTCTGGAGGCGGCTGCGCATCTGCACACCTGTCCACGTCGGACCTGCCCCACCGACACACCGCAATTACAGCCTTTCTGCTTCGCCGCCAAGCTGTGCTCAATGGTTTCTAATGACTCGCGTACAGGGTTTTCTATGTCAAATACGTACCGGGAGTTCATTCTAAAATTTCAATATCATTAATCATCCAGCATTCAACATCTCAGAACTCTGAAATTTGCATTTCTACAATGGGGGCTTTGAAAAAAGGACACAAATGCAAATGTTCCACAAAGTGTATAAGAATTTTCAGAGAATTGCCAAAACAAACCATCAATGCTGCATTGACAGTGACTATTCTAAGCCCTTCGTAACGACTGAGTACTCATGATTTTTAGAAGACAAAACACAATCTGAGGATTGAAAAAAACAGAAGTAGGTTGAAAAAAATAAGTCCTTATGTCTACATGATTTCCAGAACAAATCTTGACTGATTAAGATCCCACATAATGATGGCATGGAGAAGCCGGGGCAGGGACAACTGAGCCGCAAATGCTAGCGTGCTGACGGCTGCGAAGAGGCCAGGAGGACAAACGCTGGCTACAGGCAGCATGGGGAGCATCAGGAAGTATACACAGCACTGTGGAAGTCTTTGCTTGAGAAAGCAGACAGGAAGCTTTCCTGGGATTGCGTACTCCATTACTTCAGCCCATGGCCTGAGGCATATCATGTTTTTCTCCAAAGCATTTGACAGTGTGGAGGAAACAGTCTCCTATCCACGTCCTGGTCAGCCTCCCACCTCACAGGTGTGCCTAGAACCTCTGGTCTCCTGGACCTGCCCAGGATGACCATGAAGCATTTCCTCTCCAGCCCTGTCTTTTGAGCTAAGGCCCTGTCTCCTGGCCAAAGTAGCCAGCCCTCTTCCTGACTGGCTAGGTCTGCTCTCTGTGCAATCTCCTGAGGGCCCAGGCTTGGAACCCCCATCCAACCCCCACGCCTACTCCCTGGTCTGGAGTCACCAGAACCTCTTTCAGATTATAACCCTGCTGCTACCAGGAGCTCAGAATCTATGTCTGTACTAATCACAAGTCCACAAAACATATTTATTTCTCCTATTTAAAAATGTCTAAGGCCAGCTGGGTGGTGGCCTGTGCTCAGGAGATGGAGATCAGAAGATCTGGGGGATCGAGACTTGAGGCCAGTCTGGGCAAGAAATAAGCAAGATTTCCCCCCCCACACACACCCCATTTCAATAGACAAGTTGGGTACCTGTTATCCCAACTACTGGAAAGCAGAGGATATCAACCCAAGGCTGTTCAGGCAAAAATGAGAGACCCAGTTCAAAAAAAAAGAAAAAAAGAAAAAAAGACTAAAACAAGAAGGAATGAAGCATGGCTCAAGTGGGAAGGTGATTACCTAGCAAATTCAAGTCCTGAATTCAAACCCTAATAACACCCCACAAACAAAAATTGTGCATTATTCCTGCAAAACACAACTACTGTTAAGTATATTCTAAATTCTAATTCTAATTTTCCCTATAAAGTGGGTTCTGGTGACTCAGGCCTATAACCCTAGCTACTCAAGAGGCTAAGATGTGAGGATCGATGTTTGACGCCAGCCCAGGCAGACAAATCCAAAAGACTCTTACCTCCAACTGAACAGCAAGACTAGAGACATGGCTCAAGTGGTAGAGCACCAGCTGTGAGTACAAAAGCCAAGCAAGAGCACAAGGCCCTGAGTTTATACCTGGGACCAACACACACACACACACACACACACACACACACACACACACACACACACACACGTCCCTTAATGAGATCTTAATAAGACACTTCTTAAGTAACAAATAAGAATATTTAATAACTTTGGAAGTCATACTGGTTGAAATAAACAGACTCGAAACCCTAAACCTAGAGTCTAGCACAAGAAGACTAAAAGTAGCTCAGGATCCCAGTTTGGCGGAGCTTCTCTTAGACATTAGGATAAACTATAGCTAAGGCTGGCAGGAATCAGAGAACCTTGGATCACCAAGTTATTGTTGACACAAACTCTAAATACAAGGTTGAACAGAGTATTAAGAAACCATAGAATGGTCCAAATGAAAGTTCTGATCTTGAATTATACAAACTTCCCTCAAAATGGTTACTTTGTTTCAAATTAACTATCTAGGTTAGTTTGACCACCCAGGCTTCTCACTGAGATTGGGGAGAGATAAGAAACCCCAGGGACTCCATACTGTCCCTGGCCCCTTCCTATCAAGGGCAGCACTTCAGGGACCACAGACACATCTGGCGACCCACTATGGGCTCCTTTGAAGTTCCCAATGCTCCCAGGCTTTCCCTAACCCTAGGCAGGGCCTTGAGCAGGAAAGGCAAGCTGCCCCAGAAGGCCAAGGTATGCAAATGGGTGGCTGAAGAACACAACCAGTTTTCTGGTAGCCAGCCAGGTCACCAATACCCTAGGGTACATGCTGACCCCAAGGAAAGCCAGGACAGTCACTGGAGGAAAAAACGGAAGGCACCGGGGGAAAGGAACAGCAGCTCGTCCTGCTAGCAGGCCACGTGAACACCCAGCTGCCCTCCCTCAGTTTGTCTCGGGGACCTGCCTGCCAGGCAGAGGCTCTGCCCTGTGAGTTCATCCTGGCCTGTCTCGGCGCACCCCAAGAGTGAAGGATGCAGCCCAGAGTCAGGCCAGAAACACACTTCAGAACCTCTTTCTGAGAAGAGTTCTCACAAACTACGCCGACCCCAGCCCTTTCCTCGGGCTGATCACAGCATTAGAAACAGTTATTTAGAGCAATAAATCCCAACAGTTAAGAAGCTTTTACGTCAGAAGGCCAGGGCCTGGCTTTGGCAAAGTCCAGAAAGAACAGTAATAAAAGCATAATGCACGCCTCGCCCAACACTGAGGGAGTTTAAAGGAAAACGAGAGAGAAGAGTTACACACATGAAATAAAGAGGCCACTTGATCACCAGGCAAAGCCAAACTGCCCTGCCAGTGTGAAAGAGGAGACCTAATGGCAGCTGGCTTCCACCGGGGCCTAACACACCACCGGTGCTATACCAGACCACACAGGAGCAGGAAGGACCCCTGCCAGAAAAGCAGTGGGCAAGGGGAGCCAGGCAGGCCAGGGAAGGGCCCAGAGCCAGCCCGGGAGGAGACACCAGGAATCCAGGTGGAAGGAAGACAGGAAGTCAACGAGAACGGCAGCTGACAGTCGGAGTGATGCAAAAAAGCAACAGTGTTCTCCACCCCAGCTTGAAGAAGATGGAAGAAGGTTCCCTGGCTTTGCCCCAATAGTCAGAAATTTGCTGTTCAAGAGTGAACTGGGGGGAATGAGGGAGGAGGTAACAAACAGTACAAGAAATGTACCCAAGGCCTAACATATGAAACTGTAACCTCTCTGTACATCACTTTGACAATACATAAGAAAAAAAATTGAAGAAAAAAAAAGAGTGAACTGGGGGTGGGGGTGTGGCTCTGTGGTACAACACTTGGTTAGCATCAAGGAGGCCCTCACTTGCAACCCCAATACTGCAAAACAAAACAAAAAACAGCAAACCGAATAACTGGGTATTAATTCTTTTCCTCCCTGAAAGTCTATCAACATGCTACTATAACAAAATATTAATAAGCAGTGAAAGGATTTACAGCGAGTCTTGACAACCAGAGAAAAGATGCATCAACTGGTAATAAGGACCTGGAAGAACTCCTTCGGAAGCCCCAAACCCAACCGTGTCACCCTGAAGGGCAATGACACTCAGGGAGGACTGTGGCAGTCACACAGTGGACCTCCACCCAACTATGCCAGGAGGAACACAGCAGGGCTCTGCATACCCGAATGTGCAAGATGAGCAAGCCCCACTTAACAGGAAGGTGAGCACAGGGATTTTTCCAGCATACTAAAAAAATAAAAAAAAAAAAAAATGAGTGGCTTGAACAGCCCTGTGCTGGTGAGGTACGGTGAAGGAAGACATGCTTCCTTTTCAAAGATGACAGGAAAGTCAGCCGACACAGCGCTTGGGAGCAAGTCAGTGAACACAAGGACATTCTCAAGATGCCCACTGGTGACCATGCTTCCAGTTGAACAATCTGTCCAGTGCAGATTCTTACAGAAGTGTGCAAAATAAACACGTAGACACTACAAACAGTGCTGTAGTCACATTAGCACTCATTTACAAGTTATCAAAAAGAATGTTAGGTTTATATACATGCTGACATAAAGATGCACATGGTGCAGTAAGGAAACATAAAACGCCTAACCCACACCAAGAATCCCAGGCTATGAAGATGCATACAAACATAACACTACAAATGTACACACAACAAAGAAGCAACCTACCCCAAGAGCTGAAGGCTGATTTGTCTACTGCGTACACTTCAGTCCACAAAGCTTAACATTCCCCCCTCCCCGCCCAGCAATGGTCATAAACCATTTCTTTACAGCAATCAATACGCGAACAATCTGAATCAATAAAACCTTCATATCTAAATAAAGTCTGGAACCCTGCCCTTTGCGTCTTTCAGACAAGGATGATCACGCCCAAGGGAGTTGTGTGTGGATATTCTGGGCAATCTTGGAGAAAGAGGTCCAGACCCTAAGCCTGTGCCTCCACCTCACAGAGCAGGACCAGAGCCAAGGCTGACAGAACGGCAGGGCCTCAGGACTCCATCCTGGCATCTGTCCGGCTTCTCATGGCTCTCTTAATTCTGAGTTTTCATGATATACACCGTAACTCTGCAGAGTTCTAAGGCCGGAAGGCCCACACATACATGCCTCTCCATGCTCCTGAAGCTGAGTGACAGTCACATGGATTTCAACCCCAATCTCCTCACTCTTTATGACATTAGACAATCCCTTCTTCCCTGCAGCTCCAACACTATCTAGGGCTGTTAGAAAACATAAATGCTTGTAAAGTGTTTCGATAGCACCCAATAAAACACTCAAACACCAGGCACAAGTCTACGGTCACTGCCTGTGGATGCAAATCACAGCTTCTTCCAGACTTGGCCCAGGATATTTTAACAGAGGAATACCTTTAACCCATCCTGACCAAAAAAGAAAACAAAACAAAACAAAAAAACCTTACTCTATCACAGCCATCACCTTGCTCAGAAGCAATTCTTCTAGCATCAAGAAAACTGGCTGCCACTTGCATCAGCGTGCAAAGCCAAGGGTTCACTCCAAATCCCCAGTGGGTCTTTATCAGCCTCCTTTCCACCAAGATGAAGAGCCAACCGTCCACTGTGCACTTGATGGTGCCATAAACCAGCAGTGGTCATTATCAGGAAAAACAGACACATCACATCACAATCCAACCAGCAGGCTGCACTGACAGCCACAGAGGTCTGTAAAGAAGAGCAATAATCTCTGTGCAGAAAAGGAAAGAGGCAGGCCTTACCTGGATGGCTTTGGGAGCTCATTGCTAGTAGCGTCTATGCCCTTAAAAATGGTTCAGAATGTCCACGTAAACAATAGTCCCAAAGATCTCCAAACTTCCACCAATACATACAAGCACAGAAACAGGAGGGTCGGATCCCAGCCACGTAAACTTGGAGCCTCCTGACAGTCTTGTAACCCAAGTAATCCACAAGGAGAGAGAGCAGAGGTCTTCACCTGGCTTTCTGAAGACAAACCTGTGTGGTTAGAAAAAAGAAGAAATACCAGTTAGGATGGGACAGCCAGAGAGTGACAGCTAAGGAAGCAGACTCTGTTTCTCCACTGGTTTCTACACATGATTGGTAAAGCAATTAACATGGAACTATTTCTGCCTATACACGCCATCTGAGATGATGTGCAACAATGTCTGGGGAGCAGGGCTCCCCGGCTTCAGCACTTTGGTACGGGGTGGACGGACATCTGGCTGCTGGGGACAGGAGGCTGTTCCGGGGCTTTGTGAGATATTCAGCAGGATCTTTGCCCTCCTTCCCAGGGGCCAGGGCACCTCCCAATCCTGACAATCAAAAATGGTTCCCAGAGACCCTATTCCCTGAGGGCCAAAATCACCCCTAGCTGGAAATCTCTGGTCTAGAAACACCAAAAGGTTCTCCACCACTGGGGCTTGGGAAGAGGACACCACACCATTTACAACTGATATTAGTGTATTCCAAGCTCCATTATCTTGTGAGGTCATATGAAAGAAAAAAAAATACTTTCTCCCCATCTCCCAGCACACAATTTTCGCTTGACAACACCATCCACCCTGCGTCCAGATATAGCTGGACTGAACTGGATGTTCAGCTGCCATCATAAATGGAGTTCAAGTTCAGCTTTCTTCACTTAACAGTATTCCTTAAATGGTTATCTATGTGCCCACCTACATTTTCTCGGGGTTTGTTTCCATTTTCTACTGATGGCACCTGGTCACCCTGGAGAGGATTCAGAGACCTCAAAGGGGCAGGGGCTTCATCACATCCTGACACAGCTACGTGACACTACTGGCCCTACATTCTTCTGCCCCCCAGCTGTACTTTCCCTACTGGAAACCCCTCAGATACCACCCAAGGGTGGGACCCCAGGGCCTGCAGATCTCATGCAAGGCCCTCAGGACCTGACCTCTCCACCAACAAGTCGCCATACAAACAGATCCAGGAAGCCCAACCCAGGATCCCCTGACCCATCCTGCTCCGGGGCCCAGAGGTTTCTGCATGTCTCCTCTAAGAGAAAAGAAAGAGCCCTTTCCCCAACTACTTATCACCAAGGAACCCTAACAAACTCATCCTGTCCAGGATTACCCTCAGAGGTTTCCAATCCTACATTATTACCTACAATTCTGTGATTCATATCTTTATGAGTATTGCCTTATATCCAGTTATTTCCTTAGGAAACACAGTGACATTTTACCTTCAGGTTCAACACTTTTTCATTCATCCCAGTCAGAAATACCACTTTCCCAAAGGGACCAGAGATGGCCTGCTAAGGCAAACCCTTGCAAAGCTCAGACAAGTCTGTATCCTACACCTACAACTGTATCTTGGGTTGGGCTAACAAGGAGGATAAAAGAGAATATAGTCCAAATCGATTATTTGCAATTATGAAAATAGAACAATGAAACCTGGTGAAATGATTTTGAGATGGGGAGAGGAATGATAGAGGGAGTGAGACTAATAGGAATGTAAGTGTGTGGAAAGCTAATAGTGAAACTACTATGAGCTAATAAACACACAAACACATTGAAAAGCCAACTTGTTCATAAAATTAAACCTTTAGGATACTGGGGGGACTCTGTATCTTGGCTGGGTATATTGTCTCAGGTCTCAGACATGCCCCACTCCAGCCCTGTAGACTTGCTTGCCCTGATACTGTGGAGAACCCTGAGGCCAGCTTACCCCAATTTCCAGTCTAAGTAACGTGGGAGAAATGGATCTGGTAGTGGTGATGTTATTTTCCTCTGCCTGGATTCTGCTAGCACATCTTTCCTTTGATCTTGAAACGCAAAACGGTTGTCAGAAGATGTATGGGGGAAAAAATCACTTACTTTGCTCAAAGCATGACCCTTTAAACACATACTAGTTCTCTTCCTGCTCAGGAAAAATACTCTGCAATGACATCTTTTGGTTATTATTTTTCACTAAATGTGTTCTGGCTTCTTGAGAGAGCCCTCGCTGTTGGCTGGAGTATCTGTGGGCTCTGGCCTCTCTCACCACTGACACATCTGCTGTTTGCTCTGCCTCCCCAGGTGGCCTCTCCAGCACATTCTACACAGGACTGCCGTAATCTTCCACAACACCAGCTTCATTCTTTATGGCTTCTGATGTGGTTTAATGAAGCCTGAAACTTTGTTTTTAACAAAGTTGAAAACAACACACTCCACAATGCGCTCCACTACCTTCCCAACAACACGCTCCACTACCTTCTCTCCTCAGCCGTGCTTTGCACAGCAACCTCACCTTGTTCTACTCATGGCTTCCCCTAGCCATCTTCAGAAGTATTCTCTCGGGCATTTCCCTGTCTGGCCCACCTTCTGAGGCACCTTGCTAGGGACTCTTTGCTTCTTTATTCTCAAAGTCAGCTCTTCCAGACTCGAGGCAGCCTGGGGGCAGTGTGTTCACCCAAACCCTGCCCACTCTGCTGGGCAGAGAAACAGCTCTGAGCCGAATTCCCAGCAGACTCTGAAGCACTGGCAGGCACGGGCGAGTCTTCTCCTCCCATCTGCAGATTGAATAGCAGTTTCTCTGTGATTTAGTATGTTCTAGAAGAATCTCACTTTGGACAAAGCTGTGTGCTAAAAGTACCAGGGCTTATAGGAGGAAAGTATTCAAATCTTCATGACCAGCACGCCATAAAAATCAGTAATAAGAAAACCACCACAATTTTAAAAGGGATGGTGTATATTCCTAATACAGTCTAAGAAATGTAGAATTAACAGTTTGGTAGAAGAGGGTAAAGAACTGAGGTTTCTGAGTTACTAAGTCATGGACAACTGAGCCCAACACCACACCCTGACATCACCAACTGAAGAGCAGAGTTATGGGTTGGGATTAAAGAGCAAGACCCAACTATGTCACATAGAGAGAGGAGTAAGGATCATATGAGGTAGGACCAAAATCATCTGGAAAGAGGTTAGACATTTTGTGATGTAAGTCACTGTCTCAAAGCACTATCTATAGTCCCAGCAATGTGATACTTACTAGGAACCCATTTCCAGTACGGGCCTGTACCAGATGTTTAGGTCAGGAAAGACTTACATGCATGACCATGGTCCCACAGATTTATCACCTAGTAACATAACAGTAGCCATCTTAGATCCTGTAAGCCTATTCTATGCTGGTGGCACAACGACAAAATCACCCAACAACACGTAGATGCACGTGTGTTCATCCCACCTCTACGCATCACAGGACTGTACGTCACAAATAAAAGACGGAAAGATAGATCATGCAAACACCAATCAAAAGACAGCTGCAAAGACTATGTTAGATTATTCAAAGTCAATGTTAGAGAAAGGATAACACACTGAATTTTACTAACGGAGGGGTCAGCTTAGATATGAGTACTCTGTATCTGAAAATAGACTGACAACAGCACAAGGGAAAAGTACACAAATAAAGTCACAGCTGGTTACAGCTGGATAACTCACCCCCTACTCTCAGAACTGTGAGAACAAATAGAAAATTAGTTAGAAGAGAGACTTGAAGAACACTACCAACATGACTGAGATTTGCCTAACCCTACAGAAATGGGAGTGGGGGAGACGCAGTTCTTCACTTCTCTTTGAAGGCAGAGAACAGGCAGAGATAGAATACCTTCTGGACTGTAAGAACCATACACAAGTCCCAGTGAAGGTAAAGGGGCTCAAGTCACATCAGGTACATTCTCTGACTCAGCCGAAACTAAGTTAGCTATCAGGAACGTAAAGATCACTGACTGAAAATCCTGCTTTTTTTTCTTTTTTCTTTTTGGCAGCACTGAGTCTTAACAAATGGCCATGTGCTCACTCAGCAGGTGCTCAACCACTTGAGCCACTCCTCTAGCCCTCAAATCCCAAATATTTGCCAAGTAATTAATATACTTCATGAGTGAAGGAAAAATTTAAAACAAACTGGAAAGCACATAACTGTGCATTGCTTAGAAGAAATTTACAGCAGTGACTAACTATATTAGAAAAGAAGGCCTCAATTCAATGATCATAGGTTTTACTTCAATAAATTAGAAGAAGGCCAGGCACAGTAGCGCATGCCTGTAATCTCAGCTGAAAAGGGAGGGTGAGATCCAGAGGATCACAGCTTAAAGCCAGCCTGGGCAAAAATGTTAGCAAGACCCCACCCATCTCAACAAACAGTCTGGGCAGGATGGCACACTTCCTACCTATGCCACAGGCTGGAGGTAGATAGATCATGGGGCAGGCTAGCCCCAGGCAGCTGGGCCTGGCTGAAGTGGTACAGTACTTGCCTAGCTAATAGAAGACCCCAGTTCAAACCCCATTATTGCAACAAAAAAAGAGAGACAGAGAAAGACAGAGAGACAGGGAGGGGAGGGGAAGAAAATGCAAGAAAGAGAGAAGGAGTAGGAGCATGAGAATGTGGTAGGCAGGAGAAAAACAGAGAAAGAGTAGAACTCAGTACAACGAGAACAAAGAAAAATGAAGCTAGGAATGGTGGCACATGCCTGTAATCCAGGCACTGGGGGGAGCTGGGACAGAAGGGTCACAAGTTCTGTACCTTGTCCTTTCAAAAAACAAAACAAGTAAAAGCAAATATGAACGAAACTAAAAGCTAACTCTCTTTACAAGTTGGGTAGCGTTGCAGGAAAAATGAATCAAGTGTCCAAATTACAGAACTGAACTCACTGCATCCTGATGCTTGGTTATTCCTCAGTGGCGATTTCTTAGAACCGAATGTCCAGGGATATCAAGGGTCTCCTATAGTTTAAATTTACAAAAACACCAAGAGGACCTGCGCTACAGAATATAATGAATTATAAACCTCTATCACTAGGATATAAGAACAAACCAAGGAACAGACTGTTCTGAGTGAGACCAACACAAATGTAGTCATTGCATTACAACAAAGGTCCCATCACCCCAAATCCCAAGGGACTGGGTCTTTCCAATACACAGTGCTTAGGTCATGAATACACAGTGCTTAGGTCATGACCCAGCAGAACCCAACTTAGAAATCAGTGGGGATGGGTTACAGACCTAAGGTGAAAGTACATCAACAAAGTACAGAGCAAATAACAACCAACAATAGTCGTTCTGATAGGTAAAAAAATGTGAGCAGATAAAAGAAGGCACTGACCTTATAAAGGAAAGAAAGTGAAAAATTGCACTGTGTTTAAAAAGAAGGTTTACTAAAAGACTCAGTTAAAGTGGAGGGGGGGGGCAAGGAAGCCTACAGAGCAGAAGCAATTCTGGCATGAGTACATTCAACAAAGGGCTTACACCCAAAACACACAAAAAATTCTCACAAATCCTTAAGGAAAAGGCAGACAACCCAAGTTAAAAAAAAAAATTTATTTTGCACTGACAAAAATCTTCCCAAAAGGGAACTCAAGTGGCCAATCAGCAGGTAAGTAGGTACTATGCATCTGAGATCATAGGGAAATGTAAATTCAAATCACAAGGGGAGGCCTTGTGTGGTAGCACATACCTGTAATCTTGAGGCAAGAATTGTCCATTTGAGGCCAGCCTAGTCTACATAAAGATCATGTCTTAAACACCCAAAACCGGAAAAAAGAAAAGCCACAATAGGGCAGGATACTGCCATCAAAATGGCCAAAACTTCAAAGCAAAGAAGTCCCTAGAGTCACTGAAAACATCGAGCAGCCAGAGCCTTCACACTTAACCAAGCACTGGGTGATAGGAACGAGGCCAGCCACAGATCCTGTGCCTACAATGCCATCCCAGGACAAACAGAAGGTACACTTGGTGTGTTCACCAAAGTCACGCCCAAGGAAATGCCCCAGCCTGTCTATGCAAGGCCTAGACTGGACTGTCTATCAACAGTCATATCATAGAATATTATACAGCAGGAACAAACTGCACCTCCATGCTGCCTGCAAGAAGCCAGCAGAGACACAGAGAGGGCTAGATGGCTCTACACACACACACATAAACTAGGAAAGCAAGGAACAACAGTTTGAGATGAAGGTTACAGCAGGGCACCCTGGGGAGCAGTACAATTGGAAGGAAGAACAAAGAGGACACAGGGCCAGTAACATTGTTTCTGGGTCCACTGTTAAGATAAGAAGGGGCGTTGACATTGGAGGCATCACCCAAATACTCCCGGCTGGTATCATTTTCTTAAGTCATTTCAACAAGAGTTGGAAATGGGGGTGCAACTCAGTGGTAGAAAAACAGTTGCCTAACACGCAGCACAAGGCCCTGGGTTCAATACTCAGCACCACAAAGGAGAAAGCTAGGCAGATGGGCCCAATTATTCAAAAGACCTTCTTCTATGCAGGAAGATCAAACTAATACCCACGTGACAGATCTACTCAGTGTGCACCATTTTACCCAGACGCTTGGATAAACATATTATAGCATAGCTCCTGTCACTGTCTTACACCAGCAGTATCCACACGCATCCTCGCCTTACAGAAACAGAGAGGGTGGGATGACACGCACTGCACAAGGCCAGCAGAGGTGCAAGTCCCAAGAAAGGCTGGGACAGGATTGTCAAACAGAACAGAGAGCGACAGAGAGACAAACAGACGGACAGACAGACACTGATTCTCATTTACATGTTTTGACTGTCAATCTTTATTGATAACTTAATTTATATAATTTTAGCCAAAAACAACATGTTCACTATGTCCTTTTTTTTCACAATTTTTATAGTAAGCTATTTTTTTCTTTTTCTCTTTTTTTTTTTTTTTTGGCTAGTCCTGGGCCTTGAACTCGGGGCCTGAGCACTGTCCCCGGCTTCCTTTTGCTCAAGGCTAGCACTCTGCCACTTGAGCGACAGCACTACTTCTGGCTTTTTCTGTTGATGTGCTATTGAGGACTCAAACCCAGGACCTTATGCATGCCAGGCAAACATTCTACCACTAAGCCACATTCCCAGGCCCTAAGGTAAGCTTTTTTAAAGCAATGGATTTCTTGGGGTTTGTTTTTTTAAAGAAAATATCCTTAATGAAATATGAGCTATAAAGTCTAGCAATTTTGGTTTGTAAGTGTGCCATTTTTTATGATAAAACCATTTTTATGATCAAACCATAGAAGACTTCGGAGAGGGTTCCCCATAATTTGTTGGGGTACACTTATATTTTAGTTTCAAAATAGACTCTATACTCATAAAGCAAGTAAAGTAGTAAAATTCCATTTCACCATGTTCAAAAACAGGAATAAAATAGGAAGCATTTCACAAACTTATTGTAGATAGCACCTGCCGCAGCCCTGCCACAGGGAGGACCACGATCCTGTCTGAAGGCCAGACTCCTTCCACCTGTCTTGGGGCGCCAGGTCAGACACAGAGAAGACAGAGAGTCAGAGCAGCACGCCATGCCAGGTCCCCATCCGGCACGTGGCGCTGGGAGAGACAGACACACGGAAGCAGCCTCCCAGTCCTGGGCTCCCTCCCAACAGCCAATCGACTTACTGACGTGTGCTAGCCTCCTGGTAAAATAAACTCTTTGAACTCATAATGGGATGAAGCATCCAGATAATGCATGTTTCCTTTGCCTGCAAAAATAAGTAATTTTGGACAAAAAGGCAAGAGACCAAATCTAACTATTGCGTGGAACACTGGTCTGGAGGGGTCACCTAACATAAACGGCCATGAGAGAAAAGGGCAATGGGGTCCCAGGCAGGCGGTACAGCCCTCTGCCGCCTTCCCAAGGAAAGCAAGACATCTCCGCTCTGCACAGGCCCCTCGGGGTCGAGAACCAAGAGACGTAGATGACCTGGTAAAGCAGGAACCCTCCAGGTACGGCTGTAACCAGGCACTTGGGCTGCACCAACAATTTGTAGGAAAATCTCGGTGACAGTCGTCAGAGGCAGAAAACAGCTTGGGGACAAAAGAATCTGAAGCCAGTGGCCTCTACCCCAAACACAGATTCCACCATTTCCACAACAGTCCTTGTGTGCTCTGGAGCCCTGGGATGCAGGGGGAGGGAGGCGGAGGTGGGGGTGGGGAGGACGGGCCAGGAAGTCAAGTCCTTTTCCCCACACACCGGTGTTCTCTGTCTTTCTCATCCCAAGGCACCGTGGAGCCCGGGAGGCACTGTGGGACCATGGAGGATACAGAGCGGCGGTGATGTGCCGGACGCCTTCCACTAAGCCAACAGGCAAGACACCAGCAAAGGGGCCCACTGACAGTCACTACGCCTTCTGTAGACAAAACCGTTTTCTACACTAAAATCATATTAATCTATGTGCATGGCATATTTCGTTTGAAATGGGGTTTAGATTTGTTTCTCCTAAAACAGTAAACATCAATAGATATGAAATATTTATTTAATCAAAAACTCCTTGTAGGATTCCCCCTAACTTGAAGGTTGTAAAAATGCTAGGGCCAGAGGCTGAGAGGACGGCTCTGCAGAGGGACCGGATGTTCCTGCCGCAGGTGATGTCAGTGATGGCAACGAAGAACAGAGCATCCTAGGTGGGAAGCATCAGGAACTGTGCTGGGGTAAGCGGCCAGACCCTGAACGTGGTTTCCCGCCCCCTTCTGCTCCTCCTTAGGCCTCCTTGTAGCCACCCAACAGCTCCTGAGAAGGCAGGGCAGATAACTTCAAGCGGGAAAGTGGCCCACCCTGCTTGCAGGTTTGACGTGCCTGGCTCACCCCGGTTCCCTCCCCAGGGTGGTGCCCTGGTGACAGGGAACAGGGAGTCCAGGAAGAACCCCACAGAACGACACAGGTACACTAGGCACCAGAAGATAGCCTCTCTTTCACTCCTAGCCTCAGGCACCCTCCAGCCGGGTGTGGAGACAGGCCAGGGTTCTTGGGCACTGTTGTCACGTGGAAGGGTGTATGGCTGCTGCTACAGCGGCCTTCTAAATGCCCAATTCCCTGGCATCACAGCATCACCTGCCCAGCGTCAGCAACCCAGAGGCAGAAATTGCAGTGAGGCCGGGCTCTTGCTCAGCTCCACTGTACCCACGAGCAGACACGACTGCAGGTGGGCATGTAGGGTGTGGGACAATCCCTGACAAGAGGGAGGGAAGGGAAGGGGTGACTACACAAAAGTGTCTGGGCACTCTTCGTGAAAAAAGAGTCCAAGACTATAATCAAAGATCTGAGCGGAAGCTACCCAACCTATTCCCCCAGGCCAGGCCTGGCCACTTCTGCCCCCCACACTCCCCACTGACGCCCCTTCAATAACAGAAGCTATCGTCACAATGGCAACACAACACAAAGTGCACACCAGGGATCTCCCCCAACCCCCACTGCCCAAGGCCACCAGCGTCCCCACAGACCTGCCCCTGCGCTCACAGTACAGAGACAGGGCTTGCTTCTGCACATGCCAGCTCTCACCCAGTACCAACCATCTCCAAGCCGGGCATTCCAGCCTCCCAAATGGATTCCAACAGCCCCCGACTTGCCCTTGGCTTCAGGAACCCACGATAAACCTCAGCCCAAAACATTACAAGTGAAAGCCCTATAAGTAACCGATTCTAAGTTTTCCGTTAGGAGATTCGGAGCTGAAGTGATGGACTCTCACGCTGCCTCCTGCGTGCCCCAGGCCACAGCACTGGCCGCAATGCCCCGAGCTGCCGGGGCTGGGGAGTGGGCACTGCTTACTCGGTGTCCTCGCTCAACTCCTGAGGCCTGCCTCAGCCACACCTCACCCCCCTCAGCGCATCACACATGACCACAGAGAACGGGACAGTGTGGGGCCAGATCCCATTCACACAACTGTTATTACAGTACAGTAGCCTGTTTCATTATTAATTACTGTTGCTAATCTCTTGCTGTGCCTGGTCTGTGACTGAAGTTGATCCTAAGCATTCACCCACGGGCAAGGAGAGCAGATACAAAGTTTTCTGTTGCGTTTACCAACATCCCTGTCAGTGTTAGAACTAGTGTTTCTCCATGGGGTAGGAGAAATGATTAGCTCTGCACATTGCTTCATTTTTCAGAGCACCTTTGTTTCATCTTCCTGTTCTCACTCAAGAAATAACCTTCATCCCTGGTGGTCTAGTGGCTAGGATTCGGCGCTTTCACTGCCATGACCTGGGTTCAATTCCCGGTCATAACCTTCATATGTACATACCTGGGACTTTGCTGGTCGCTGAGCACCACGCAACAGGCCTTCTCCCAGACTTCAGCTCGCATTCTGACTCAGTAATACCTCCCAGAATATCCAACCAAGGGCTGCTTATAACACTTGCTGCCCGGAGCGTCATCCTCCAAGGGCTCTGCTGCCTGCGCAGCACTGCACAAGGCCACAGGGCAGAGCCTGGTGTCGGGCTTTGCACCTTTGGGGCACAGCCCTCCCCAATGGGGCTGCATCAGCCTGCCATTCCTCATCCATCACAAGGCAAGACAGTGCTCCCTGTCTCCCGCCAACTGGTGTCAAGAGTGCTCCATTTTTAAAGAGTCTACTGCATAATAGGCATGATTCTGTCTAATTTTTTTTTCTAAAACTCCTGTCTGTTCGCTGACTTGACTGACAATACAGTTTGCCTGTGCTCAAATGGAATTGTGATATCATCTTGGTGGATTTCAAAGACTCTGCTTGGATGAGTAAGGCCCTGATGCCTCTGGAGATTTTTGTTGCCTTACTTTTTCTATGTAAGCCTGAATCCATCTGGAATTCATCTTCCCCTCATTCTTAAATATGAATAGGCAATTCACTGGGCATTTAAGGAAGAGTAGTTATCAAGAGAAATGCTAAGTCCAGAAGACTCCAGGAAAATGTGGCAGCTCAGAAACACAGCAGGAAAAGCAAGCACTACATGATGGAGAAGCAGCTCCTAGAACGCATGGAGCTGAGAGTGGGAACAAATCCCATAGGGGAACCCCGAAAGGACGCACGTGCCGACAGCAAATGGTAATGGCAGTAACGCTGATGATGACAGGGAGAAGACCCTGACCCCACAAGGAGACTTCAAAAACCAGGGATCCCTGTGAGCCAACTGGTACAAACGTTGAAAGTTCCAGAATGCCAAGGATGAAGTCTTAACACTTGGGAGAAAAAAAGACACGAGACATGGAAACTTCAGCAGCCAAAGTCTGGCATCAGCAACCGAGGGCCCTAGATGGCTCCAAGCCGAAGGAGAAGGATGTGGAATGTAGAATTGTACAAATCAAAGCATGGAGGTAGAAGATGAGGCTGACATCAATGGAAGGAAGGAGAAGAGTGTAGAGCAAGGGAAAGAGCTTGACTTGAGACAAGGGGAGAGGAGCGCACTCCTAAAGGACACCAGAAGATAGGAGTCTAACCTGGGAAGGCAGCTGGGCTGGACCGTGAGTCGGACAGTCCTCAGCTCTGGTGGGCAAGAAGGCATCAGACACAGGGAAGCCCACAGGGGAACCTGGAAGAGCGGCCACGTGGCACACCAGTAGGGATGTGGTTGGGACCAGTGGAGGGTAGGCACCCACAAGCCTCTAGAACCAATTCAGTCTTTCTGCTCACCTACAGGTTCAACATCCACCAACCCTTTCACACACATGTTCCCCCAACACCCCACAACACCTACCCTGAGATGGGCTGAGCCATGCACTGACCACAGGGCCTCATGGTGGCCCACCGTGAAGCAAACACCACTGGGGAGAGCTGAGCTGTGGAGTCCCCGCCTGGACCAAGCACCTCCAAAGGACTAGGCATGGAGCCCATGGAATCAGGGCCAGCGTCTGACATTGACCTTGGTAACATGCTACAGCAGAGGCCTCCTGCCACAACACAACCCTCACTCCTCCTTACAGAACGAATGACCCTCACTCCTCCCCACAAAGAGCACACTGCAAAGACACACCACTGACGAACCAAGCATCCTTGACTCCAATACACAATTCTGCTTATCTTAAATGTAAGGTTTCCAACAGTGTCTAACCATTGAAAAATCTCAGGGTGATCACACAGTGGAATCAACCACCAGCACAGCTGACAAGCACAGTTGACAAGCACTCCTGTGACATGGTCACAGGAGACCTGGGGATCCCCACCTCATCACATCCACCTGGACTGCAAGCAGACTTATCTCTGCCCCCCAGGAAGGGGGTGTTAGAGGGACGGACCAATCCCTAACAGCCACTCCAACTGCAAAGGACACCTGGGTCACTGTCTCCATCGCAGCCCTCTGAACACAGCAGGGCCCCACCTCATCTCAAGCAGTTGTCACGCGTCCCTAAGGTGCTCCCTAAGCTGGGTTAACTCCTGGGCAACAGGATTAAAACCTGCCTCAAGCCCAAGAAAGGCACTGCCTGGACACAGTCCACAGAGAAGAGCACCCTCAACCATGCTGCCAGAGGGGGCGGGCAGTGGATGCTACCATCCATCCTGGCCCTACAGCAGGTGTCCACTGCTGTGAGCAACACAGCCTCCCACCCACTTCAAGTGGAGGTAACAGACACTACCTCTTTTCTGTTTACCCTGGACCCCAATACTTTCGCACACACCCCATCTGTACCTGAACACAGCCCGAGTAACCACACTCAGGCAGTGATTATAAACAGCAGAGCAAAGGAGAAAAACAGGAACACTGCAAATCAATCCACCACAAGCACACAACCTGGGAGGATCTCTGTGGAATGTGGATCCATAAATAAGCACCCCACAAAATGGTTCTGGCTTGTTCAGATTATCAAGATTATCATGAGACAAATATGACCAGGCACTGACAATAAGGAAAAGACTGAGGCCTCCTAAAGAAGTGATGTTTAGCAAAGGTCTCCATCTGAAAGGTAAGGCATTCTGCATCCGTCCCTCTGTGGGCCACCTCCTCACATCCCTAACCATGTGGGCATAACCACTCAGGACCAACCCCCCCCCCACTCATGAGCAGGGAGGACCCTGTGCACACACCAGGACCCACCCCCAGTCTGCGCAGCCTCCACTGCAGCACTGTCCTGAGGACAGGCTGGACCACGCTGCCTAATGGTGGCTGGCACAAGGACATTCCTCTAAACACTACATTCTTCTAAACACTATCTCAACTTACTTTCTCCCTCATCTGGAAGCTGAAAGCATTTGGCACAGGCTGCACAGACCCAAGAAAACATGGCTGCCATGGTTCCACCACCACCTGCTACCACCAGGCAGGACACTGCCCTGGGTGTGCCTTCACACACAGCGAACCACAGAGGTCTCTGAGCCTAAACAAAGGATCCAGTGTCTTTCTGGTACCAAAAGGGCTTCACCTGGAGTCTCTCAGCCTAATGCACTACCTCTGGCCAGAACCATTTAGAGACCACCGTGTGTCCTGCCTCAGTTTCCCACAGACCACCTAGGACATCCCAGCAGGATCCACATCCAGACCACAAATGCCCTTCCACTGTGCTATCAGCACTTAACAAGGCACAAAGCTGGTAGCAAAGCACTCTGGGGCCACAGCGGTGTACACAGATCCAGCAGGAGGAAAAGCACCTGGAACTCAAGAACATGTATCTCGTCCCCGAGGTCACAGACACGAACCATAACTCTGTCCAAGCTGGCCAGCTGACTTTCACTCATTATTTCAGGGTTGTGGCAGAGATACTATCTCTGCATATCATACTGAGACACCCCCCCCCCCACTACCACCTGTGTTTACAAACATCTCAACTCCTAATTTTCTGTGGAATACATTCTATAGAAATCAAGATGTTTGGTTTTCTATCTATCTACGTATTTATGTCAGTACTAGGATTTGAACTCAGGGCTCACATTTGCTAAGCAAAAGCTCCACCACTAAGCCAGGCCTTCAGTCCTGTTTCTCATTAGTTTTGAGACAAAGTCTCACCTTCCTGACTGGACTCATGACTGGTTCCTGTTCTGCCTATTTTAAGCTTACTGTCTTTGCTGGAATGACAAGCACATGGCACCGTATCCAGCTTCTCTTCATAACAGGTTACAAGAGCGGCAGCATTACTAGAGGTTACTAGAGCGTGGGGTCAGGCATTAATGCAGGGCTGTATCTCTGACCCTTGAGTGCTAAGGCCAAGAGTTAGGTTTGATTCCTTCAGGGAAATAATGAATGGCTTTGTCAGGTTTGGGGTTTGAACCACCATGGTGAGGAGGAGTAATGCTGCCAAGGCACCAGCTCTGCAGTGACCCAAGATGTCAGGTTCTCCAGAGGTTTCCTGTCAATTACACATACCTTGGCACACCTGCACACAACTAATGCATTATATAAAATTAACATAAACTTAGTTAATATACTGTAATATGTTATTTAGTAGTGTTAAATATGAAGTATTGCTATATAGTATATATATATGTTACTTGAATACTGCAAATATTTACTACATATCATATACTGTAATATTTAACACACATATTTTTCTATTTATAGATATGTGCCTCTTCCTATCTTTTCCTTTGGAGCTAGCAAGTGCTTGTATTAGCAAATGCACTGCATTTTACAAGAATCAACTGCATTTAGTTGTTTACTGTGTACACAGTTTTAGCTTTGCAAAACAAATAAGTTTGGTTGCAAACTTTGCAAAACAAATAAGGTTGGTTGAGGGCCACATAAATATAATTAACACTGCTAAGCGGTGAACTTAAATAGGGATAAGATGGCAAATTTTATATTGTGTTTCTTACCACCATTATTTTTTATTTTAAAAGGGCAGTTACACCCAAATCTAATAAACTGCCAAATTATTTGATTACACAGACCCTTTCCCTTCCTTGTTCTCACCTCCACAGTGACATGCTACCAGTGCTTCTTTGAATCCCACTTCAGCCAACAAGGAACTGGGCTCATCTAAATTTCCCAGTGCACAATGACTACTCCTCACTTCTCTGCAGTACAGGATCCCAAAGAGCCAAGGCAAGTTGATGCCCTAACACTGATCAGAAGACTGGTAACAAGGAGACAACCGCCTTCCACACAGGAAATGCACACCAGGATGACTGCATTATTTGCAGCAACTGAGCTATATCTCCTGGATGGAAGAGGAGCACAGCACAGGCAACAGTCCCCTCAGCCTGACTTGATGCCTCCTAGACTGCCTTTCCTGGTTGTTGTGACAGAATCACTCAGCCAGCAAGGCTGCAGTACAAGACCAAGGACTCAGTGTTCTTCTAGCATATTTTAAAAATGCAATCTACAATTAAGCAATACCCTTCTTTTTAGGTAGTCCCTTCAACACAAACACGCCGCTTTGTTACCTCTAACTACATCTGCACGCAAAATACACTCTGGCCAGGAAAATATACATTGAAACACATGTTTTAAATCTGAAAGAGATAAGAGAAAGGAAAAGAAGGGAAAGAGATAAAGATGCATTTTATTCACATGCAAAATAATGTAAATGAGAACTGGCTTCACTTCCTCCCTCCCCAACAGTAAATGATGTATATAACTTGTCCCAAAGTGGTTTCAAAACTACTATCAAATTCTACAACTGTTCTGTACAAGGCAAATCCATCTTCCACACCTGCAGTATCATCTATTTCCAATGCAGGTGGAAATGCTCGGATCGGGGCTCCCTAAAAGGGGGCTGTACCCCAGCACTAGTGGCATTTGGAGAGGAGTAACTGTGGTAAGGGGTCCTACTGCACCCTGCAGGGTGCGGCCCTAGACAGCAATACCATATCCCCTGGTGACAACTCCAACCACCTTCTCCTCCACTGCCAAGTGGGTGGAGCAACGCTGCCTAGACTCACCACCACCCAGTTCTAAGCAACATATACACATTCCATCACTAAGAAGAACATGTTCAGCACAGCACACGCCCGTGATGCTGAGCACACATAGGTCTGTGGGGCAAAAGGCTCATTTCACCCAAGGCCCAGATCTCTGTACCCCTTGGTACTACTACTCTTAAGCCAGCTCTAGCACAGAAACCCACCAATGGCAGGTGGCTGCCCAGGCTAGGCAGGGTATGCACCCACGTAACAGATTAAAATTAGGCACCCTAATTATTACACTGTCACTGTAAAAGCCGGGAATACCATTTCAAAAAAAAATGAATAGAAGAATTAATGGACTGCTTTATTTGCTGGCATTTGTGATACTCAGCCTGTCTTTTATTATCAAGGCAATCATAAAAAATGTTGCCACATATGCAAATTAAGTCATTAGTATTTTTCCCAATTACAGTAACTGCTTATTTGGATTGCTGATCTATTCTCCCAATTTAGTTTCCTTAATATTAATGACACTGGAATAGCTTTAATAAAACACTGCCAGGCAAGACAAGAGACAAAAATTTCCATGATAAATCTTTCTGATCATTTAACTGGAAGCCCACCTTGGAGAGAGCCAAACGGGCCACCCCACAGGGACTGAGCCACTGTGCTTCTCCCTCAGGTTGGGTACGACTCCATCTCAGAGAACACCACTACAGGGAGAACTGACCAAGGGCTTCCTGGGGCACAGCCAGGCCCGGGAAAGCCAGCCCACTTCGGGTAACAACCTCTGTTTTATCCACAGCATCAGGTGAGATGTGCTTTTGCTGCAGACAGATCTGTGTTAAAGATGTGCTGGGTTTCATATCCAGCTTTTTACCTGACTGTCTCCTTGCTGATCCCCCTTAGCCTCCCATCACTCAGAAGAGACACTGCTCCTGTGATACCCTGTCTCCACATCACTGCAAGACTAGGGCTGCTCCTCATAGCCGAGGTCCTGTTCCATACTCGATGCCTCCCAATGAAGGGTACACTGAAGCCTGGACTTGAGCAATCACCAACTTCAGGCTGGAGGGTACACTATGAGTGAACAAACTATAGTCAAGAATGCAAAAAGTAGATTAAAAAAAAAAAAGCACTGCCTGTTGAGAAACTGAGCTTAGCCTACAGAACAGATCTGAGAGTACTAGTACTCAGGAAGGCAGGGATGGAATAGGTGCCACCCACTTAGCTCCTTCAAGAACTTCAGAGAAATCCATAGTCCATGATGAAATTACCAAACAAGTCCATCCTCCAAAGCTAGCATGTTGAAAGACCGCCCCATCAGACAGCTGAGTCTGCTGTGCCTTGCAGGGACCAACTCAGCAACTGAAACATCACCCACACATGCAGCACCTGGCAGGGGCGTGAGAAGCTTGGAGGCAGCCCACGCCCTAATCCAGCATAGGCAGGGTGGTTCCCTTGACCACAGCTGGGCCAAGGAGCCAACCCTAGACACAGACAATGAAAGAAACAGGAAGGAAGTAGAGATAATAATGCAGACAGGATGGCACTAAGTCCACACCATCCTACAGGATGCTAGGCTGAAAGCACCAACAGTGGCCAACAGAGACAGAGGCATGAGCCACACGGGAGATAAGCAGCTGAGCAGACACTCATCTGAGTGAGCAAGGCACTCACCTCCACAGCAACTGAGAGCCTGAATACATTGTACTCTGCCCCTCAATGGAGAGTCATCCAACACTACAGACGCGGAAAAGCAAACCGCTGTGGGCATCCTTTGACCATGCTGCCAAGTCCGTGGTAAGAAACCCAAACCGTGTGTACACATGACCCCACATTGGGCATTCTTGACCTGGGATGCCCGGTGGCACAAAAACGGCATTTTCACAGTGTACACAAAATGCCATTTTTAAGTTTCTCTTTCATGCAGGGAAATGTTCAATAACAACATCCTGCATCCAAAGAAGCAGGTAGACTGCAAAGACGTCCCTGGTTCACGAGACAACAACTACAGTTCCACACTCTCATCAGACCCCCCTCCCTGCTTTCCACTCTAAAACATTCATGTGTACTAAAATACAGAGAGATACATTTCAACAACAGGACAGCTTAAACAAAACTTTCATATTCATTAATTCATGGGCCAAAAACCAGCAAGGGAGACACTGTCCCCCCAAAAAGTCATCCCAACTCCTTTGCGCCCCTCAAGCCCCACAGTGACATGAACACGGAGGACCAGAGAGCTACTAGGATGCAGAAGAATGCAAGCCATGCACACACAGAGGTGAAAGCTCTGGTTTCTGTGGGGAGAACCCTGCCAATCCTTTCTTTCTCCTTGAATTCTCTAAGCCAGGCAGCCTCCTTTACTGTCAATCTCCCATGGGCTAGAGTGACTGGATACCAAGGCCCCTGCCTACTCTGGAGGAAACCCAGTCCCAAGCCTGTTTCAAGCCATACAGAAAAACCCTACTAGTATTCAACTGCTCTTCTCTGAAGTCTCCCAGCCTCCCTCCCACCATGGTGGACAACTAGCTGATCTAAAGAGGAAGACACACCACAGCCTGTCCCCTAAGGTCTGAAGGCAAGGGAGCTCCTGCCCATTGTCTGCCCAGCTCAGCCTTGTCAGGCTCCTGCTAGCAGGTGCAACTGGAAGATCATATGTGGACCAGAAGCCAACTGTTCACTATGAGGTGTGCCCATAGCCTATGGGCTGCCCGGGAAAGGAGTTCTCAGCACAGCTGCTCCTGACAATCACACCACTGGGAAGATAAGAAGACATGGCAAGCCTTGGTGCCCATAAAGATGGCCTCATCATCCATCGTCCTCACAGGCCATGGAAGGACCACACTCAGTGCCCAGGAGTCCACAGAGGACAAGATCACATTCCTGTTACTACAAAGCCAAAAGGGGGACATCTGGGTTCCACCTAAAAGAAGCAGTTAAAATAATCTGGAGCCATGTCTTGACCGCCTCAAACTAACCGGGGGCAAGAACAATTGCATTCCAAAGACAGGCAAGTTCAGGAATCGCCCCTGCCCAGGCAATGTGGCCAGTTCCAAAACACATGAAGAAAGCTAGGGGAGAGAGGCTGAGCCAGCCCAGAGCATCCTGAAGGGGAGGCAGAGTGACAAGTGCTATTTCAGATATTAGGAACCAGGGAATATTTGGACAGGATGTCTGGCACAGGGTAAGTGGGATAGAGGATATCAGCCAAGACAAGAGAGGAGGGAAGACTAGAAGGCGGTCCAATGCTGGAGGCTCATGCCTGGGATCCCAGATACTTAGAGGGCTGAGATCTAAGGATCACACTTTGAAGCTAGCCAGGGCAGGAACATCTGAAAGACTCTTACCTCCAGCAGAAAGTTGGAAGTGGAGTTTTGGCTCAAGTGGTAGAATGCCATCTTTGAGTGAAAAAAGCTCAGGGACAACACTCAGGCCCTGAGTTCAAGCCCTGGTACTAGCATTGAAACAAACAAACAAACAAATAAATAAATACACAAAAGACTAGAAGGTGAAATCAGATCCCCCCAGGTGTCCCTGGGGCAGCACCACACCAGGAGTCAAGATCTGAGGCACTGTGAGGGTCAAGTTCCTGAACAGGGGGCGTCTGGAGGCATGTGTAATGGATGGCACCAGAGCAAAGGGTGCCAGAAAAAGAACAGACGCCACCAAGGACCATGGGAGGACTCCCGTGACTCAGCTTCAAGGCCACTTTCCCAGAGCAGGAAGAACTGGGTAAAGTCAGCCCTCCCTGAGCAGAGGTTTCAGATCCCCAACCACCACATACACCAAGCTCTCTAGAAACTCCACGTTTCTTCATCCTTCAGTAGCGTCAGCTAGATGAGCAGTGGCTCACCAGGACCATGCTAGAGAAGCCCGGGGCTCATGTTGCCCATATGTTCCAGAGTGAGTGAGTGAGTGAGTGTGTGTGTGTGTGTGTGTGTGTGTGTGTGTGTGTGATCGATCAGGCTAGGAGTGAGGAAAAGGAGAGGAGAGAAGGCTAAGCAACCACCAGGTGAGGATCCCTACTGAAGTGGCTTCCAGGCTCACAAGCACCACAGCAGAGCCCAGGAAATGGCCGGAATGTCTCCCTGGGCCTGGGCCGCGAAGCCACCCATCTCAATCCTGCCACCCAGACTGCTAGGTCCCATCTCCCAAGGGCCACAGGCCAGCAAGAGCTCAATGCCCTGCCTAATGCTGCAGGAAACTGCCTGCAGGTGCACAGGACACAGGTTTGAGGTTCTCTGCTGGTCTCTGGCAGAGATGTCTTTCACACCTGGGGACTGACAAAGCACAGCACTCTGATTAGAAACAGCTGCTGCCTTACTTTGTCTTGCGTCTATGCCAAGCCCATGCCTTATCCTTATACAACTCAGCCCCAGCAGGGAACCTACCACTTGGTTATGCACACAAGAGCTGAGTTTTAGAGAGGTCAAGCCCATGTACAGCTGTACGGAGACAGACTCCAGGCCCCGGACCACAGAGAGGTCGAGTCACGTGCAGCTGTATGGAAGCCCACACCCAGGCCCCTGACTACATACAGAGAGATCAAGCTTACCTGTAGGTGTATGGGGACCCACATCCAGGCCCCTGACCACTGAGCTTTTCTGACACAGAATTGAAACTACCTGGGAATGAGTATGCCCCCCACCTCCTTCTGGGGCAGAGTTCTGAGATGCATTAGCAACTCAGCTAATGCTAAGAAGGAAAAGGTACAGCCCGTGCCCCTCACCCTGAACTGCTCCCACAATGGGTACTGGCTTCCTCCATGGTCAGATGAGAGAAAGAGGGCCCAGTCCACGGGGCCTAAAAGATGATGGCATGTGACAACAGCAAGGGGCTGGACAGGACAAGACACAGCGGCCCACAGGCACACAAACCAAGGTACTCAGTGCCAGTTCCTCTGACCCTGGGAGCTGGGCCACTGCCTCATTTTGGTTGATCTTGACAAAAATCCTCCTATGCTAAACTTCTCGTCCATTTTTCTGAAGGCAATAAAGGTGGGATAGCAGATGACCACAACCTGCCACACCCTGGAGGGCCACAGAGCACAGGTTCTGAAGTCCTCCAGTCTGGTACCACCCTACCCTGAAGGGAAGGAGGAGGAGACCAATGGGGCTCAGCGGCAGCCTAAGCACAGCCCCCCTCACGCTTGCCTTTCCAGGGTCCCTGAGCCTGTCTCCAGGTAGAAGAGCCCTCCACAGCAGTCTTAACACTGAGAACAGCAGTGGGTGGACGCAGAGGGCATGGAGCAGGCAGCCCAGAAGCCTGCCTTCTGGTTTCCACGCAGCTAACACCACTAGCCCATCCGCCCATCCCCTACTCTTCTGCTTCCTCAGAATCCTAGTCTTGAACATCCGCCTCACTGGGCTACAGCTTAAGGCTCTCTCATCCTGTGGCGCCATCAACCTGACCGAGGGGTCAAGCTCCTCCCAGAGGACATCTTCACCCACCAGCCAAACAGGTGAGGCACCACGCTCTGGTAGATGCATCAAAGCCCTGAGCCTGGGCACTGGGAACTTATGCAGGACATCAGAGGCCTGCCCACCTGTAAAAAAATGAAGCAGAAAGGGTGGGGAGTAAGGGACAGGCCTTGGGGAGAATTTGCTCCCTAAGTACTTCACCTGGACCCCTCCCGCTCCTCCCATCCTACAGAGCAAGGCTCTGGATAAACAGAGGCCACTCAACACCAGCCAGACAAGCCTACCCTGATAAAAGAGTTCATCCCAGGTCTGACTCAAACCCATGTCTGGGGGCTGGGAATGTGGCTTAGTAGTAGAGTGGGTGCCTTGCATGCATGAAGCCCTGGGTTCAATTCCTCAGTACCACATAAATAGAAAAGGCTGAAAGTGGCACTGTGGCTCACGTGGCAGAGTGCTAGCCTTGAGCAAAAAAAGGAAGCCAGGGACAGTGCTCAGGCCCTGAGTCCAAGCCCCAGGACTGACAAAAACAGGGGGAACAAAACATGTCTGTCCACAACACCCTAGGGCTCTGGAAAGCAAAGCATCTATACCTGCATCTATACCAACTCTTGCAGGCCAGAGACAGGTCAAGAGCATGACAAACAAACAGGCCAGGCGTGGAGGCCCAAATCCTAGGTACCTGGGAGGCAGAAAAGGGGGATCATGGTCCAAGCTTAGACTGGGGAGAAAGAAGTGAGACTCCATCTTGACCAGTGGCGAGGTTCAGCGGGATGCACCAGCTGTCCCAGCTTAAGGAGGAGCACAATGGCTGGGCACAGTGGCAGATGCCTGTCATCCCAGCAACACAGCAAAGAGCCTACACGGAAAGCAAGACCCAGACCCCACCTTGAACATAACCAACATAGAAAGGGGCTGAAGGCATGGCTCAAGTGGCAGAGCACCTGCCTAGCAAGCTGAGGGCCCTTTTGAAACACACACACACACACACACACACACACACACACACACACAGTGCATTCAGTGCATCTACACTCAGACCCCTTGCCCTGTACTCATAACAAGTCCACCCAAGGACCCAGGAGGCCCTGAGTACGAAGGCACCCCGAAAGAGTGAAGGCTCACTGCAGGCTTCTGCCTTTCTGGCTCTGTCCCCACATCCTTAGGGAAGTTCTGAAGAGAAAAAAAATTTAAAGAATTTCATCAAAACATATTCACACCTGGATAAGCACTGTCCAACCTGACCCAGGGAGACAGTTTGTTCTGAGGAAGGGCCCTGGTAGGGAATGTGTCCCACAGCATCACTGGCTAGCTCCAAGTCCCGACGACTCCAGTCATCCCCGGCCCCCAGCAACAACGGACACAGTGCCCATGACGCCTGCCCCACTGCCTCGAGCAGCGGGTACAAAAGCATGGCTCTTGATAACTAGCGGAGACACGGAGGCTGCTGCAAAATGGGCTGAACAATACAAGTTAAAAGAAAAAAACATACTTTAGGGAGGTTAATCACAAGCAAATCAAAGTCAAATCGCAGGAACCCTGCCATCTCCGTTTCTGTGTCCCTCTAAGTGTGTGGAGGAATAAGTTACAACCAAGTCCTTACACTCAGCAACGTGCTCCCAATAAATGAGAGCAGTGCCCACCTGTGCAATCTCAGTGCCAACCTCATGCAGGAATTATCTCACAGGGGATGGTGCACCTTGCACTTCCCTTCAAAGAAGGTCAGAAGGGGCCAAGGCCATCATGAAGTCCACCAAGGAGGTCTACACTTGTGGCGCCTGGTTACACCGCTAAAAATACATCCTTCTGTGTGACCCAGACCCTAGCCCTAACTCTACCTCTTCCCAGGAGTTCACAGACCAACTGTGGAATGGGGATCACAAAGCTCTACCCTGAGCTCTGGGGTGGACAAGTCCACAAGGGTCCCCTATAGGCCACAGGAAAGGACAGGGACCAGTTGTCCTCGCTGAGCTGTGGAAATTCCGCCACAATGCTCCATCAACATGGTGGAACCCGTGCTGGACTCTGGTGAGAAACTGGCTCAGTCCTCTCCAGTTTTCTCTCTGGCTGTCAGCAAGCTTGGGTCTCAACAGCATCTATAAGGCATCCAAAGCAGCCACAGCACCAACTAAAAGGGGAGACGGCGACCTTGGCTACAGCCTCAGCAACAGAAAGGGACTCATACCCCCTCAACACGTGAGTGGCCCAAGGTTGACATAAGAGGCTTCCACAGTGGTGCCACAAGCCAGGTCCGCACTCTGGCCATGCCACAGGGCCTCTGGGATGTGCCCATTGGTACTGTCAACTGACTTGAGAGAGAGATCAGATCCATCTGCCCGTGAAGTCAGGCTCCAATGCCAGAAACACAAAGAACAAAAGGGAGCTCAAGCCCCAATTCGATAAAGCATGACTGCATGGCACAAGTCATCCATGGAGTGAGCCTGCAGCCAGCCAGCCAGCCAGCATGCTCAGCTGTCTTCTGCTCAAACTCCAGCCTCAGAGTCCTTGGAGCTGGTCCAGCCTCTGATCACAGGGGGCTTTCCATCCAGCCGCAGCTCCACTGCTGTGGCTCTGGTTCTAAGGCTCATGCACACACCCTTTCATCTGGTGTGGCACCCAGCTCCACCACCCCTGCACCATGCAGCCCCCCAGCCGCCCCCACACACGTTTCCTACAGCACTGGTTCTTGGGATGGCAACCGTGTGACCTTCACGTGTTCATCTGCTCTCCCTAGGTCCCCACCAGCACCTATCACCCCATCGGCAAAGGCAGGGTCCAAATGACGAGCCTGGAGTTACAGGCTTGCCACTGTGTTAGGCACAAAGGAGATGCTCAATGGAGTGCCGTTCTCCAGGACTGAAGCCTACGGTCTAGGTTTGGTTGCAGGATTAGTTAGGAATCTTTAGGACCTCTCTTGAAAAAGAAATAAAAAATCTGTAGGACCCCTCTTGAGCACCACACAGAGCCCAGGGGTGAGGACGTTCAAAAATCTTCTCTTACTCCAAAATGAACCATTCCAGCAAACAGCAGCCTCTAACGCCAGTGAGGTCTGTTCCCAAAGGAATTGCAATTCCCTCACCACTGGAACACGCTCCCACTCAGAGAGCTTGTTCAGGCTTTCAGGCCATAGAGATGATTTATTGTTTCAAGCTGAAACATCAATCCAACAAAAGCACTTGACTCACACGGACCGAATACTTCATAAACAATAGTAAACTAATCACACAGACCAAACACCTCATAAACAGTAGTACACTAACAAAACTTGACATCCACATTTTTAAGCAGAACAGATTCTACACACTGATATTAAGATATCATATTAAAGTTATGAGGTTAAGAAATGATTAAATAAGGTCATTAGGCACAGATTACAGGAAATGGGAAATGTGTCTAATTACAGCTTGACACCTTGAGCACTGCAGCTGGCCAGCGCACGCGCCTCGAGGGCACACCGTCACGCCGGGCTGCGCAACGGCCCCATTTGCCACTGAAAGCTGTAAGGCCCATTCTTTCTCACTCCTTGCTGCACCGGAGTTCACTTCACATGCGTTTCTGACAGCTTCTTAAAAGCATGAAACCTTCAAACTCAGGACCAAGACGCTTCCCAGATGTGGAGAGGAAGAGGGGACGGGTGGGTCAGGAAACCTGCAGGAGCCCCAGGAAGACGAGAGCCGAAGTGGTTCCTCCACATACCACCCCCCCCCCCCATGGTTGCACAGGCACTCCAGGACCACTGCCAGCCAACTCAGGGCGGGGGCTCTCACAACCAGCAAGAGAGATGACACCAGACAACGAATGTCACAGCGAGCTGCTGAAATTGCCCAACTGGATCCTGTCAGGAAGGCTTAAGGATGGCATTTAGGCCAAAGTGAACAGGATCAAAGCACATATATGAATTGAGGGGCTGGTGAAGACAGAGGTAAAAGAAGTAGTTCAAGTGAAGGAAGAAACGTCAAAGTCTGGGGCAAAAGGAGCCAGTGAGCAAGGAAGCAACCAGTCACAGGCTAAAACTCAGAGAAGGGCAAGAATATCAGGTAATACTGGTGAGCTGTAGGCCTGGACCAGGCAGAGCTTCTGGGCCTCGGGGGAAGTTCCGACAGACCTTCCTGCAAGGAGCGTGAGTGCTAGCAGCTCCCAGGCACCGCACCAACTCCACAGAGCAACCCAGACTCCTCTGGCCAGATCCACCTCGGCCTGCTCCGGCCTGACATCCTCAGCCTCCTCTAATGCGAAGCCTGCCTACCAACTTCCCACGGACTACAGGCTGGATACAAACGGAGGTGGAAATAGTTCTCCCCACTAGAAATATCAGCTATTTTAAAACTACTGACGTTAAAAAGCAGTACAAGCCAGACAACAGTGGTTCACATCAGTGGACCTACTACTCTGGAGGCTGAGATCCGAAGATTGCAGTTCAAAGCCAGCCCAAACCGGACAGTCCATGAGACTCTTTATCTCCAAAAAGCTGGGAGTAGAGCTGTGGCTCAAGTGGTAGAGCACTAACCTGAAGTAAAAAAGCTCAGTGACAGTGCCCAGACCCTAAGTTCAAGCCCCAAGACTGGCATATGCACACACACATACACACACACACCACAATGGCCATCATCACTTTAGAAACCCATGGACATCCTTTAAACTGACAGGCCTGCCTATGGACTGCACACTATTGCCTCTCTATACACAGATGACTCCTCAGCAATAACATTTATGGAAAGCATCGTTTTCATACAAGCACAACTTAACAGCCTGCAAGTACTTGGGAATAAGGTATTTATCCTTAGTCTTTCACTAGAATAAATTCCAAACTACTGAATTTCTAGAACAAGGATAACTGCCTTAAGCATTATTATATTTTTTATAATAACACATACTGGTCTCTCCAGAGAGTAATAGTCAACGTACACTGTGCTTACTATGTCTAAGGCCCTATTCTAAGTTAACTTCTACATGTAACCTCAGCTAAAAACTGCAAACTCAGATATGATGAAGTCTCCTTTACATTTAACCACCAGAAGGCTCCATCTTTCTCCTCTTACTAGCCACGAAGATTTGCACATTTCCATGCCATGTTCACCTTCAACAGGAATGCTCATTCTTTTGTTATTAGTTTGCAAAAGCTCTTTATATACTGATATTAAGCTCATAATGACAGAATATGCTGAGGTTTTTTTTTTCTCTTATTGTCTCCGAGTCTTGTTTATATGGAGTCTTGCCAGAGACTTTAAAAAAATGCTTACACCATCAAATCTGCCAATATTTTCTCTAAAGCTTCTTCTGGCTTGGTTTTAGAATGGAAATACATAAACTCTATAGATTTTCAGTTTGTGGTCCTCAAACACAGTCTTCCAGTAAGCTCTTCCAAAGGTGAATACCACCCCACCTACCCTCAGACATCCCGAGGCTTCTGAGATCCACACAAAGTGTGGAGTGCAATAACCAATGAATGGCCTACCTATCTGTTTTGTGGGTCTGGAACGAGTCCTGAGGATCAAACTCAACGCCTTGCACATGCTAGGCAAGCACTCTACCACTGAGGCCCTCCGTCTGACAGCACTCGTGTAAGACACAACCTAAGACCAGCATACAGAAAGCAGAATTTCTTCCCAGACGCTAGGAAAAGTGTTACCCATGAGGGCATCAAGAACAATCTAGGCGGGCTGGGGATATAGCCTAGTGGCCCTAGGTTCGGTTCCCCAGCACCACATATACAGAAAACGGCCAGAAGCGGCGCTGTGGCTCAAGTGGCGGAGTGCTAGCCTTGAGCAAAAGGAAGCCAGGGACAGTGCTCAGGCCCTGAGTCCAAGGCCCAGGACTGGCAAAAAAAAAAAACAATCTAGGCAATGCTATATATACATAAAGGCATTCCTGATGGTCTTCGCAGAGGCTGTGCTCCTCCTGCACCTGGACAGGGATGAACTTCCACCCCCAACCACCTACCTGGCCCAGAGGCAGAGAAAAGGACTCAGCCTTCAGTACGTGACTCTTACCTCTCTCCCGTTTCTCATCTTAATCTGGACATAGATAGCAGCGCACAGGCCCCTCTGGAGGCCGGAGTGATAAGGGAGAGCAAGGTAGCAAGTGTAAACAATACCAATTAGGCTCTCATTGAACACTAGCTACTGGTTTGTGTGACACTTACTTACACTGTCATCTCTCAGCTAGGAAAGAGCACTGTGATTTCTGCACAGGTTAACATAGGGTGCCGACCTAGCCATTAGATTAGATCCCTATGGAAACAGCCTGCCTCAACTAGGCAGTTATCTCCTAAGACATGAGGAAGTGGTGGGCAGGGAGGCAAGGGCAGCAATAAGGCCATGAGTGGCCGCAGACCCCACAGCCCACTCCACTCCAGAACAAGGACCCCCGCTTCTGGTGTTCCTGTGAGCACCAGAGAAGAGCCCCGCTTCTCACCCCCGTGAGCACCAGAGAAGCCAAATGACCTCCGGATGAGAATGTCACAGACCATGGTCCATAATGACACTTTTCCCAACACACAACTGCAGCAGCCTTGTGACTTCACCACTCATCTGACCTCAACTGGGCACACAGTACTGTGCCTTCCTTTCCATTCAAGACCCAACACTCCGAGTGCATTGCTCAGCAGGGCAAACGCTGGTCACCCAAGACCAAAGCAAAAGCCTCTCCAAGCTGAATTTTCCCACTTCTGCCTCAGAGCAGACTGGTCTCCGGCTCCTTGGCTGCCTCCGCTGAGGCCCTGCCCCAGCTCCCACTCTCAACGGACACAGCCACGGACTCTGGTGCTGGGACTGAGCTCGCCACAGCCTGTCGCCTGCCACCTCCCAGCAGCTGCAGTCTTCTCTCGTTTCTGCAGCTCTCTGGCTCTGTGCATCAGGCATTAATACATTACTCATGGCAGCTTTGGAACTGCGCGCCCAGCCGTTTTCAATAGAGAACAGCATTGACGAGCTCTACAGGAGTGAGGAAATTTCCTTCTGCTCTGGCAATTAGGACAGCACAAAGTCGCCTTTCCTTTGGTGCCACCCCCAACATCAAAGGATCGGAATTCAAAGCCATTCTTGCCGCATTGAAACCTCACAATGAAGCTGGAAAATGGAAGTCGATTACTGGGCATAAATATGCAGTAGTTAAAAGCAAAGAGTTATAACAAAATTAAGCTGCAGAAGCCCCTGATGTGTGGAAACTTCCAGTGCTAGAGCCCTCCTGGCAAGCATCGAGAGGGGCGTCCTCTGCACAGAGGTTAGGGGTTACAGTCAGGCTCAGCCTCGCACTGGGTGCACAGCCAGAAGGCCAGGCTGTCCTGCCCACCCCACACAGCAAGCAACGGCCTCCGGGCCTCTGAGAACTGGCATTTGGGGGGGTTTTGTTTTGCCTGACTCTGATGCCCACAAATCATTCTGTCTGGCTAGAGGCATTTTGGTCACATCTGTCCTTGGTCCCTGGGCTCAGGCCTCTTCCCCCAGGGCTCCCCAAGATCCCCTTGCCTGAGAAGGCAGGAACCCTAAAGGGGGCAGTAGTACATCTGCCAGGGAGCAAAGCCTGCCTCCTTCCTGACTGATGACTGCTCTCTTTAGGACAGTAAAAAGAAAAACTCAGAACACAGAAAGCCATGGAAGTCTCACAGTGTGTCAGGGTGTGTGTGTTTTTAAGACATGAAAATACTTCCCTCCCACACAAATGGGGGTTCTTCTGGGGAAAGCTGCCACAGATCCCGGGGAGGGGAAGATCTGAGAAAGCTCATCAGTCTTAAAAACAGATAGTGGAACGCACAGACTGTAACTGACAGGAGCTACCTGGAGAGGAACCACCACCACCACCACCACCACCACCAGCACCACCAAAAAAACCACAACTAAGTCTCACATCGATCCCAAACTCCATCCTGATGAAACTTCTAACTGGGTGGCATTTTGCATTTCCAATTATAATGGAGTAATTGTGTTGCCATAGTGACTGCCAAATTCTGCAATAACTTTTGTTGCCTTGTAACTGCTGTAATAGAGTATATTTGTGTACAAGCAGCAAATTCAGCCTGCCTCGTACAACCGCCGCCACCGCCACCTTTCCTGGCTGGATTAGGCCGTTCCCGAAATAATAATGCGAGGAATTATCAGAAGCCATTAAAACTCCAGGGCAACCCCGGTCTCCATCACCTAAGGAAAAGCGACACCGAGGGGGTCGGGGTGCCAGCCGAGCCGCGGGCATCGCCCCCCAGCAAGCACCCCGGGCCTGTGTGCGGGTCTCCTCCCCGCCGCCGGGGGTGGGGGGGGGGGTGCACGGGCCTCCGCGCCCTGCCCGGGCGGGGACGGGAACGGGGGGTTCGGGGTGGGGGGGGTCCCCGCGGTCAGGCCGCCCGCCGTGACGGGGGCTTAGTTGGGAAAGTCGTCAGTTCTAGAGCAGCCCAAGTTGGGTTTCTGCGCCGCTTCGTCTGCACACCGCGTCCCCCCGGCGGCTCGGCTCGGCTCGGCTCGCAGCGCGGCACGCGACGGCGGCGGCGCCCCGACCCCCGGCGGGCGGCAAGTTAGCGCCCGGGTCCGCGGCGGGCGGGCGGGCGGGCGGGGACGCGGCCTGCGGGCCTCGGCGCGGGGCTCGGCGCGGGGCTCGGGGCTCGGGCCCGGCCGGGCCCCCGCCCCACGCCGCGGGAGGGGCGTTTTCTGCAAACTCACGGCGTCTGACAAAGTTACATAAACGGCGCGGCCGGCGCCCCCGCCCCGCCCCGCCCGCCCGCCCGCTCCGCGCGCCCGCGCCCACCTGCCCGCCCGGCCCGCCCGCCCGCCCGCCCGGCCCGCGCAGGCCGCTCCGCGGGAGGCGCGGCCAGGGCCCCGCCGGCCTCGGCGGGCCGCGGCGTCCACCTGCCGCCCGCGGCCTGGGCGGGGGGCAGACAATGCCCGCGGCCGGCTGGCTTACCGCGGCGGCGGCGGCGGCGGGCCGCGCCTAGCCCTGCCCCGGCGCTCCGAGCCGCATCTCCTCAGCCAGCGCCGCCACCGCCGGCGGGCGGGCGGGCGGGCGGGCGGACGGGCTCCGGCGGCGACGGCGACAGCGGCCGCGCGGAGCGGGCCGGCGTGAGGCGGCGCGACGGCGGCGGCGGCGGCGGCGGCGGCGCGGGCGGGCGGGCGGGCGCGCGGGCTCGAGCTCGGGCGGCGGCGGGGACGGTGCTCCGCGGCGACGGCCCCACAACCTCCCCTCCTCATTCACAAAAAATTGACCCACGTTGAACCATGATGCTGCTCCCCCTCCAGCGCCGAGCCGCGCGGGGATAGGCCGCGCCCGACGCCTATCAGCCGCACGGGCCCCGCCTTCCCCGCCGGCGGCTCGCCAGCCATTGGCCGCGAGAGCCTTGCGTCACCTCCCCTCGGAGGCTCCGCCCTCTGCCCGATTGCTAATGAAGAGCGCGTCAATTACGGATAGGCCCCGCCCCCAGGCGCCCGACCGCTCATCCATTGGCCTATGGGGCTTAGGCCCGCCCGACCGCGGCCCAACCGCTGGCGCGACGCTACCAGCGTAACAGAAGGCTCCTCCTCCAGCCGCTTCCACGCACGGGCTCCGGACCCCATTGGCTCCGGATGCTGTCAGTTTCAAGGCGGGGCGTACCGGGGGACTCTCTAGGCACCAGCTCCGGGAGCTTCACTGGAGGGAATCAGGGAGGGTACTGGCTGGAAGCGGAGGCCAGCCCCGCTTGGCAGCCCGAGGTGTGGCCATTGGTCACCGCCGCAAGCCTGCGCGTGTGTCCCGGACTCCGAAGAGGCGCGGAGGGGTGTAGGCTGAGGCGGGAGTCCGACCAGGCCTGGCCACGGCCTCCATCTTGGGCAGCACGCGGGTCACGTGGGCTGCGTGTGGGGACGCCGCGGCGAGTGCGCAGGCGCGGCGGGCCCGCCCTGCCCCGAGGCGGGCGCGCGGCCGGCCGGGGCGGCGGCGGCGGCGGCGGCGGCGGGCGCTCGGCGGGACCGGGTCGGGCAGGTGCGCGCCGGGGTCGCGGGCGAGGGCGCGGCCCGCAGCCGGCCTGGTGTGGCGAGCGGGCGGGGGCGGGGCGCGGGGCCTGCCGGGGCGCGCCGGCCGCCCTCTCCGGGCTGCGCGGGCTCCGGTTTTCCCCACCGGTCCCGGTGCCCCTCCCCCCCCGGGGGGCTGTGGATTGGGGAAGGGTGCGGGAGGGAACGGACGGCGTCCGTGCTCATGGCGGTGGCTGGGTGATGGTTCTGCCGGTCGTGGGAAGTGCGCGCCCCGGGAGCCCGCGCAGGCAAGTCCGTGAGAGCCCAGCTAACCGCCAGAAATGCAGAAGCAGAGCCGAGGGCCGGGCCGGGCCCCCCAAAACAGGAGCTGTGCGTGCTGCAAGCCGGCCGAGGCATGCTGGTGACAGCAGCCCACGGAGGAGCGCACGCTCCTGTGCTCCTGTAAATAAAGCACCCTCCATCGCTGCCAGCTACTGGCCACGTGATAACAGTGTGCAAAATCATCCCAGAGGGCGATGGGGAATGGGCGATCGTCAGGAAACTGCGAATTCCTACCCACAGATCCTAGGGTAAGTCACTTTCTAGGTGCAGGAAGGGAGAGCGCTCACAGAAGAATGCTGGCCTGTAACCCCAGGTGGAAGTAACTTTACAAGATCTCAGCTCGGAAGGAGATACTGTGTTGCCTGTTCCATCTCACCTCGAGGCCCTCCAAAATTGAGGCACCTGGCCAGAGTCACATGACACTCCCCTGACAGGGTGACCCTGCTTGCCTTCTGTAGGGAAGGGACACCTGGGAGTCCTGGTGGGTGTGTCGTAAGGGAACCTCTTCACTGCCAGTACAGACACGCACAGTACCCCCAGACTTCTGCTTGTGAAGGTCTATCTAGCTACAAACCAAGCATAAGGGACAGGAAGCATCGGCATAAGGCATGTTAGACCCCCATGTCCCAGAAAATGGGTCCCAGTGTTAAAGAAAGAAAACAATGCTTGGATCCTAAATGAACTCAGGTCACACGACAAAAACAAGTCTAGAATTAGTAGAATTGCAGCCAAGGGCCCAATTACAAATATATGAAAACAGCTTTCAGACTGGGACTGTAGCTCTGTGGGAGAGCACTTCCCTAGAATGCACAAGGCACTGCCTAGGTTAGATCCCCAGCACCACAAAAACACTTTGAGATACACTAACAGCCTTCAAGCAATAGTATTTATTGGGTATTAAATATGTGGTAAGCACTGGTCTAATGGATTAGAACACTTGGTGGAAAATGCCCAATAACATCAACCAGGGAACACTTCCAATACTTAAATGTAATTTGTGTAAGTCCACATAGAACTTCTTCCTTGAATACTTCATCTAGAAGGATAAACATTTGGGAGCAATTTAAAAAAAGAATAAAAGCAATGGAGAAACTGCCCCTAGAAAATAAAACATCGCCTCAGCTCTGTGATGAAAACATGATACTGGTCCCAATCGATGGAAAACGATAGGGAGTACAGCCCCGGGCACGTCAGGGCTCGGCATGGACAGCGGGCAGCAGGTGCCCGTCGGCCTGTCCAGCTGCTGGGGGTAGGCAGCCTTCCAGGCTGGTCAGGGCCTGCACCTCACCAACTGTTCATTATTCTTAATTATCACCCTTGTAAGGACTCAAAAGGTTGTAACGGTGGCTTTTCAAGTCACTGAAAAAGTGAAGCAGAAGACAGCCTATTAATAATTGAAAAGATTAGCCATCAATTTCGTCTTCAGCAAAGGGTGTAAAGATCTAGAGTTTAAAAGCTTGGGCATTTCTAGAGTTGAGGAATACAAGGAATAGTAACACTCTTAAAGAGAGAGTAGGTTATTTGGCAGTATTAAGATTTGGGATATAATCAGCAGGGAAGTGGATATGCCGATTGTGAATGCAAAGGAATAGAGTGAACCATTACAGATGAATGCTGGAGACATAATGAAATCAGAGGCGAACACAGCACACTGACTCCAGTAGCATGGAACTTGGGGACCAGCGAACGAGGATGAGCACGGAAGGCAGACAAGTAGTTCTCTGCGTCTCCACGGGACAGGTGGGCAGAGGATGGACTGGAAGGAGGCCGGAACTCTGGAGAGAAGGGAGGGTGCACCTCTGGACGGGGGTGTAGATGGCACCGGCATGAGCACCTGTCACAACACATTGAGACCCGGGCTTAAGGAGATTGTTACCTGAAAAGAACAACTATTGGTGGTCGTAGCTTCCCTCATTTGAAGAGAAAGGGAGGGTCTGTTGAGGTAGTTAAAAGTTGGGACAGCTCTTATACCATGCTTTATTAAGGCTGATGTCCTTCACAGGACTAAGGGCTTTGGGAGCACAGAGACGAAGACTGCATTCCAAAGCCAAGCAGGCCGAGACAAGAAGAAGAAAACAAAAGTAATGCCCAGTAAGCCTGACGGCGTGTCCTCTTCCCTAATAACAAGAGTGACAGCCATTTGTCTGTTTGATGAAAGCCAATGTGAAGAAACGAGCGCCATTATACGTTAACTGGTGTCACGTGGTGGAAACTTTTAGCCTGTGTTAACCACACACACAGACACACACAGACACACACACACACACACACACACACACGCAGATTCTCTCATCTAATGATTGCAGTTCTAGAACTCCACTCACGAGTATGGAGTTGATAGACATTTAGTCAAAAGGTTGACAGAAAAAGTGGTTGTTTGGAATGGACGTATAATTGAGGGTTTTTTTTTTCTGTTATGGAAAGAAATTGATTTTACACTTGTGAGGAAAACACAGGACTGCAAAACATCTTTACAATATGAGAAAAAAAGTCACATAAAAACATTGGTAAATACCAAACAGAAGATGAACATCAAAATAACCAAGATGTTCCCAATGCTTTCTTCTAAACGTTCAGAAGATGAGGGAGCATTTATGTGCTTCTCAATCCCATGGTGCGCACGTGCTGTTTTTGTAATGATACAAGTTAATGTGTTAAAGGACGTGAAGTTGACTAAATAATACGGGAGGAGAAGCAGACGAGCAGGTCCCGGGGCTTCAAGGCCATGCCCAGGCAAGAGCGCCTCCCATCTCTCCCAGTAACAGCTGCATCTCGGTGCTCCCCGGGACTACGAGAGTTCACCCAAGTCATGGGAACAGTCAGAAACCAACAGAACGGTTGCTTATGGAACCCCACCTGGCTTCTCTGGCCAGATTGCAGCTTTCGCCACTGATGACAGCTGGACACGTGACCCTAATTGGTCAGAGCCTAACAAAAGCTTCCCCCCCCCTTTCAATTTGCTATATTTTGTTGCAAGATGCTATCTTAATAACATGTTGGGTTTGTTAGCATTTCCCCTGCCTCAAGTCCTCAGCGCCTCCCACTAGTCCCCAGGTCCACCCATACCTAATGGGCCACTCCCATTCACCATGAAGACCTACCTACTTCCCCTTTAGCCCCAGAGAAGCTGCCACCTGGGTAAGGTGCTGCCGCCATGTTGCTCCCTCTCCCGTGGGAGCTATGGCCCCACTAATAAACCTCCTTATGAACCTTCTTCTCTTGTCCCTGACTGTCTCTGCAGGGTCCCCTGGGATGGCCGGGACAGATCCTTTCAGGGTTCATAGGCAGAAGGGGAATAAAGTCACAGAGGAGGTGAGGCGGGGAAGGGAGAAGGCATGGTGTGAAGAGAATGGAAGCCAGGTCCCAAGTCCAGAGCCTCTGGAAGGAATCCTGGCACAGAGATCATTGTTCAGTAGGGGAGCCCGGAGCTAAGTGACTAGCAAGGGAGGAGAAAAGTTGGAATGCGATTGGTTCTTAAGGAAGTTGATTGCCCAGTGCCAGAGTCTAGGTCCCCAAAAGAGATTTCACAAGCATCCCAGTCGGCGGGCGGATGGATTCAGGGCTGGGGACCACTGAGTCAGGGGAATAGGAGGGGTCAGGCAGGCATCAGTTCCCAGGGAGTCCTCAACACCCACAACACCGGCACCAGGACCAAGGTGAGCAGCCAGAACCCCCCTTCTGTGCTGCAGGCTGGCCATGTGCACAGCAAGGTGTGTGGCCGTAAAGCAGTTACAGCGCCCCCTCGAGGGGAGGAGGTCTCACTGGTATAACCTAGAAGGTGCCCCCCCTGAGTGAGGTGACCGGAGGGTGACCTGGGCAGACCCTCCCTGGGGAAGGGTTTTGCTTTCGTCCTTCAGCAGCCTGGCTCAGCATTGGGCCTGGCAGCCAGAGGGCCAGAGGAGCATGTGAGGGCAAGACCAGAGCACAGCCACCGCGGCCTATGATTGGGGGGAGCCAGGTGGAGGTGCACACACCATATGTCTAGAAACTTCCCAGAACAAGACATGGGATAAGCATGTCCCTCCTCTGGAGTCACACAAGCCACTATCACACGGACTTGAGCATGCTCCCACTCCTAGATTCTGCTCCAAAACACTTGCCACAACTAGTACCTCCCTGCCAGCCTACTGACACAGGCCCCGCCCACCGCCACCCCGTAGCCGGCCCTACAGCCCAGACATAGGCAGCCAGTGGGACCGTCTGCTCTTGGGGGACAGGCCCAAGGACAAAGCCCTGGAAGCGGCGTCACGACCAGATGAATGTGGTTTCCTAGATGCTAAGGTCCTGGAGCCTGGTCCGGAAGAAAGAGCAAGCATGCCAAAGAACAGACTTCTCTTCAGGGGGAAGAGAAATGCTGAGGGAACCAGCACAGGGCCCCAGGGGCATGCGAGCAGGCCAAGGCCTCTCACCCAGGCCTCACAAAATAGATGAGCGTTTAGGAGAGACCCAGGAAGGTGATAATAATACACTTGGCATAGGCCAGGCCTATTGTGGGTGGGGGGCTGAGAAAAGGACTTGAACAAGGATGCGCGAGGTTGGCCAGTGGGCTGAGTCAAAGGCCAGCCAGAGCTAAACACATTGGGTTTGGCTCAAGTCGTTTGGGGCTTGGGGCAGCGCTCAAGATCCCAGCTGCAAAAGGCCGGAGTGGCTGGAGAAATAAATGCATGACTGGAGTGAGGACTGGAGGACAGGGGGATGAGGCCCGGGCCGGAGGAGACCGGATGGGGCAGTAGATGGGGAAAGCACATTTGGAAAGCCAGGTTCACAGAGATGGAGCCTCACTCAAAATAAACTCGTACCCCAAAATCATCTGACCCGAAGCTGTAGATAGAAGGTGGAATTTATATAAAGTAAGAGCCATAGGAAATGATTCACCCTGAGCAGGAGCCAGGAGATAAATAAGGAGCAGGACTATACCCCTCGCCCAAGACACTGGGCAACTACAAGAGAGTTTTAAAAATAAATGTGCTAGAAATCACTGAAGAAGCTAAAGTTGCCATGTTGGCTATAGAACCGAAGAAGAAGACACTAAGAAAAAGAACAGCCTACTCTTTTCTAAAAAGAACCAAATAAAACTTCTAGACATGAAGAATGTAGTCATTAAAATTAAAATTCAGTGGGGAAGGTACGGAGCCTATTAGAAGATGTTATTAGCAACTGAGGAAGTTATCCAAGTACAACCCCGAGGATACAAGATCTAGACGCGTCCGTTTGCGCAGAGCCAGGGCCCCGTGGGTGCCCTGCCCCGCACCCAGCCCCCGCCGCCAGGCTGAGCCGCACGTGGCGAGCACAGTGTCCCGAAGCCCGAGGCTCGTCTGTGATCTGAGGCCCCCGCCGCAGCTGCAGCCGCTCCAGCCCCGCCCCGTCCCGCCACCCGGCCTCTTTCTAGGTCTTGTGAGTCCCCTTCCACGCGTCATCTGCCCGGAATCCCCGTCTCAAACTCAGCTCAGGGCTGTCTGATCCAAAGCAAGACACCCCGGAGAAGAAGAGAACGGACGGGACGGGAAACAGGAAGGAGCAGCGCGGATCCAGGAAGCCACAGTCCTGGGAATGAGCAGAAACGAGCCCAGCACCCTGACAAAGACACTGCCCCAAGAGCAACCCGGACGGCGTGGTGACGACGAGAAGGACCCTCCATTTCTCCTCAGCAACCGCAGGAGACACGGGTCATAGTCTGTGGCCGAAAGAAAACCTCAGCCTGCTGGCAGGAGAAAACAAACAAACCCGGGTCACCTGGAAAGAACGCTGCCAGTAAGTTTTGCTCAGTGCCAAGGAAGAAGCACAGCGTTTGCAGGTTAAGGCTGGGAGACGTACGTGGCTGCTGGGAGTCCTCCCAGGAAGAAGGAAGGAAGGAAGGATGGCCTCCAGCCTCGAGTTAGCAGTGGGGATCTTTGAGACAAGACAAGGTCATGAGTAGCCCCTGCCCTTCCCCCACCCCGGTGCGTCCTGAACACAAGGGGAGAAGGGAACACGAGCCTGGGCTGACCCTGCCGCCGGGACTCCCCTGCTGGCCTGTGCAGAGAAGAACAGGAAAGGCAGGGGACAGATGGGCTGCCCCGTGTGTCAGCTACCGCGGCTGCGTAACAACGTCGCCGTGAACTTCGCAGCTCAGAACAACGTGTGTTTTTCATCTCTGCCTACGCAGGTGGAGTCCACACAGCACCTTCCGCGTGCGGGGTCACCGGGCAGAAGGCCTTCGCTGGGAGGCCGTCTCCTCTGAGGCTCCCCACCTTCCTCCCAGTCCACGGGTCTGGTAGAATTCTGTCCCTTGTGGTTGCAGAACCCGAGTCTCCACTCTCTCTCCCGCTCTCAGCCCGGCCTTTCCGCGCTGGCGGAGGCCCCTCCCCGCCCTCCACTGCTCGGTGAGCGACACCGCTCAACGCCCACGGGACAATCCCTGCAGCGTGACCTCTCTCTGCCTTCTTTTGAGCGATCACCTGATGAGGGGAGGCCCACCCCAAACAACTCCGCTGGGATGAACCCTAAGTCCACTGACAGCACTGGGGAGATCGGCAAATCCTCAGCCACACAGGAGAATGAAGGGCGGTGGGCCTGTTTCCCCAAAGCGTGCCTCGAGACACCCAGCAGACGCAAGACAGGCGTTCCGACCTCCAGTTTTCTTCCCGTAAACAGGAGATGAGGCCTACCGCACGGCTGACACCCCCAGATGGGCAGGAAAGAAGCATTCTCTGGTGGAAAGTCCCAGCTGGACAACCGTGCGAGCAGCCTGTGCTGAGCCGCTCTGTCCCGCAGTTGCCTCGGCTGCGCAAACCAGTACCCCAGCCTCGGGGACCAGCCGGGCCGAGGCCGCTTCCTAACGGGGGCCCGGGGCGGTCTCAGTCTTGCCGTAAATGCGCGCGCAGGCCTTTCTCCTGCCACCCGTCTTAGGCCAAGCAGTTCCTCCCGTCCAGGTGCAGAGCTTGAATGGGCAGGGGGAGCATTTGGTCCCCACTGTTTCAGGAAGACCAACCCTGCTACCCTCACCACTAGGGAACCCGGGGCCCGCTGGGAATTCTGCCACACAGGCCTGCGACACACATGCTCTGCACACCCACCTGCGGGCATTTCTCCAGCCCTGAGGGTGTATGTGCCTTCTCTCTGCAGGACTCCCGAGGCTGAGAGACCTCTGTGTCGCTCACAGCTACAGAGGCCCCAAACCCGGGAGCTATCCGTTACACCTGCTTGCTCCTAGGGCTGCTCCTTGCACTGGGGAGTAGAAAAGGATGAGGACAAGGGAATGTGTGCAAAGAGTGTGTGTGCAAGAGAGGGAGGGGTGATAGCCAGACTTACTTACCTATCATTTATTGTGTGTGTGCGCACACCTGCCTGCCTGCCTGCCTGCCTGCCTGCGTGCTCCAGTCCTGGGGCTGAGCCCAGGGCCTGGGCGGTGTCCCTTAGCTTTTTCTCTCAAGGCTGGCATTCTGCCATTGGAGCCATCCCTCCATTTCAACTTCTTAGTGGTTGTTTGGAGATAAGACTCTTATAGACTGTCCTGTCGGGGCTGGCTTTGAACCATGATCCTCAGATCTCAGCCTCCTGAGTAGATAGGATCATAGATAGACAAGAGCCAAGGACACGTGGCCAGACTCACATTTTAACATTTTAAAATGTTAATTTTTGACATTTAGGATGTACAGGATAGCTAATCCACTTTCAGAAGAACTATGTTATTCCCTTAAAGCAGTCGACTTCTGTAACCTAACCATCTACCACAGCATTACACCAGGGACTAGGTTTTCAGCACAAGAATTGGATGTACAGTCCATTTTCAGACCGCAGAAGATGTGTTTGTGATCAATGCTTGCAAAGGGTCCACCTGTGTTTTGTAATGGAGCTGTGCAGAAGGGGGTGGTGCGGATTCTGCCCATGGGTGAGTGTTTAGGCTTGCGGTGGGTGTGCTTAGCAGACGGCAGGGCCCTCACTGATGGCGAGCAGCCTTCGTGGCAGGAGAGGTCGAGGGTCAAAGCCCTGGAATGACCTCTGCTCCTCTGGCTCCTCTCTAGACCACGGCAGTTAATCGCCTGCAGGGACACTTGCGCGAGTAAGTCCAAGCCAGGACAGATGGACAGTAAGGACAGAGACTTTCTGGTGTGTAATGGCCAAATCAAGCCGGCCAGGCCAGAGGGGAACAGGAGCCCACGTGTTTCAAGTTTCTAACATTGTTGGGAGGTTTAGCTTTATGTTTGTTAAGTAAAAAGTGCCTGTACGCACTTTTAAAGAGCATACCGAAAACCTGATATAGATATAAACAACTTCCAGAGTAGCAGCAGGGTGGGGGAGAAAAGAGCGAGGGAACAAGAAAAGGAGAAACATCAATCAAAAAGAAAATAAAAGAGCAGATGAACAGAAAAGCCAAGGTAAAATTAGGGAATAATTCCAAATGTATCAGTGTATATTAGTGTATTACAATAGATATGAATGGGCTAAATTTACAAGTCAAAATTGTTTTTAAGGTAGGGTTTAACAATAAACACCATCTCCCTACCACTTACAAACGATACCACTTAACAAAAGAACATGGGAAGGCTGAGGGGACCGAAAACAGTGTTTCTACCAAAACGAATCAAGTCTTTATTAAAATGCTAAGCAAAGAAAGCATTCTTAGGGCTGGGAATATGGCCTAGTGGCAAGAGCGCTTGCCTCCTATACAAGAAGCCCTGGGTTCGATTCCCCAGCACCACATATACAGAAAATGGCCAGAAGTGGCGCTGTGGCTCAGGTGGCAGAGTGCTAGCCTTGAGCAAAAAGAAGCCAGGGACGGTGCTCAGGCCCTGAGCCCAAGCCCCAGGACTGGCCAAAAAAAAAAAAAAAAAAAAAAAAAAAGAAGAAAGAATTCTTAGCAATAAAGGAACCACTACTTGAGGATAAGAAGGATGTCTCACTGGAAAGGAACACTACTTTGTGCATCTAATAATTTAGCCTCAAGGCAGTCTAAAGCTAAACTAGAAGGTTACAAGGAGAAATATTTAAACAGATAATAATAGAGAATACTAGTTTTCTTACAACGGATATGCAAGATTTGAGTAAGAAAATCAGGAAGCCTATATTAGTGTACATACATAGAAAGGGTCCACCCTGCACTCTTTGAATCCTAGGTTAGTCAGCACTTTGTTGTTGTTGTGGGTCGTGGGGCTTGAACTCAGGGTCTAGAAGCTGCTCCTGAGCTTTGTTGCCCTCTGCCACTTTGAGCCACAGCGCCACTTTCAGTTTTCTGGTGGCTAATTGGAGATAAGAGTCACGGGGACTTTCCTGCGTGGCTGACTTCAAACCATGATCCTCAGATCTCAGCCCCCTGAGTGGCTAGGACTACAGGCGTGAGCCAGTGGGGCATGGCCAGGAAACACTTTCTATTTTGAAGTATATGGTTTTGAACTCAAGACCCTGTACCAGCTAGCTAGGTGCTCTAACCCATGAGCCACATACACCTCCAGCACTAGGAAGCACGAGGTTTACAGGCACGTAGAGAACATTACAAACACTGGCCCTGACCACGTGCTAGAACACAAAGCAAAATCTCTCCGCACCGACTCCGGGAAGGGTGTTCCCACAGAGCTCAAAAGGCACAAACCGGAAAGGGTTGGCAGAAGAGCATCCCAGTGTACCACCATGCACAGTCCTCCCGGAGATGCTGATGAGAGCCACGACCAATCAGCTGCCACTTTGCCTTCCGGACCGGCCCCACAGGAACAGTGAAGACCCTGCGGTTGACAACTCTCCTGCAGGGCTGCCAGCGCCTCAGCCAGCTGCTCTGAAACACGGGTGTTTTGGTTTGGTTTCATACAGTTATTTTTTTCCCCCCAATGTCAACAAATACAAGGTTGGGATGTATTTCAATGGTAGGATACTTGCTTAGCATGCACACTGTCCTGGCTCCTATTCCCAGCAATGAAAAAACAGTCCAACAACTACAGTAGTAGTAGTAGTAGTAATAATAATAATAATAGCAAACACACATAGCCTAGCATATGACCCAGGGAGCCTACTGCTCAGTATTCTTCCTAGGGAAATACAAACTTATGCTTACATGCAAAACACCTATAAATGTTTACAGCAGCTCTTTTCAGAACCATCTGGAAATGACTGAGTGAGTGAACCAAGAAGGTAGAAACCTCCATAGGATGGAATAGTATGCAACCTCAAAAAAGAATGAACAATTACAGACACATGGATGAGTATGTATGTAACCACTGATTATTCTTTCTGCTTTGCTGTATGCTTGAAGTATTTAATATGCAGAAAACAGCATAATGTACACAAACAGCATACCATTGTGGAAGGCAGTTCAAAGAACAGTCTTTTTCTGTCAGGGTTTTACGAATATTTAACTACCTAAGGTTTCCCATCCAATGCCCGCCTCTGCCCTGGGCAGGAAGCCCCAGAACTTCCCATTTGCTGGCCCATGGCTCACGGCCATCCACAGGCAAATGTAGACGGCATGGACATCATTTCCGTGATTCGGAAAGGAGGAAACGGGGGCGTTCTTCTCCACCCTCTATGGAAACGTTGCCAGGGGTCTAACCGGAGAGCCCGAGGCTCCGCCGGGCATCGGCCTTCCGACTCCAGCTCCCAGCCCGGCACTGGGGCCCACAGGACTGCAGTTCAGAGCCGGTCCCCACAGAGAAGCCACGAGACTCTTACATCCTGAGGAGCCTTTTGGAGAAAGACATTTATAAAAGTTAAAAGGCTCATCTCTTTTTAACCACCAAAAAGCTAGACGTGGAGCTGAGGCTCGAGTGGTAGAGCGACAGACAGCCCCGAGTGGACAATGCTGAGGACAGGGCCCAGGCCCGGAGCTCAAGCCCCAGGACTGCCCCTCTCCCCGCCTCCCCCCCCCCCCCCAAAGAACTCAGCTCTGCGGATGCTACTGGAGTCAGTCCTTCTATACGAAAATCAAACTTCATTTCCACTGACGAGTGGTTTCTAAGACACAAAAGAAATTCCAAAATATCATGCTGATGAGTCAAATGAATATGTAAATGCAGGAAAATAGTTTCCTTTTCAGTGGCCACAGTGCTTTGAATTATTTTTGTTTAGAAGGAAGGAACTTGCTATGAGAAATGGTGTTTCATCAGGATTTTACTTTTAAGTGGAAATACTACTAATTACTCTGGGGCTCTTTTTCTTTTTACATTTAACCCCCAAAATATTGCCACAGCTTATAATTAACTTGATTAAAAGCCCCTCCATGATCAGATAGATGTGAACTCTCTGAGACGCTGCCCTGTGCAAACGCACTAAGGTGGCCCCAGCTAGGTCTTTCCCACAGGCGTGGGGGACTCAGGGACTCCCAACGGTCACGTGGGGTGGACCAGAACACGGAGACTTGGAGAAGCCACGGGACGGTGGCCGCCTCAGGCCGGTCTAGCCCACATTGACCCTCGCCTTCTCTGCACACGGCACGGGGTGGGGAGACACCCCCCCCCCCCGCCACCCCCGAGGGCGGAGCTCATGCCTGGACCCAGGTCTGGCAGGTCCAAACGTGGGTTCTTCCCGTCGGTTCCACAAGGTGGGCCCTTCCTGCCTCCGGGCCCAGCCCGCGGCGCGTGTTCTTCCTAAAATGGACGAACGAGAACCTTTCCTTTAGGAAAACGGAAGCCACTCTCTGTTCCCTGCTAGCAGAGGTCGGACCCATTTCTAAGCTGCTTGCGCCCCGTTCTGCGGGGTTCCTGCCTTCCTGGGGGTGGGGTGGGGGTGGTCTCTGTGCGGTCTCCAGGCCGGACCCTCCTCCCTCAGCCCGGACCCTCCATCCCAAACACCACCCACTACCCCACCAGCACTCTGTAAACACAATAGGGCATCTGTTTGTTTCCCTTTAATTCCCCCCCCCCACCACACCCCCCGCAACTATTCAAGTGAGAAACATTTGGAGATTGATATTCGGGGCACAGGACCAAATGGCATCCAAAGCATTTCTTTGTTAGATTATAATTAATTTTTCTTGGCTTTTTTCCTCCATCACAACAGAGCCAGATCTTCACCGTTCATCCTATTTATAGGTGAAATCCCCACCCCCCCCCCGCCCCTCCCCAGCCACACCCAGAAGCTGAGGGACACTGAGAGCCTTTCTGCGTCCTCTCCTCTCCTGCTATGGGGAAACAGGGAGTCCGGTACTCCAGAGCCTCTGACACCCAACAGGCAACAGCAAACAAGGTTTCCCTGGGTCTGGGTCTGGGGAAGGCAGCCGCTGAGCGTGTCCTGCTTCCCTGTGAATGAAGCAACAACGCCCTGGAGCTGGTTAATGTGTAGGCAGAAGCGAGCTGTGTGTAGGGGGAGACAGAAAAGAAAATACTGCTGCTTTCCTTTTCCCTGTTGTTTTCTAGAAAAAGAAAGACTTCTTTGTAAAACACACGTGTACGCCCTGTCCCCCCCTCACGCACGCACCATTGGAACCCAAAGAACCGTACGAGGAGAGCAGCGCCGGGCGTGTTGTTTCTCCAGCACGAGATCCATGGGACCTGGGCCCTCGTGTTGGGTGTAAGCGGGGGTATTGACTTGCAGCTGACTGATGAGAGAGGAACATCTTTCTCCTGAAATATTGATAGTAGATTACGCGAAACCGCAAACTATCTCCATCAAGCACATCATTTCTAATCCTAATGGTGTTTTCTTTCCTGGGGTTGACTGCTACATTCACGAGATGATGGCTTCATTCTGTCTTGGGGGAAAAAAAACTTTTTACCATACTGCTAAATTAACTTGTCAAAAGGCTTCAAACTTCGGAAGCTTTTACAGCTCAATTCGGTGCTATTATTCAAGATTGAATGGGAAGGCCGCGGACCGTAAAAGCTTGCAAAGGGAAAAAAATAAATTCTGCAGGCTTTCATAGACGGAGTGAAATACTTACCTTTTGTTCGGGTTGTAGATCTTTATTGAAGAGCCTGAGAATAGCTACATTTTGCCTATCAATCCCTGCTCCCCCCGTCCCCCCCGCCAGAAGTGTGTATTCTGCCAGCTGCCCCCGAGTCTCCCCCGACAGCCGTCCCTATTCCCCCAGAGGGAGCGGAACCCACAGGGCCACACTCGGGGCCGGGGGGCGGGGGGGGCGGGGGGGGGGACAGAGGGCGGGCAGGCTCCCGGCCCCCCGCGAACCCTGACCTTCCCCATCCCTTTATTCTGGAAACGGACTCGAGAAGGACAGGACGGCCAATTCCTGCTCAGGAAAGCAGGCCGCGCGTGCGGGGCTGAAGTCGGGGGTCCCGAGGAGGACCGGGGAGGACGGGCTCGTGCATTCGCGCTGGGCCCCCGGTGGCCGCCCCGAGGGCACGGGGGGGGAACCCAGGCCTTGCGGTGTCTCTTCTTCAATCAATAGGACAGACAGCAGTGGCAACTCAAAATGCTCCAGACGGTCGTGAAAGTAATGAGCTTCGGCCAGCCCAGCCGACGTGCCCGTCCCCTGAAGCCATCTCCCCCCCCCCCGCCCCCCCAGGTCTTGCCGAAGCCCCTGTCCCTCGCGACGGCTGCGTGGGCACCGGCGTCCCGCCCCTGCCGGCCCACCCCTGCGGCTCCTCCCAGCGCCGTCAGGGCGGCGCAGGGGGGGGGGGGCGTGGACGTCCCCAGAGCTGTGGGGCGGGCGCCAGCTGTGCCAGGGGCCGGCGGAGGAGGCGCCGAGCCAGGCCCACGGGAGAACCGGGACCCGCGTGCTCTTCAGAGCCGAGGGGGGGGCGGGGGGGGGCGGGGAGACTTGTCCAGGACCAGGAGCATCTGAAGTTAGGGGGGAGGGGGGAGAGGGGAGGAGGGAGGGAGGGGGGGAGGGGGAGGGAGGAGTGGGGAAGGGGGGGAGGAGGGGGGAGGAGGGGGGAGGAGGGGGGAGGGGGGATGGGGAGGGAGGAGGGGGGAGGGGCAGTGCAGAGCTGGCAGGGAAGCCAGGCCCGGGACAGCCAGCACCCGCCCAAACTGGTGTCCAGGTAGTGGCCTCTTTATGAATGGTGTGTGTGTGTGTGTGTGTGTGTGTGTGTGTGTGTGTGGAGAGGAGGGAGAAAGGGAGAGAGATATGAGGGGGGAGGGGGGACGGGGTGCTGTCGGGGTTTCCATTCTGCCCGGCTCGCTCCCAGCGGCTCTGCTTCCCGTTCCGGGGGGCGCTGGGAGAGCAGAGCCCTCCTCCATCTCTGCTTCTTGCCCAAGAGTCGCCCCCTTTGAGCGCCCTGCGGAGCCACTCGAGAACAAAAGCCTTGAGTGCGTGTGGCTGATGAGGGGACGAAGGGGGAGGCCCCGCCCCCCGCCCCCCCATCTCCCACCCTCCGCCCCCCCATCTCCCCACCCCCCCGCCCCCCCATCTCCCCACCCCCCCCCCCATCTCCCCACCCCCCGCCCCCCATCTCCCTACCCCCGCCCACCCATCTCCCCACCCCGCCCCCCCATCTCCCCACCCCGACCCCCATCTCACCCCTGCCCCCCCATCTCCCCCCGCCCCCCATCTCTCCACCCCCATCTCCACCCCCCCCCCCACCCCCCACCCCGCCCCCCCCCCCATCTCCCCACCCCGCCCCCCCATCTCCCCACCCCGCCCCCCATCTCCCCACCCCGCCCCCCCATCTCCCCACCCCGCCCCCCCATCTCCCCACCCCCGCCCCCATCTCCCCCCCCGCGCCCTGGGTCGCGGGAGCCGGCCTGTCCCGATCGGTGCCCGGGTCCCTGTAGCCTGGGAAGGGCCCCCCCCCCCCCCCCCCCGCGGTGCTGCCTGAGCTCCGAGTCAGGCCGTCCCCGCCCAGGGCTGCTGACCTCAGCCCCGAGGGGCGGCCCGGCGCCCGGCGGGCACCCGCGGGGAGGGGTGGGGGTCAGGTAGGCCGCCCGGGACCCGGGGCTGCGGCTGCTGCACAGAGAGCCGCGCCCGCCCGGCCCTTCGCGCGCCCCTGCTCGAACCCAGCGCCACCGGAGGCCGAGCCCGCGTCGGGATGCCGGGGGTCAGCGGCCCGAGGCCATCGCCACAGGCCTCGCCCAGGACGCTCGGGGCGCCCCGGCCCCCCGCGTGGGCCGCGCTCCTCCCCCCGCGTGGGCCGCGCTCCCCCCCCCGCGTGGGCCGCGCTCCCCCCGCGTGGGCGCGCTCCCCCGCGTGCGCCGCGCTCCCCCCCCGCGTGCGCCGCGCTCCCCCCGCGTGCGCCGCGCTCCCCCCCGCGTGGGCCGCGCTCCTCCCGCGTGGGCCGCGCTCCTCCCGCGCTCTGTGCGCGGGGCGCGGCGGCTGCACGGCCGCCCCTCTGTGACGGGCCGCGCCAGGCCCGAACCGTTCACGGGGCGACCCGGACGTGGGGCGGCCCTCGCGAATCCAGAGGCGCCCTGCCCTCTGCAGCCACCTGCTCGACCGCGAGCTGGGGGAGGGGGGCGCACGGGGCCCGGGCCGGGTGGGCCGCCGGGTCCCGGGGTGGCGCTTCCAGCTCGGGCCGCCGGGGATGGTTTTAATTCGCAGTGTGACGTTCGCCCACACGACGCCCCGTCCGCGCTGCTGGGGGCCCCCCAGAGCCGGCGGCCACGCGGGGTCCTCTTGGGGCATGCCCGGGGGTGCTGTGCCCGACTGACCCTCTTCCAGCAGAGCCCCATCAGCTCCGGGTGGCCAGGGCTGGGGGGGGGGGGGCGGCCCCTCCTCAGCCTGCCCCTGCTCTCCGCAGGGAACACAGGCTAAGCAAACACAACCCACTTTTTTTTTTCTTTCTGGGTCATTACTTCATAGAACAATTGCACCGCGGAGCTCCTGCAGACCCTGGGAACGGATATTTTAATCCAACGTGCCTTGTAAAGTAGCTCCTTATTTGCAGAGTGGTTTCAATTACAAAGAAAAGGACGACACGGTTAGACATTGTAATTCCATTATCTCAGGTTGGGACACAAATGCCAGTCCTTCACGTTTAATTATTTTCAGCATTCCCCTTGAAATAAGAATATCAGATCTGGACTCGCTTTAGGTTCCTAAAACATGTTACATAAGGACCCCGAAATACTACAAGCCCACAACAATGCTTCAGTCCTTTATGACTTATCTTGCTTTTATTTTCCTCGGTCTCTTTCCTCTTCAGTACTAGGATTTGAACTCAGGGCCTTGTATTGACTAGACAGGCTTTCTACCTCTCGAGCCCTAGCTCCGACCCTTTTGTTTTTAATGTGTTTTGGGTAAAAGCCTTGCGCTAATTTTGCTTCAGCGGGCCTCGCGCCGCGATGCTCCCGTCCGTGCCTCTCGGGGGGCTGAGGTTACGGGGGTGTGCCGCTCTGCCCAGCCTCCTCTGGTGGCTTTGTTAGAGATGATTGGGGATCTGCAAAAACATATTTTAATTATTAAATAGACTTTCATTTATTAATCCTAGTTCAAATAAAACATGCTCATACCTCCATGGTGGGTGAAACTTAATAATTCATTGTTTGTTTTTTTTGCCACTCCTGGGCCTTGGACTCAGGGCCTGAGCACTGTCCCTGGCTTCTTTTTTTTGCTCAAGGCTAGCACTCTGCCACTTGGGCCACAGCACCACTTCTGGCCGTTTTCTGTATATGTGGCGCTGGGGAATCGAACCCAGGGCTTCATGTGTGCTAGGCAAATGCATTACCGCTAAGCCACCTTCCCAGCCCCTGAAATTTTTATCGACTCAATTGTTTACATGGATTATATCACTTGTCTATTTTCTGGCCACGTCTGGCTCTCTCCTAGGAGAGAGGAGCTTTGCCTGTCTTTCTTCTCCCTGGGAACTCAGCCCCGGGCAAAGTGTGCGTTCTCAAGGAGCACCAACGCGCGGTAACTACCCACGGCACGCACGCGTCACGCTCCGGGCCCCGCGCGAAGCTGTACCCGCAGTGTTCCTAAAAAATAGACCGGATTGAGATAGCCCACAAAAATGTGCCTCCCCCCTCCCCCGCCAGCCTCTGCTAGAGCATCCTCAGAGCGACGTGTGCGCTGGGGGGGGGTGGGGGGGGCGTGGGGCTCTCTCTCTCCCGCCGACACGAGCGGCCTCGACCCGTGGCTCGGCCCGCGCGCGGCTCCCCGGCCCGGCCCGCCGCAGCTGCCCGTGTGTTTATTTTGGTCCTGTATTTCAAAGGCCCCTTTCTGCCCGAAAGTAAACAAACATAATGGAACAGCTGCGACTGATAAAAACTCCCCGGCACAATCACCACCCTCTTGTACATATCCTGTGGTTTCAGATTTAATTTTAAAAATTCCCCTCGACTCTTGATTCGTGTGGCACCGCGGGTTCCATGGAAAACAACGTTGGAGCCAGCAGCAGCTGAGCTGGCCCGGAGCCCACGGTCACCGCGGGGCCCCCCGGGACGCGGGCGTGGGGGGCTTGCGGGGGCCGGGCCCCGGGACGCCAGGCGGGGTCTCCGGACCCTCGTCGTGTCCGTTGTCTGCACGAGGCCCCCGGGCCCCTCCGGGGTGCAGTGTACCCCCCCCCCCCCGCAGTTCCTGGGTCACTCTGCACCGGCAGCCCTGCGGTTCCCATGAAAGCTGCGAGAGCCCCGAGCACTTCATTTGTTCCGCGCGTGTTTCTATCTGAAGTAAGTCTCCCTCCCCCCCCCCCCCCCCCCGCGCGTGAGCTCTGGGATTCTCTTTAAACCTTTGATAGAGCCGGCCCACTGTGGGGGGCAGCGGCGCATTTGAAGCTGAGTCATTCCTCCGGACACGGACACGCCGTCCACGTGTGTCCACGGGGTCACGTGGGCCACGGCGGCCCGTCCACCTGCCCCCGCGTGCCCGCCCGGCCGTCCTCCCACAGCAGCCCCAACGGAGAACAGCCAACGTCCACCGTCAGCCGGGGAACGGACGGGGCAGCCCCGCCCACGATGGAGTATCACTCAGCCATCAAAAATGAAGGCTATTCTAACCCTGCCGCACGGCGGGCGTGCGAAAGAAACACGGGACGGCGGGCGGCAGCCACGGGGGACGGAGGGGGACGGCGCTGAGCGGGGCGGGGTGGCAGAGGAGGACGTCGCGGAGATGGGAGGCGGGGACGTGCGCCCCGCGTCAGCGAGCTCACGCGTGAGCGCCGCCCTCCCGCGTCCTCCTCGCCCGCCCCGAGCCGGGGCCGCGCGTTCCGGGCCAGGGTGAAGGTCGCGGGCGGCCCTGCCGGGGTGGGTGGGCGGTTGGGGTCACGGGTTGTGACTTTTCTCTGACTTTGAAACGTTCCTGCTGCTTCCACATGGACGCGGCCTTTGCTTCCTTTCGTTTCAAAAGACCGAGCAAATGTTCTTTATCGAGTAAAAGTGCCTTGTTTCTGGGCCACTGAGACGTTTGCCTTCGATCACACACACGTGCCGTGAATTCGCCCACGTCCGTATCTCCGTGAACCTACCCCGGGACTGATGGATCTTTCGGACGTTGCGTCGCGTCTGGGCGACCGTGAGAACACTACCTGGACCTGGAGGGTTTTTAACTTTTTTTCCCTGGGGATAGAAAGAGAAAAGCACCTAAAGCGAATGCGCACAGCTCGACCAAGAGTGTACGTCAGTACCAGCATCACCTGGAGAAAAAGCCAGGGTGTCCTTCTGCACACCCCCGTCGATTTTTGTCTCCCCCAAAGTCGGCCAGGCTCACGCACGCAACTTTGTAGCACAGCCCGCCTCGGGCAGCAGCCAAGGGCCATGCGGATGAAGGCAAACTCAGAGGACGGGCCTCCGCCCGGTGTGTGGCCCACGCCCGCGAGCCCCGGCACCCCCTCTGGGGGCAGAGGCGAGGGAGAGAGCGGAAGGCAGCAAGATCTGGCCTCGAACAACAACGGCAAAAGGGCTGCGCGTGGAGGGTAAGCGGGAGGGCATTTATCCAGCCCGCGGGGGCGCTGCGTTCGATCCTCGCACGGCCGCGAAGAAGGCAGCGTCCTCGCCTGCTCGTCTCCCGCTGGCCACGAGTGACCCGAGGCTCTGCCAACACGCACCTGCCGGCGTTTGACAGGTTCTACGGTGAGTGAGGGAGGGCACGCGCCAGATGTGCCGGAGCCACTGCTCCAAGCTGCCGTCCCCTGCTGCCGGCCACTTGCACCTCCCTGGGAGCTCGTGAGGTCCTGCTGGGCACTCCCAGCCCACGGATTTGATGTCATGCGTGTTTATACATGTGCGTTGACTTTATAGGCATGTACACATGCATCCTTACTTATGTATTTATTTTTGTTGGTCATGGGACTTGAACTCAGGGCCCGGACGCTTGTCCTTTGCGTTCTTTTAGTTTGCTCTACCACTTTGAGCCACCGCTCCACTTCCGACTTTTTGGTGGTGCCTTGGAGAGAAGCGTCTCACGGACTCTCCTGCCCGGGCTGGCTTCGCACGGTGATCCTCAGCTCTCGGCCTCCCGAGTAGCCGGACGACAGGCCGGAGCCCCCGGCGCCCAGCCACCGCATTTCATGTCTTTTTTTTGGTCTCAGCCATGACCCTATACGGAGTGTGTTTTCTCGTTTGATCCTGAAGGGTTGCGGTTTCCCCATGCCTGTGATGTCGCAACTCTCCCCTGGGCTCATTCCCCCCGGCGCCTCCTTCTTGGTGACGGCCTGGTCAGGTCCTCTCGCAATTTTCAGGTGGGTCATTGCTTCCCGCACTGTCGATGATTCAGTATTCTTTATGCAACGCAGATGCTAATCCTTCACCAGACGTGGCTGCCAAACACTTCTCTCTCATACTTACAGTTCATTTAGTTTGTGTGCGTGCGCGGCGCGCGTGTGCTGGTATTGGCGCTTGAACTCAGAGCTTCATGACTTCATTTGACTTCTTCAAGGTTGGCACTCTACCATACCTCCAGTCCAACTTTTGCTGGCTCATTGGAGATGAGTCTCTTGGGCTTTTCTAGCCGAGCGCGTTTCAAGCCATGAGCCTCAGCTCTCCCCCTCCTAAGTAGTCAGAATGACGGGTGTGAGTCACCAGCCCCTGGCGATTTGCTTTCTTCCACGGCACGGAGAAACATGTGGAACAGAAAAGAGAACTGAGAAAGGAAGGTAAGGTGTGTGTCACACACGCACACATGCGTGCACACACACGCGTGCACACACTCGCACACGCGCGTGCGCGGCCCTCCCCAGGGCTGCCCGCTGTCCTGGCGGGTGAAGCCGCCTTGGCCTGCCCTCGCCCAGCTCCGCCGGCCCCCGCACCGCCGTCCTTGGTCCCTTGAGCCTGGTTCTGCTCTCGGGAAGGGGTGCCGGGCGGGCGTGGGGCGTCCCCTCGGGGGCCGGCTGTCCCCCAGTTCCTCACCCTTCCTGCCCCTCTCAGGCCTGCGCTCAGCACCGTGAACTCCTGGAGGGTGGGGGGGTCAGCGGGGCCGAGTGAGCACCTTTGGGGGTGGGGTGGGGGTGGGGGCGTCAGCGGGGCCGAGTGAGCGCGTTGGGGGTGGGGGGGTCAGCGGGGCCGAGGTGAGCGCCTTTGGGGGTGGGGGGGTCTTCGGGTCACTGGAAGCCGGCGATGGGTCCCAGGACGGTTGGCGACACCCCTCCCCCCGCGCACCGCGTCTTGGGGCGCGGGGGGGACACGGGGGGGGGGGCGTGTGAGTCTGTGGGTGAGGCTGGCCCCCGGGAGCCCTTCCTCGCCTCCGGCGTGGTTTTCTAAGGAGCCCAAGAGAAAACACGGCGTTCCGCGCTCTCGTGGAAGAAGAGGCCGAGGCGCACAGACCGGACGCAGCGTGGGCAGGGGCTCGTCCCGGGACCTCCAGACCGAAGGAGGAAGGGGGGGCGGAGGGGGCGAAGGTTCGTGTGCTGGTAACGGCGTCTCTCCTGACAGCAGGCGGTGTTGGTGTGGGGAGGCGGCTGACACCTTCGGGAGTAGCCGGGACGGAGGCCGAACTTCCAGCTAGGGAGGCAGGCAGGACGGAGGCCGAACTTCCAGCCAGGGAGGCAGGCAGGACGGAGGCCGAACTTCCAGCTAGGGAGGCAGGCAGGACGGAGGCCGAACTTCCAGCTAGGGAGGCAGGCAGGACGGAGGCCGAACTTCCAGCTAGGGAGGCAGGCGTTCATCTCCTGGGCCTCAGGCATAATAAACATCCTCCCTCCTCCAAACTGCACGCGGGCGTTCTAGACTAGGACCTGGAAAGAAAGACGTGTACAGTCTGAGTAAATGCGTCCAGAGGAAGAGATCGCACCCACCCCTGGACGCCAGGATGTCCCAGGAGACGTCCTGGGGGCCCCCACCCCAGCCCGGCCCCATGCACCCCAGCCCGGCCCCACATACCCCACCCCAGCCCGGCCCCACGCAGCCCAGCCCGGCCCCACGCAGCCCAGCCCGGCCCCACGTACCCCACCCCAGCCCGGCCCCACGCAGCCCAGCCCGGCCCCACGCAGCCCGGGCCCCGCACACTCTCTGCGTGACCCCGTGTCCTCGTCCCACGAGTGCCTGTTCCTTCTTCTTGATTTCCTTCCTCCTTTTGCCGGCTGTGGATGGAGCCCAAGGGCCTGACCCTCCAGGGACGAACGCTCGGCCGCTACGCGGCACCTCGGCGCCCCTTCCTGTGCGGGTTGAGGAGTCCCACGAGGTAGAAGTCTCCCCGCGTTCGCCCCGCACACGGGGAGGTCCCCTAAAGAGGCCGGGGCGGGGGCCCGGCGGGGGCCCCGGCCTCCTGTCTTGCTCTCGGCACACAGTGTGCCCGCCGTCCGCAGGCAGTGTAGACGGGTTTGCGAGCGAGGGGGGTGTCCCCCCACTGTGGTTTGCTCAGCCTTGGTCATTTGTGCTTTTCCATCTCCTCATGGGCCTCTCTGTTCTCTAGTATCAGCATTCGAACTCGGGGCCTTGTCCGTGCTCAGCTTGTTCGACAGGCTGGTGCTCTACTGCGTGAGCCACGCCTCCAACCTGACTTTTAGCTTGTTAATTGGAGATCGAGTGCGGCAGGCTGGGTCCTGGGGTCCGTGGGCCTCAGCCGCGGGCGTGAGATTACAGCGGGAGCTACTGACGTCTGCGTCTTGGAGTTAAGAGTGTGAATCGAGTGTGGAATTGCCCTGTTTCCCCGTCTTTCTCCATCACCAGTTTTTCTTAACTCACCGTACAATGTATTTCTTTTTTGTCAGTCCTGGGCCTTGGACTCAGGGCCTGAGCACTGTCCCTGGCTTCTTTGTGCTCCAGGCTAGCACTCTGCCTCTTGAGCCACAGCGCCACTTCTGGCCATTTTCTGTATATGTGGTGCTGAGGAATCGAACCCAGGGCCTCATGCGTGCTAGGCAAGCGCTCTACTGCTAAGCCACCTTCCCAGCCCCATACAATGAATTTCTTATTACATTGCAGAGGAGATATGCACCCCCCTCTTGCTCTCCCCCCCCCCACCTCTGGGCCCCTATAAAGGGAGCATCTGCTTCTTTTCTCCCAAGCCCCCCGCGGTGACACTGCTGCACAGGTCCGGAAGCTGTCAACAGGCCAGCTGACCAGGAACCCGAGCCTCCAGCGGACCTTTCTCGTCTCGGCCGCTCGGTCACAGTTGCGGGAGGAGGAGCGACACGGTTGTTCGGCATCGTTTGAGCCCCCCGTGTTCCCGTTCATGGGGGGTTTCCGCTGCCTGTGAAGCCACGGTGCCCCCCCCCCCCCCCGGAGCTGGGTGCTGGCTGAGTCGAGGCTGGCGTTGCCGGGAGGCTCGGTGTTTTTCATTCATAACATTTCATAAAGGAGAGCAGCTTGGGGCAAACCGGGAGTCGTTCCTGCCTCCGTGACTCATTTCGTTCTGGATAATTCTCCAGGAAGGTCTCCCGTGTTTCCGTGCGCGTGGAGGCGCTGGCTGGGCTCGGGGTTTGCGGGGGGTCGGCACTGCGAGTCAGCGCGTCGAGCGAGAGCGAGGGGTGGGGGAGAGAGAAAGAGGGAGAGAGAGGGAGAGAGAGGGAGCGGGGGAGATAACGGGCGCATCCTCCCTGGGCAGTCGCGCCCCAGCCCCGGGGGGCGTCTCAGTCCCCGCGCGGTGGTGAAGCTTGTCACCCGCGGCTGCGCGAGGCGGGGCGGCTGACCCTCGAGGTCCGCGGCCTTCGAAGACGCCGCGCCCGCAGCACGCCGCCCCCCGCGCCGCACGCCGCCCCCCTGCGCCCGCAGCACGCCGCCCCCCGCGCCGCACGCCGCCCCCCTGCGCCCGCAGCACGCCGCCCCCCTGCGCCCGCAGCACGCCGCCCCCCTGCGCCCGCAGCACGCCGCCCCCTGCGCCCGCACGCCGCCCCCCCTGCGCCCGCAGCACGCCGCCCCCCGCGCCGCACGCCGCCCCCCTGCGCCCGCAGCACGCCGCCCCCCGCGCCGCACGCCGCCCCCCTGCGCCCGCAGCACGCCGCCCCCCGCGGCCCTGTGGGAGGTGTGGCGTGCGGGTGGACGGCGCGGGAGGGGACGGGGCGGCGGGGCGGCGGGGTGGGACACCGGGCCGCGTCCCCCGCGTGCGTGCGGTGGAGAGACCAGGGCCCCGCCCGCACCCCACGGGCGCCCCCGCCCCTCCCCGGCCTCGGGGCAGGACACAGGTGTCCGGGAGCTCTTGTCCCCGAGGCTGCGTCGCGGCCCGGGCTCCTCCGCTTCGCTGCCTTCAGACGGGCACCGGACCTGTTTCCTAAGGTGCTGCCGTGGCGCGGGGGGGGGGGCGGGGGGAGGGCGGGCACGCGCTGCGGGGGGGGGGGGATGGCCAGGGGGCCGGGGCGGGGACACGCACACGCGTGGGCACGGCGCTGGATGAGCTCCAGCGCACGTCCGCAAGTGTACGCATCTGTGTGCCCGTGCACGTGCATGCGTGTGTGCACGCGCGTGTGTGGCGGGACGTGTGAGCGTGCCTACGTGCCGTGGCGCGCACGCGCAGGCGCGCGCGCGTAGGCGAGTCCGGGAGCGGAGCCGGCGCGCCGTCCGTCCGTCCCCCGTCCGCGCGGCCCCACGCGCGCCCCGCGGCGCTGGGTCTTGGCGGCCGTGGGGTCTGTGCTGGCGCGGGGAGGACGGCGGGCACCCCGGGGCTGAGCCCGTGCTCGCCGGCGGGCGGGGGGGGGGGGGCGTCCCTTCCCCCGCTGGCACGGGCTGCTGGAGACCCGCCAGTGCAGGCCGAGATGCCCCCCACAGACAGCATCATGGGGCCCGAGTCAGCCCCTCGAGGGCCCGGCGGGTGACGCAGCTGGGTCTGGTTGGTTGGCAAAGCACAAACAAATAGAAGACGTCTATAAACTTCTTTCCCTGGGACTCAGAAGCGGCTGCGCGTCGCTGGCTCCTGGGGCAGGGGTGGGGGACAACCTATTTTTAAAGGCTCAAGTGGAAAATGGAAAGTGGGAAAGCCTTCTTGCAGCTGTGAAAAACACGCTCAGGGTCAGCGCTCCGGGCCCCGGCCCGGCGTCTCCCTGGAGGCTAGAGAGGAGGGGGGGACTGGAGGGCAGAGGCCTGCGAGGGAGGGAGGGAGGGAGGGAGGGGAGGAGGGAGGGAGGGAAGGAGGGAGGAAGGGAGGGAGGCCTCTGACCTGGAAGGGAAGGAGGCCTCTGCTTTAGGAGGGAGGGAGGCCTCTGCCCTGGGAGGGAGGGAGGGAGGCCTCTGCCTGGGAGGGAGGGAGGGAGGGAGGCGGGCCTCTGCCCTGGGAGGGAGGGAGGGAGGGAGGCGGGCCCCTGCGTTTGCCTCGATGGGGAGGTCATGAAGACGGGGCCCCGGGGCCGCCTCCCGTCCCCCTGTGGGCCAGCGAGCCAGCCCAGGCCCGCGCGGGGCGATCTCGCCGTGTTCCGGGCCTCCGTGGGCTCCCAGGCACCTGCGGCCTCTTGGACCGGGCGGCCCCGGGCTTCCCCTCGGGCCGTGCGCCCGGGAAGCTTGCCTTCGGTGCCGCCTTGGAGCCACGCCGTCCGGGCCTCTGAACAGAGGTCCTCGGCCACCCCGGGCCGGGAGGAACCCGGGGCTCCGGGGTGCCGTTTGGCCATCCAGAGGGGCGGCTCGCCGTGCTTCCTAAGCCGCAGACGTCTGCACGCGGACACGTGGGAAGGCTGAACAGAGAACGTCCCGTGGGCCTCCTTCCTCGGTCGCCCCGCCGTGCTGAGGGGGGAGGGGGCACCGAGCATGGATTCCTGTGCGCACCGGGGGCAGGGGGCGCTCACCCTCCACGCCCCGTGTGCCCGGGGCCCCGGAGGCCTGTGCTGCGGGAGTCGGGAACGAAGGAGCCGCGCTCTCGCCGCGTCCACGCCCCTGTGGACACGGCCAGGAACGTCCACACGAGAATTCGCCTTCTGCTCCTCAGTGCTGGAGTTTGAACTCGGGGCTCTCGCGACCATCGCTTTTCCGGGAGGGTGTCCCCTGAGCGCCTGGGCCGGGACCCTCCCGTGTACGCTTCCCTAAAGTGGGGTGACGGGCTCTGGCTGGTCTTGAACCCCCGTCTTCCTCACGAGCTGCCACCCGGAACCTCCACTTCTGCCTCGCTGAGCCGCCTTGGCCGGTTTCTTCCGGCTCGTTTTGCGAGGCCCGGGCTCTGTCCTCCCTCTCAGCCGGCGGGGGCGGGGGGGAGTGCGATCACTCTCCCCTAAGGACCGGTAGGGCGCGTGCGCGGGGCCTCAATCCGCCCCTGCAGCCCGCGCAGCGCCTTCCACCCGCCTGCCCCCGAGACCAGCCGCGGGCTGACTGCGCCTTGCGTGGCGGGGTTCCGAGCCCGTCTGTCTCTGGGGCCCAGCGAGGGGCAGCGCGAGGGCCCCGCACACCTGGCCTGCGGCACGTCGGTGTTGCACGCAGATGTGACCAGAGGAGGGCAGGGCTCCATCGGAACCCCTGGCTGCGGGGGCCGGCCACGCACCGGCCACGGCGCTGGCCACGGGGCCCAGGCGTCCCGTGTCGTCTTGGCAGGGAAGGGGCCTTTCGTGTGACCTTCCAGCCAGAGCCAAAGGAGGCGCCGGGGTCCCCCTGGCCGAGGGCGGGGGGAGTGCCGGCAGGCTGGCTGGGCGAGACCTGTGTGCGTGTGTGTGTGTGCGCGCGTGTGCGTGCGTGCGCGCACGCGCGTGGCGGCGGTGGCTCTCCTCGCCGTCCTCCGGCCGCGGGTGCCGCCGTCCCGCGGCCTCACTGGCCGGCCTCCCCCGTCTCTCGGGTCGGCCACAGCCCAGGACCGAGGCCTCGCCCGGGGCCTCCGCGCAGGGCCGTCCGGGCCGCTCTCCCCGCCGTTCCGCCTCGGAGCCACGTGTCCGGCCCTGTGGGCTGTGACAGAGAACGCCCACGGGAGCCGCAGCCGCCCGCGCCGCGGATGGAGCCCGCAGTCAGCCGTGCCTGCCCCGGCGCTGCCCGGAGCCCGCCCTCCGCCCGCGCCCCGCATCCCTCCTGGGCGGGGACACCGGGGAGACCCCTGGGCAGCGCCGTCGCGGTGAGCACCGCAGAACGCGGGATTCCTCCGGGCGAAGGAGCCGAGGAAGGCAGTTGGAGTCAGGAGCCCCCTGTTTTCTCTTCGGGGGAGCCCTCTGTTTCCCGGAAGGGCGTTGGAACTTCGTAGCCAGCAGCCCTGTGTATCCCTCGGTGAATCGAACGGGCCCTCGTGGGTGGCCTCACGGATCCCTTTGCTTTGGGAAGGAAGGCTTTCTGCGGGGGTGACCACACCTGACGGGTGTCCCCTTTTCGAGGGCCTCTCTCTGGAAGGCGGAGGGCGAGGGCCGGGTCGCGGGCCCCGGGGAAGGCACCCGGGCTCCGGCTGCCCGGTGTCGCAGTGGCTCCTGCCTTCCACGGGCGGCGGCGAGCTCGGGCCGGCCGGCGCGATTCCACCCAGCTGGGCACGGGAGGCCTGGTATTTGCATGGCAATTAGTGTGTAGTCCTACAAACTGTTCACGGATTCAAGTTCTTCCCAGAAGAATGAACCGAAGGGTAAACGGAACCACAGACGAGAGGGCTCGTGTCAGGAAGTTCTTTGAATCGTGTTCATGGTTTTGAGCCATCATTATTTGTAATAGTCTCTGAAAAGCCAGCAAATAATTGTTTTCTCCTTACTGATTTTCGTCTTTTCCTCTAGCAAATATTGATTCTCTCCCCCTTCGAACTCTGGGGTGAATGGAACTGAAATTAACAGGGCGCTTTTGTTTAATACAATGAACAAAAACTTGTGTGGAAGGGTTCTCGTCCTGCCAAAACATCTGCGCCAGCCCAGATGGCAACCCGGCTCTGGAACGAGGGCCCGAGAGCCGAATACCAGCGCCCGCCTGCCTGCCTGCCGAGTCAGCACGCAGCGCGAATTACTGGGGTTTTATGGGTTCTGCAAAAATAGTAACTTTTCAAAACTTCTTGGCAACAGAAGGCTTTTTTTTTTCCTTTTTAAGAATGTGCAAAGATTGTGGGACTTCCCCATTAGATAACTAAAATAGAAAAGCCCAATTTGTATCAGAAAGTCTACTCCTCAGTGTTCCTAGGACAGGGTGTCTATTTAACCTCGCCTCCCAGGAATTACATGACACTATGAGACACGCTTTTATTTTCTTAGTATTGATGGCCGAGCTGTTCTAATCGCCAGGATTTGTTTTTTTCCCTTTGGTTGAAAATCTGTAGAAAGGCTTCGTTTGTGGGAAACATCAAGTGGAGTCCTGTGTGTGTGTGTGTGTGTGTGTGTGTGAGAGAGAGAGAGAGAGAGAGAGAGAGAGAGAGAGAGAGAGAGAGAGAGAGAAGAAAGAAAGACAGAGAGGAGTACTGGGGATGAAACTCAGGGCCTGGGTGCTGTCCCTCAGGCTACAGCTCCTCTCAGAGCCTTGGAGATCAGAGCCTCACAGACTTTCTACCTGGGGCAGCTCTGAACCGTGGCCCTCTGGCCCTCAGGTCTTGTTCTCGTGGGCAGCTAAGGCGGCCGGCATGAACCGCCAGGCGCACCTGGCAAGTGGAAAGATTTTTGTAAAGGATCCTATCGTCCCCAAAGCGGACGAGGTAAAACGTCTCCCTTTGCACTTTCTGCTTCTCCCAGAGGCCTAGAGCTGCCAGCGCTGTTGCGGCTGGGGGCCTGGTGCCCCTTGCTCGACAGGTGGAGAGAGCCTGGGATTTTCACCTGGGTCTCGGGGGGGGGGGGGGTGGGGTGGGGGCTGGGGAGGGGGGTGGAGGGCCAGGCGCACACTCCTGAGGCCGGGCCTGTCCCAGGGCTCCCCCTCAGGGGCTGGGCCTGTTTCTCTGTGGAGCTGAGAGGCCTCCAGGTTCTCCTGGCTGCCCTGTCCCCCCCGGCCCCGGTGCTCTCGGAAAGCACACGACCCCCGTTCCCTGGCGGACTTCAGACCCGCGGACTTTCCCCCCAGATCTCCCGTCTTCTCCTCCTTTTGCTCAAGATGGTGTTTTCTGAGCGCGTCTTCCTTTCATTTGCTCCTCTTTCTCGCCGCACGGTGCCATCGTGTGCAGTTAGCACCCGCTTGCTGTCTCCTTGCTTCTCCGGGCCCGGGTGACCGCTTTGCTTGTGTGTGTGTCGGCAGGGTGGAGTTTTTAATTTTCCTTTCTTGATGCGCCTTCCTGGAGTCTTTTGTCTTCTCCTGTTTGATTGTCAGTTCACGTATGGGCTTGTGGAAATCTCTAGGCGATCTGAAAGCTAATCACAGAGAGCTGTGTGGCCAGCCCTGGGCTATATCAGACCATTTGCGAGAGGCCCGGCCTCCGGAGGAACCAGCCCACAGCCTCTCGGCCTCAGACTTCTACCTCGCAGAATGTGAGGAAGTCAGCTCCTGGTACCCAACACATCGCAAGTGTGATGGTTGTGCTATAGCAGATTCAGCAAATAGTGTGACGTTTGCCACAAGCCCTAGGTCACCATCGCGACAGAAGATGGTCGCTGCTAGGGAGGGTTGAGGGAGTGTGAGCAGGGCACGGGAGTGATTTCCAGATGGAACGTCACTTCAACAACCCTCTCCCTGCCAAACGCCGGGCTCAAGCATCTCGCCGGGGCTCGGAGCCTACGCCAAACGCACGGCAGCGAGGCGCAGGAGCCGCAGAGTTATATAAAGCATATGCACGATAAAGCGTGTGAAAATATAAGAACCAAGTGAATTCATGAAACCGTACATTTGGTGGAAAACAATCTCTTATCCCTGTCCTCTAGATCACAAGATCATGTGTGGTCTTTCTCTGGAAATTTTATTATTATCTTCCGATTAAAGCATCTGCAATTAAAAGATTTATTCCATCGATGTCATTGGTATTGGTAGAATAGACATTTTGGAATCTTGGAAATGACTCCTCATCAACAGAAACCAACGGGTAACTTCAGGAAAAGCCGCGCTTCCTTCTTCTGGCCCTCCCGAGCTCCTGTCTGTGAGCTGGAAGGAATAATCAGAGATGGGCACCCCCAGAGCTGGAGCTTGCTGCCCGTCTCCATTCCCCCCCGTTCTCCAGCTGCCTTTACTCCTGGCACCAGAGCGGCGGGGCCCGTGCCTCCCAGGGGACCCAGGGGGTCAAAGTGCGTGTCGGCTTCCCGCCTATGGGCTCTGGAGAGACGGGGGGGGGGGGGGGGGAGCCCTGCCTCCGCTCCAGGGCCCAGCCGAGTCCAGCAGCCGCCTGAGGGCAGAGCGGCCACTCACCGGCCCTTCTGGGGACACAAAACATCTCCTCCCTCTCGTGTTTGTAGGCGTTGGCAGTCCCCTCTCCTGACTTCACTTCGGGGGGGTGCTGGGCTCTCTATGCACCTGAGGGACTGGACAGAAGGACACAGGCTTCCAGAGAGCCCCCGGGTTCTCGCTGGAGGGGAAAGGAGGGGCACGGAGGTATGGGGGGGCCTGGGCCCTCTCCACCCCGCCCGGGCTCAGTGGCTGGTCAGGAGCCCCGGCTGCCCCTGCTGGCTGGTCTGGCTGGTCAGGCGCCCCAGCTGCCCCTGCTGGCTGGTCTTGCTGGTCAGGCACCCCAGCTGCCCCTGCTGGCTGGTCTGGCTGGTCCGGACCCCGGCTGCCCCTGCTGGCTGTGTCGGGGTGCAGCAGTGCTGGCACGGAGCAGGTGGACCCCTCTTCACTTCTGTCAGATCCCTGGGGAGCTGGCTTCTCACAGTCAGGGCCCTGTCACCGAGGGGGGGGGCAGCCAGGCCACTGGGCAGCAGCAGGGGTTTCCCTGGGCCCGTGGGAGCCCCGGGTCCCCCCGTCGGCTCCATTAGCACGCTCAGTCTTGAGGACAGTCCCCCGTCTCTGCCACCTTAGGCCGAGGCTGGGCACGGGCGTGATGAGGTCTCCCACCCACGTGTGGGACCCGTTCGGACTCCTGACAGCCAGCCCAGCACCCGAAGACTTCCTTCCGCCAGCCCGCAGGGCTGGGAAGCCGGGGTGCTGTTCAGAGGGGCCGGGGCTCTGCTCCCATCCAGGCCCCCGGCCGTCCTCGCTCAGGCTCCGCCCCTCCTATCTGGGGTCGGCTGCAGAGCTCCCCGACCACGGTGCCCTTTAGCAGGTGGCCCTGGCCTCGGGGCCCCGGGCACCGTGAACGGGGGGCGGGGGGCAGCTGGGGCCCCACGCGCTCTTCCTGCGGCACGGCTTCACTCTGCGTTACCTTCCACCACCGCAAGGACTGTGGGCAGATGTGTTTAGTCCTCGCATTTAAACAGATATTTAGCAGCCCGCAGGATTCAACTAAGAACAGGTCATCTCTCCACGCGCTCTTGAGCATGGGGCCTGGGCAGCCATCTTTAGCACGGGGTCACATCAAGGAGGAAGGAGGTGGGGGGCTGCCCCCCCATTGCACTCGAGAGCAGGCTGCGCGGGCAAAGCCTCGCTGTCTGCCCCTGGGCACCTGCATTTGGAGCCTGGGGAGCTGCCCCGGTGGTGAACGCACACGCACACCCAGCCCGGGAGCTGCCCGGTGTGAACGCACACGCACACCCAGCCCGGGAGCTGCCCGGTGTGAACGCACACGCACACCCAGCCCGGGAGCTGCCCGGTTGTGAACGCACACGCACACCCAGCCCGGGAGCTGCCCGGTAGTGAACGCACACGCACACCCAGCCCGGGAGCTGCCCGGTGTGAACGCACACGCACACCCAGCCCGGGAGCTGCCCGGTGTGAACGCACACGCACACCCAGCCGGGAGCTGCCCGGTGTGAACGCACACGCACACCCAGCCGGGAGCTGCCCGGGTGTGAACGCACACACACACCCAGCCCGGGAGCTGCCCGGTGTGAACGCACACGCACACCCAGCCCGGGAGCTGCCCGGTGTGAACGCACACGCACACCCAGCCCGGGAGCTGCCCGGTGTGAACGCATATGCACACCCTACCCGGGAGCTGCCCTGGTGTGAACACATACGCACACGCACACCCAGCCCGGGAGCTGCCCCGCTGTGCAGCAGCCACTGGCGAAGGTGACAAGGACCTGGGACTCACGGGCCCCCCACGGCCCCGGAGGCCGGCGTCCAGCCTGGGCGGGGGCCCCTGGTGCATGGCTGTGGCGAGCTGGCTATGCCCTTGGGCTTGGTGGGCCTGGCACGTGGGTTGAAACCCAGTCACCACGGGCGCAGGGCGAGGCGGACCTGCTCAGCTTTGGAGTCCCACTTTGGACACGTTCCCAGAGAGGCGGTGCGGAGCCCCCTCCCTCCGCCACCCCCCCAGAGGCGGTGCAGAGCCCCCCCCTGCCCCCCCCCGCCCCCAGACGGTGCAGAGCCCCCCCCCGCCCCCGCCCCCAGGCGGTGCAGAGCCCCCCCGCCCCCCACCGTCCCCAGGCAGTGCAGAGCCCCCCCCCCGCCCCCCACCGTCCCCAGGCGGTGCAGAGCCCCCCCCCACCCCCACCCCCATCCCCAGGCGGTGCAGAGCCCCCCCGCCCCCCCAGGCGGTGGCAGAGCCCCTCCCCCCGCCCCCCGCCCCCAGGCGGTGCAGGGAGCTCCGGGCCGCAGCCCCTGCGCCGTCTCCGCCCCCGGCAGGAGCAGCGTGTCTTCTGCGCACAGGAGGCCATGCCCCACTGCCTGGCCAGCCTCTTTCCTGAGCCCAGGGGACAGTCCCCGAGGGAGCCCGCCACACCCGGGCGGGAGGGGGGCCTTTCACCCCCCCCAGCTCCCCTCACCCCTCGGGCGCATGGACGCCGCAGTGCCTACCCGCCCGCGTGTGGGCGTGCGGACGTGGGCGGCGGGAAAGCGTGCGAGCGCATGGCGTCTGCAGGCGTGTCGTGGGTGTGCGTGCGGTGTCCGTAGTGCGCGTGCGCCCAGAGGGAACGGGCCTGACACGCGTGTGTTTGCACACGGCACGTGTGTATATGACGTGCGCAGGCCGGTGTGTGTGTGTGCTTGTGAAGAGGGGGCCCTCGCACGTGGAAGTGGGCAGCCACGGGGCTGCCACACGGGGCTCGGAGCCCACGGGACCCGCGTGGGGCGGGGATGGGCGCTCTGCGAGCGGCGCTCCGGGCTCAGCAGGGTGAGACACGGCGGTGAACTGGCCGCCGGGCGCCGGGCTCTGCACGGCCGATATGCACGGGACGGGGGCTCTGGCTGGGAGCCGAGGAGCACGGCGTCGGAGCCGGAGGAGCACGGCGTCGGAGCCGAGGAGCACGGCGTGGGAGCCGAGGAGCACGGCGTCGGAGCCGAGGAGCACGGCGTGGGAGCCGAGGAGCACGGCGTGGGAGCCGAGGAGCACGGCGTCGGAGCCGAGGAGCACGGCGTCGGAGCCGAGGAGCACGGCGTCGGAGCCGAGGAGCACGGCGTGGGAGCCGAGGAGCACGGCGTGGGAGCCGAGGAGCACGGCGTCGGAGCCGAGGAGCACGGCGTCGGAGCCGAGGAGCACGGCGTCGGAGCCGAGGAGCACGGCGTGGGAGCCGAGGAGCACGGCGTCGGAGCCGGGGAGCACGGCGTCGGAGCCGGGGAGCACGGCGTGGGAGCCGTGGGAGCACGGCGTGGGAGCCGAGGAGCACTGCGTCGGAGCCGAGGAGCACGGTGTCGGAGCCGAGGAGCACGGTGTCGGAGCCGAGGAGCACGGCGTGGGAGCCGAGGAGCACGGCGTCGGAGCCGAGGAGCACGGCGTGGGAGCCGAGGAGCACTGCGTGGGAGCCGAGGAGCACGGCGTCGGAGCCGAGGAGCACGGCGTGGGTGCCGAGGAGCACGGCATGGGGAGCCGAGGAGCACGGCATGGGAGCCGAGGAGCACTGTGTCAGAGCCGAGGAGCACAGCGTCGGAGCCGAGGAGCACGGCAGAGCGGGGAGCTTCCCGAGGCGGCACGCGGGCGCTGTCATGGAGGCCCTGGGGTTTTGAACTCGAGGCCTCACGCCAGCCAGGCAGGCAGGTGCCAGAACCCTTGAGCCCCCTGAGCTTCTGTGTTCCGGCTGGGCTCTCGCGTGCTGGTGAGTCCTTCTAGTCGTGCTTCCGCCACGCCGCCGCCTGGTGCCCCAGCCCAGGACCGACCCCGGGGCGAGGACTCGGCCGGGCGGGCCCGCGCGGGGGGCCGGCACGGGACAGAGCCCCCCTTGGCGGTTCTGAAGACCGGAACCGCGGACGGCGCGGGCAGAGGACTTGGGCCTCCCTCTCGGGACCGCTCCACCCTGGGAACCACAGCACTTCTTGGTTGGGCGGTTGGGCAAGCTCGGGGTTGACAACGGGGGCCTCCAAACCATCACCAAGCCCTTAGGACGCAGCCCGGGGCTGGGCAGCTTTGAAGGTGCCTCCGCGGGTGGGCCCCCTCCCGCAGAGTGGGGGGGCAGGAGGCGCTCCGGGCTGCTTCCTTCGAGCTCCTGCGCCCCCCCCCCGCGGCGTGCGGGCTGGGGGGGGGGGGCTCCCCCTTCCCGAAGGTGCGCTCTGAGCGTGCCACCCTGCCTTCCGCTCGGCCCCTGGAGGCGGGGGCCAGCGTGCGGGGCTGTGGAGGCCGCCGCGTTTACGTGGTGACTGGTGACCGCTTAATTACACGGTGACGGCAGCGCGCGGCCCGCGGTCGCCCAGCCGGGGCCGTGGGATCAGCCCCGATGACTCTCATCCTCCCGGGGCGCGGGAGGCCGTGCGCCCATTGTGTTTGGGCCTTGCGATTCCCGGGCAGCCTGTAATTATCCGGGACGCACGTGACGGCGAAAGCAGCGGGGGGGGGGGGGGGGGGGGTGTGTGTGTGCGGGGGGGGGGGGGACGCGCGGGGGTGAGCGGGACGGGAGCCTGCGGGGAGCTGGGGGTTCACTCACAGCCTGGGGGGGGAGGGCGAGCGGGGGACGCGCGGGGGTGAGCGGGAAGGGAGCCTGCGGGGAGCTGGGGGTTCACTCACAGCCTGGGGGGGGGGGCGCCTTCTCCACGCTCCTTTCCGTCCTTGGGGATTCGAAGGCTGGTGACTGTCACGAGGACTTCTCTGTGCCCGGCGGAGGGTAGAACAGGCGTCTGTCCCGGAGGAAGTGGGGGTGTCAGGAGACACCTGTAACCCCGGGGGGGGGGGGAGTGTCGGAAACCAGGCGCAGCAGGATCCCTGAAATCCCAGGATGTGGAGCTGGCTCCCGGGGACAGGCCCCCGGGGGCCGGGGACAGCGAGGTGGGCGGGGAGGGGGGAGGCAGGGGGCAGCAACATGGGCCGGGAGGGGACAGGCCCTCGGGGGCTGGGGACAGCGAGGTGGGCGGGGAGGGGGGGAGGCAGGGGACAGCAACATGGGCGGGGCGGGGCAGGCCCCCGGGGGACAGCGAGGTGGGTGGGGGGACAGGCCCCCGGGGGCCGGGGACAGCGTGGTGGGCGGGGAGGGGACAGGCCCCTGAGGGCCGGGGACAGCGAGGTGGGACAGGGGACAGGCCCCCGGGGGACAGCGAGGTGGGTGGGGGGACAGGCCCCCGGGGGCCGGGGACAGCGAGGTGGGCGGGGAGGGGACAGGCCCCCGGGGGACAGCGAGGTGGGTGGGGGGACAGGCCCCCGGGGGCTGGGGACAGGAGGTGGGCGGGGAGGGGACCCGCCAGTGGGTTTCCTCCTCTGATTCTGGGCTGTGGCCCTGCGGAGCCCTCACCCCCGTCATTTGAGGCCCCAGGGAGGGAAGGATTCCTTTTCTGGGTGACACTGCTCCGAGCAGCGAGTCCACCTCTACATCTAGAACAGGCCCCCCAGGTGCCCTGCCCTCGGGGGACAGCAGGGCCCGGATGCGGGGGCTCAGGGGACAGAGGGAACGGGGGGGGGCTGGGGGGGGCGCCGACGCCAGGGGGTCGGCACAGCTGCAGGGGGGTGCAGCTCTGCTCGGAGAGCCCACCGGGGGCGGGGCGGGGCGGGGCGGCGTCCCCGGCCTCTCGTCTCGGCCCTGGGAGGGTCCAGGGGACCCACGGATGCCTGGCGGGTACGCAGCCTCCCCGGGAGCTGGGCACGCAGGACCCCTGGCGGGCTGAGGCAGGACTGGGAGCCCTGGCGCAGGGAGGCCCCCGGGGCGGAGCCGCAGAGCCGGGCGCAGCTGGAGGGGGAGACCCGGGGCCAGCGGCCACGGCGGGGACACAAAGGCTTCACGGGGGGCGGGGGGGGGGGCGAGGCAGGAGACAGGCCAGGCCGCAGCGCTGGGGTCCAGGCCGCCGGGCGGGGCGGGGGCTGAGGGGCAGGGGCAACTCCGTCCCTCCCCCGCCCCCGGCCTCGCCTCTGCCTCGTGCCCGCAGGTGGTTGAGTCGGGCCGGGCCCGGCTGAAGGTCCCCGCGGCCTCTCTCCTGGTGAGCCGGGCCGGCCCCTGGCCTCCGCTGGCCCTCGGTGGGTGACCGGCTCCGCCTCGCTCTTCCTAGATGGTTCCAGATCTTTCCTCTGGGCAAGGTCCTCTTTCCCACCGGTTTTTGCCACCGGAGGAGGACGGCCACTTCTGTCCCCGTGAGGCTCCCGGGGTGCCCCGAGCCCCGAGCTGGGGGCGACGCCCCGCCCTGTCCTGCCCGGCACGGGGGCCCCCGGCCTTCATTCCGTCACAGGCGACCAGCCGGGCGGCCATCGCCCCTGGGCGCTAAACCACCGGTCGCCATTTCCCGTGCGCAGGGCGCAGGGCTGAGGTTCCGGGTGGCCCCGAGCTTTGCCGCCGGCCGCACCCCCACAGCCCCACCGTGTCCCCCCTCCCCGCCGGCGAGCCGCTCGGGACGGGCTCCCCCGGGGCCGGCTGTGTGCGTGGGCGACGGGCCCTTCTCCTCCCCGGGGCGACGCAGCCCCCACGGGCGCTGTGGGCTGGAGTGGGGGTGCGTGGCACGGGCTGCCCGGGCCTTCGGCCACCACCGGGGGCTCCTGGGGTCCTGGCTGCCGCCTGGCACGCCAGGCGCTTCCCGGTGGCGTGGACGCCGGCCTTCCGAAGCGGGAGAAACCGTCCGTGTGAGCCCCGGTCTCCCTCCTCCTCAGTCCTCGAACCCTTCGTTCTTCCTCCCGTGGGCCCGCGGCTTCTGCCCCGGGCCCTGCTGTCCCTGCGCCCTCCTCTCCCTCTCCCTCCTCGCCCTCCTCTCCCTGCGTCCTCGCGCCTCAACGAAGCCCAGCTGTGGGGTCAGCCCAGATCAGCCCCCTATCTTCCAACCCCACTCCTGTCTGTGTTCCCTTCGGTGACCCCAGGCATCCCCCCCCCCAGAGAGCCCCAGAAGCCCCCGTTCTGCCTGGAGACTCCGCGAAAGCCCCCCATCCCCTTGAGTCCGCGGCAGCTCACGCAGCTGTCTGGGGAGACAACGTTTCAGGCTGTATCCCGTCTGTGTGTCCTGCCCGCCTGTCCTGCCTGTCTGTGTGTCCTGCCTCTGCATCCTGCCCGTGTGTGTGTCCTGCCCACGAGTCCCGCCCGGGTGACCCCCTGGCCCTGCGCGTGCTGTCGTGGGTACCCGCGCCCCTGCCTCCCGCCGGGGCCCCGCCTTCGGGGCTGGCTCTGGGGGGGCCCTGCGCCCCTCCCCCGGGAAGCCACCCCCTGGAGCGGATCTGTCGGGCAGCCGGATGGGGTCCCCATCATCTCCTGCACACTGGTCCTGCGGGACCAGCTCAGAGCCACCGCTGTCTCGCCCCCGGGTCTGGGACCGGAAACACCTTTGTGGGAAGAAAGAGTGTCAGGACAGAGGAGGCCCGCGACCGGCTTTGCTGAGGAGGACGGTGGACCGGAGCGACGACGCCTCTGCGAGTGGAGGAGGGGCGGTTTCGGTCCCGTGGCTCGCACGCGTCCCGCTTCTTAGAACAGCAATCTGAGGGTCGCAGTTCAAAGCCAGCCTGGGCAGGGAAGTCCGGCCCTCGGTTCAAGCCCCGGGGCCAGCACAAAAGACAAAGAGACACAAATCTTGACGCTCCCTTTCCCGTTTCGTGATTTTTCTCTCTGTCGTTTTGAGGCAGGCTGTCTCCCACCCTGCTGGGGCTGCCCTCGGACGCCGCGTCTCCCCGCTGTGCTCTCCCGAGTCACCGGGAGCACAGGCGGGAGGCAGCGGGCTTTGATGAACGGTGCTGGCTCGGAAGCCAGTTCTGCCACGGGGGGTTCTGACGACCCCTGGGGGGTGACGCGGGAAGGGTCGCACCCAGCACCCTCGCACGGCACGTCGGCCTGGGTGGGGCCCGCGTGGGCGGGGCTTCCCGTGGCACTGCGCCTCGGCGCTGCCCGGGGTGGCGGCGGCTGTCCTGCGCGTGGGTCTGCCGGCCCGAGGCCGCCCCTCTTTCTCCTCCTGCTCCCCCAGGGTGGTTCCCTGCAGAGTCGGAAGCACCTCTGACCAGAGCGTAACAACGGGCTCTCCCGTCTGTGTGATCGCGGAGGAGAGCGTCTGCTCAGCCCCGTCTACCGCGGGCTCTCTGGGGTGCCTCTGTCTCGGGGGAGTGCGCCCCGGCAGAGCCTCCGTGAACTTCACCCCCCGGCTGTAACACGCTCGGTGTGCACGCCGCGCACGTGGTCACCGCGGAGAGTGGGCGCGGCGCTCGCGGCGCATTGGTTCCCCTGGCAACCCCGGTGGTCCGCGGATCGGAGGGGACCGGGCGGGCCTCGAGCTCTGGCTGGAGCCACGTGGCTAGGTGCTGGGACTTGGGATGGGTGGCTGGAGGTCAAAGCCAGCTCGGCAGCGTCGGCCCGCGCCGGCCAGGGCCCGGGAGCTGCCTTCTTACAGGGCGTCGGCTGGCCGGCCGCAGGTCTGCGGGGCGGCGGGCTGAACCGGGGGCCGGGCGTCCGTCTTCGGCCGCGTTGGACCTTCCGATGGACGGACAGCTGCCGCGCGAGCGGGGCCCTGCCCTGCGCGGCGGAGCCACGGCGCCGGGCGCCGGCGGGTAAGCAGAGCCGGAATCGTGACGGGAGTGGGACTCGGGAGCCGGGAGCGGCCGGGCCCCCGGGGGCGGGGTGGGCGGAGCGCGGACGGCCCTGCGCCCACGCGCCGTGACAGCGCGGAGGCCGTGGGCCGTCCACGGGGCTTTCCAGGGGCTGCCCGGACGGCGGGGCCCCGCGTGCAGCCCCCCCCCCCACCCCGCCATGCCGAGCCTCGGGAGGATCTGTGCGCTGGAACGGGTCTCGGCCCGCTCCCCGGCTCCCCAGCCGCCCCGTGGCCACGGCCCGGTGTACGCTGGCTGGTCGTAAACAAACAAACAGGGCAACGGATTCTTTTTAAACGAGAAAGAGACACCCCCAAAGCCGGAAGGAAGAGCGCTCGTAGAATGCTCAGCATCGTGCTGGCTTCCTGATCTCACGTGAAAAACACAAGAACGTGAGGACGTTGGAACGGGATTCCAGAGGCAGCGGGGCCAAGCCTCCGATCGCAGAAAGCCAGGTTGGGGGGGGGGGGGCATGCGCAGGGAGGCAGGGGGAGGGACAGGGAGGGAGGGAGGGGGGTGCCTGGGTCTCCCCTGGACTGTTCACCTTGCAGCCCAACAGTATTGAGTTTCCACGCGCGGCTGGGCAATCTCCCTGCCACAGCGAGACGGCCCTGCCCCTCAGGGGTGGGCGCGAGTCCCGGGGTCTCCAGCGAGCTGACCTGCGGGCAGGAGCAGGCGTTACCGGCTGAGGGTTCGAGTCCCGGGGTCTCCGGTGAGCTGACCCGCGGGCAGGAGCAGGCGTTACCGGCTGAGGGTTCAAGTCCCGGGGTCTCCGGCGAGCTGACCCGCGGGCAGGAGCAGGCGTTACCGGCTGAGGGCGCGAGTCCCGGGGTCTCCAGCGAGCTGACCCGCGGGCAGGAGCAGGCGTTACCGGCTGAGGGTTCGAGTCCCGGGGTCTCCGGTGAGCTGACCCGCGGGCAGGAGCAGGCGTTACCGGCTGAGGGTTCGAGTCCCGGGGTCTCCAGCGAGCTGACCCATGGGCAGGGGCAGGCGTTACCGGCTGAAGGTTCGAGTCCCGGGGTCTCCAGTGAGCTGACCCGCGGGCAGGAGCAGGCGTTACCGGCTGAGGGTTCGAGTCCCGGGGTCTCCAGTGAGCTGACCCACGGGCAGGGGCAGGGGTTACCGGCTGAGGGTGCGAGTCCCGGGGTCTCCAGTGAGCTGACCCCCGGGCAGGAGCAGGCGTTACCGGTTGAGGGTTCGAGTCCCGGGGTCTCCAGCGAGCTGATCTGGGGGCAGGAGCAGGCGTTACCGGCTGAAGGTTCGAGTCCCGGGGTCTCCAGTGAGCTGACCCGCGGGCAGGAGCAGGCGTTACCGGCTGAGCCCGCGGCCCGCAGACCCCGTCCGTCCTCCCGCCTGGGTGGGAACCGCGGCGTCTTCTCCGTGGCGTGCGTTCCCTAGGCGCAGCTCTTGCCCACGCGTGTGTGCGTGTGCGCACGTGGCCGCGGAGCCCGTGATCGCACGGGTGCAGGGACGCGGGCCCCCCCCCCCCGCGTCTGGGTGTGTAGCTTGAGGGGCCTGGGGAGAGGACCTGGCTTTTCTGCGTGGCTGTGTCCTGGGGCTCCCCGGGGAAGTGGATCCCCCCACGTCTAAGCGTCACCCAGCCGCCGAGGGGTGCGGGCCGGCACCGGGGAAGGGGTGTGCTCCGGGTGGGGAGGGCTGGGGTGGGCCGGGCTGGCTCCCGGGCGGTGGAGCAGCCCCTCTGCAGGTTCCCCGGCGGTCAGACTCGCGGCGGGACCCCGGAGCAGCACCACTCTGCGCTTCCACGCGCGCGTGCGGCGAGAGGGGGCAGGAGCGGGCCGAGGGGCTTGCCCAGCCGCGGGGGCGGCCCGGGGGTGGGCAGCCGGGGCCCCTGGCCGAGCCGCTGGGGGCGGGCGCGTCCGCGTGGCCCCCTCTCACCCGCGGCACCCGCGGTGGCGGTTCTTCCCGGGAGGAGGAGGAGGAGGAGGACTCGGAGGCCGCCGGGCCCTCGGGGCCCCGCGCCGCGGTTCCCGCCCGAGGCTCTCTCCTGCGCCGTGCTCCCTCCTCGGCCTTTCTTTGGCACTCACAGCCCAACGATGACGTGCCCAAAGACGGCTCCACCAGGGAGCCGCGCCGGGGCCCCCACTCTTCTGCCCGTCACTTGTCCGCACACCCATTCACACCTCTGTCCGTCTGTCCAGGCATTTGTCCAGACAGTCCTTCCCGAGACCCCGTCGCTCGACGGCATCTGCTGGGTTCTAGAGATTCGGGACGCCCCAGCCCGGGGGGGGGGGCTCGCCGTTCCCTGCAGGCGTTGGACAAACGCACAAACAGCCCCGATGTAATGAGATAAGAACACAGATGGCTCCGAGCGAGGGTTAGGGTTAGGCATAATTAAGGGAGCAGATGGGAAGACTCAAGTTAAAAGTCTGCACAATTTAATTAAAAGATTGTGTGCTTTCACCCTAAGATCTTTCAAAGAGGAGCCCGAGTTTCCTGTCCCCGCCGTCCCCACCCCCGCACACAGACCCGCCGGTCACAGTGGGGACACGCCCCCCCCCCCCCCCCCCCGCCCCGGCCCCGCAGCCTCTGCCCCGGCCTGGCGAGGGGACCCGGCATGGCTCCCCGGCAGCCCAGATGCCTAAGAGAACAGGGGACCTCAGGACGGGGGAGGGCAGGAGGCCGGGGGGAGGGAGGGCCGCGGGGACCTGGGTGTCCCCAGCGCCTCTCTGTGGCTCCTGTGTTCAGCCATCTCTGGTCCTTGCCGACGTATCGAGATGCCTCTCTCTGCCGTGGCTCTGGTGATGGGCCTCGCGCCACGCTGACCGCGGCTCCTGACGGGGGGGGGGGGGGGATGGGGGGAGGGGCACACCCAGCCCAGTTCTATGGGAGATCCTGGATGGCGTACGCAGGGGACAGGCGGGAGGGGGGCTGGACACAGAGCCGTGGCTCAAGCGGTAGAGCGCTAGCCTTGAACCAAGAGAGTTCGAGGGCAATGTCTACGTCTTCAAAGCCCAGAACGGGCACGCGCGTGTGCATGTGCACACGGGCACACACGCGTGCACGCGCACACACACAGAGTACGTTTGAAGAGGGTAACGGATGCCTGAGCTGAAGAGCCGAGCGCCCTCACTGGCCCCTCACTCACTGGCAGCTGTTCCCGTTTGTCTTCCTGGTGGCCACGCATTTCCAGGAGGCTCCTCAGAGCAGTTCGTGGCTCTTTCCTTGGGAGAAAGGCATTGCTTGCAAAGCCCAGGAGCCCCGGTGCAGGCGCGGCTTCCGCCGTCCAGGGTCAGGCGGACGCATCTTTGTGGTGTTGTTTTTAAGTATTTTATGCCAGTCCTGGGGCTTGAACTCTGGGCCTGAGCACTGGTCCCCCCTGAACTCCTTTTGCTCAAAGCTACCACTCTGCCACTTGAGCCACAGCGCCACTTCTGGATTTTTCTGTGATTAAACGGAGGTCAGAGTCTCACAGACTTTCCTGCCCGGGCTGGCTTTGAACCGCGAGCCTCAGATTTCAGCCTCCCGAGTAGCTACGATGACAGGCGTGAGCCACCGGTGGCTGGCAAAGGCGTCGCCAAAGCTGGCCGCGAACTTGCTGATCCTCCCTCCTCGCTGACCACTAGGGGGTGCCACCAGGGCCGGTGACACGTTGCTTCACCCTTTGTGGCACTAGCTCACGATTGCAGTGTTACAAATTACCCTTGAAACTGGCCACGTCCACGAGTGTGCAGGGCCTGGGGCGGACGCCCCCTGGCCACGTCCACAAGTGTGCAGGGCCTGGGGCGGACGCCCCCTGGCCACGTCCACGAGTGTGCAGGGCCTGGGGCGGACGCCCCCTGGCCACGTCCACTAGTGTGCAGGGCCTAGGGCGGACGCCCCCTGGCCACCCCACGGTGCCTTCCGCCTTCTCCCTGAGCTCTGGGACACTCCTACTTCTTTACCACCTCTGTATTTTGCCTTAGCTTTTGGTTGTTGTGTGTGTGTTTTTTTTAACTAGCCCTCCCGGTGCTTGAACCCAGGGCTTGGGTGCCATCCCTGAGCTTTTGTGCTTAAGGCTAGTGCTCTACCACCCGAGCCACAGCCCCAGGTAGTTAGTTGGAGATAAGAATGTCATGAAGTTTCCTGCCTGGGCTGGCTTTGAACCATGGTCCTCAGTTCTCAGCCCCCTGGGTAGCTAGGATTATAGGCGTGAGCCATTGGCACCCAGCTCTCTTCTTAGTTTTAAAGATGGGAGAGAATGGATTATACAGGATCAGAGAACATGAGATGGGGGGGGAGGGAGGGAGGAAGGAGAGAGGGCGGAGAAGGGAGGGGAGAGGAGCAGAGAAGGCTAACAGAGAGGAGGTGGCGGTGTGAGGGTAGAGAGGGCACACTTGATGGAGCAAGCCTTGGAGCGTGGAGGGGAGGGTGACTCAGGAGAGGCTGTAGGGGCCAGATGGACGTGTGCTGAGTGGGACAATGGAAGGACTTCCTGCCCCACGTGCTCTGATTACGTGCACTCTTTCCTTGTAGTACCGGGATTTGAACTCAGGGCCTTGAGCTTGCTAGGCAGTCGCTCTAGCTCCCAGTGCTCTCTGATTCTTGGCGTGGAGTCCTCATTTCCGCGCTGGGAAAGTGTGTGCAATGGTGACCTTGTCTCACGGAGGACGGAGGGACCCCGAGAGGGTAGGGGGTGACCCCGCACACTCCGGGCTGGGTGGCAAGGAGCCCTGGCTGGGACGGAGGCCTCGGTGTGCACCTGACGCAAAGGGGAGCCGGGCAGGCGGGCAGGCGCAGGGCGCGGGCTGAGGAGAGGGGGTGCAGCGCTCGCTCGGAGCCAGGTCTATTTTTCAAACGCGTTTGGCACTCTGAAGCGTCACATGTGGCTGAGTGAAAACAGCAATATGTGGGGATTCAAAAGATGTCACTCCGTGTCAGGCACAAAACGTGACCAGCCTTAATCCTCCCTCCGCACAGGCGCCAGGGTGCCGGGGCACGCGGCCGTCTTTGTTTGCAGCCGAGTCCTTCCTCTCGCGGGGCCCGTGGGCCGCTGGTCAACGGGAACCAAGAGGGAAACGGAGGCCCGGTCAACGGGAACCAAGAGGGAAACGGAGGCCCGGTCAACGGGAACCAAGAGGGAAACGGAGGCCCGGTCAACGGGAACCAGGAGGGAAATGGAGGCCCGGTCAACGGGAACCAAGAGGGAAATGGAGGCCCGGTCAACGGGAACCAAGAGGGTTTGGGTGGCTCGCCGGTGTAGCCGCCGGCGGGGGAGCCGCGGGAAGGTTGTTGCTGGACACCCGGGTGAGAGCAGAGAGCAGGTGCCTTGTCCCGTGAGCCAGCCAGTCATGGTCCTTTGACCACAGCAAAACATGGGCCTCCAGGTCCTTGCTTCAGTTCATCCCACTTGATGGACAGCTTCCCACCAGTACAAATGCTTCTGGAAGCCAGCCAATCCGTGACTGCCCTTCACTCCTGAAAGCCAGCCAATCACTGACAGTCCCTTCTGGACGCCAGCCAATCACTGGCAGCTCCTTCTGGAAGCCAGCCCATCCGTGGCAGCCCACCCTTCTGGAGGACAGCCTGTGAAAATAATCTCACTCAGTTATTTGCCAGACCCGCCTGTTCGAAGGCCTCCTTTGGGCTGGAGGCTGAAGTTCCTCCCGACATAGCGGACCGTCCTTCATCCTCAGACACTTGTTTCTGACTCTGGGACCTCACCCCGGGCAGGCCTGTTCCACGCGGAGGACTGCTCTAAGGAGAAGATCCCGGTTGGAGAGGGCCGGAAGTAGGGGCTCGTGCTCTTGCAGGGGGTGGGTGTGGGGCCCCAGAACCCTTGGTCAGGAGGAAGCCAGGGCGGGGGCTGCCTGCCCACCCGGACGGGGCTGCCTGCCCACCCTGACGGGGCTGCCTGCCCACCCTGCCCACCCTGACGGGGCAGCCTGCCCACCTGGACGGAGCTGCCTGCCTACCTGGACGGGGCTGCGGCAGCTCCCGCTCCTCAGCACCCACTGCAACGTTGCCTGTGTATGCGGACGCTGGTAGACCACGTCTTCTAATGTGATTAGGGAGAGGCATACATATCTTGGGGTCCTCCCGCACCTTCATTGTTCCCGGGGGGCAACTCCTTGTGACCCAGTGGCTCCAGAGAGCACAGCCCAGCACAAAGCAGGCAGTGGGCCTGGGGGGAGCCGGGACCAGAGCCGGTGCCGCCCACCCGGTGCAGGGGGCCTGGGGGGGGGGAGCCGGGACCAGAGCGGGTGCCGCCCACCCGGTGCAGGGGGCCTGGGGGGGAGCCGGGACCAGAGCCGGCGCCGCCCACCCGGTGCAGGGGGCCTGGGGGAGCCGGGACCAGAGCCGGCGCCGCCCACCCGGTGCAGGGGGTCTGGGGGGGGGGAGCCGGGACCAGAGCGGGCGCCGCCCACCCGGTGCAGGGGGCCTGGGGGGAGCCGGGACCAGAGCCGGCGCCGCCCACCCGGCGCCGCTCACCTGACCTGGACGGTGCGGGGCCCATCCCAGGCCTTGCCGGGAGGGGAAGCTGCGGATCCGCCTCGTCGGGCTTCCTCGCAGCTCCGTGGATGCCCCGAGTATCCTGCACACGAGGAGGATAGGAGGCGTTGCCTCTCGGTCTTTATTTCTACAACTACGGTCGGGTTTAGAATGCGATGGGAACCGGTACACGTCGGATGAAGACGCGTGGCTCGGCCCCGAGCCCCTGGCCCTGTGCGGGCAGCTGGAGAAGCGGATTCAACAGCAGAACACGGGGAAGAGGCCCGTGGTTAGTCCTTCTGTGATCCTGGCCACATGTCCTTCTCGTGGGCCGAGGGCAGGGACTCGGTTTCCCTGCGTGCAATGAGAGGCTCTGGAGGGGAGGGAGCGGCGAGCTCTTCCCGGGGTTCACCGGCTCCTCTCTGGGGTCTTTGATAGAATCTGCTGCTGGTTTGAAGCGATGGGGGGAGGGTGCTTGGAGCAGGTGCGGCCAGTGTCGGGGGGAGCGAATGGGAGGGGTGACCGGGTGGGATGGGAGGATGGACAGACACGGTGCTGGTCCCTGCCGTCTGGAGGGGGGGACCCCGGCCTGCTCCCCCCCCCCCGCCCCGTGCAGCTCCCGTCTGCTCCTGTGAGCCGTGGGTTTCCTACACTGAGCCGCGGGACGAGCGAGGACAGCGGGCGACGGATGCCGAGCGCCGGCCGGCGAAGGCGGCCTCTGCCCTCTCCCCGCCCGCCGCACACGGTCCCTGCTCACCCCGAACGCCGCGCTCGACGCCCCAAACCCGACGCCCCCGTGGAGCCCATGCGGTTGCTCTGAATGAGGCAGGGAAGCGCATTTCGGAGCGCTTCTCCCGTCTGCCTGACTCGGAGGCTCCGCCGCTTGTCGGAGCCATTGCTTCCTCCTCAGAACGCTGGGCGGCCAGGGGTTTTCCTCTCGTGTTTCTGTTCCCCCATGTTCAGACGCCGGAAGTCAGGGCTGGGGCTTCGACTCGAGCCCTGGCTGGCTGTGGCCACGGGCCCCAGCCCCTGGGTGTCTGTGCTTCCAGAGGTGGCTGCCTGAGGAGCTCTCCTCCGCCCATGTTGGGTGAGGTGGATGTCTAAGGAGATGCGGACTTCGGTTGGGGCCGTCGGGGTGGCGAGCAGGGAGGAGGGGGAGGCAAGCGCTGGGGACCCGTCACCCAGCACCCAGCCTCTCCTTCTTGTCCAAACTTGCCTTCAGCGATAACCAAGAACCCGCGTGTCAGCCGCGTCCCAAATGGCACGCTTCCCCCACCCCCCAGACAACTCCAGGCCCCCGATTTGCTTCCTGTTTGTCTTGTGCCAGGACTGGGGCTTGAACTCATGTCTTGCAGCGCTCCCTTGGCTTTTCCTGCTCCAGGCTGGGGCTCTACCGCTCGAGCTGCCCCGCGGCTCCCAGCATTTGGCTGGCTAATTCCAGATGAGAGTCCCTCAGACGTGTCTGCCCAGGCTGGTCTCAAACCCGAGTCCTGGGGTCTCCGCTCGGGAGTGGCGTGGATCGCAGCGTGACCCACTGGCGCTGCTGGTGGGTGTGCTCTGCTTCGCCTCTGGGGCGCCCCGCCGTTGGGGACGTGCCGGAGCCAGGCACGGGCTTGGGCATTGTCTGCACTGAAAGGGGAGCCCCCGGGTTCTGGCTGCTCGGTCAGGTCCGCTTGTCCTTCCTGAGCCCCGGGGGGGGGGGGGGCGGTGGGCACCCAGCCTCCTGTCCAGGCCCACCGTGCTGGGCTCTCTAGAGCTGGCAGGCTCTGCCTGGGCAACAGCCCCACCTGCAAAGGGTTCTCTTCCATTCCCAAGGGCCTGAGGGGAGCTCCCCCCCCCCCCCGCCGGGGGAAGGTGGGGGGGTCTGCGTCCTGTCCAGGCGCTGGAGGGGCTGTCTGGCTGGGGCCTGTGCCGCGTGGCCAGGAGAGGCAGGAACCAGAAGGCCCTGGGCTGGCCTCCTGCGCATGCTGGGTGTGTCTCTGAAGCCACCAGCTTGAGGGCGGGAGAGGCGGGGGTGGCGGGGGGCTTGGCTCAGTGCGGTGGGTGAGGAGAGCCGCGGGGTTGCGGAGGGGTGGTGGGCAGACCGACGGGCACCTGAGGCCGGCCGATGGGGTAGAAGGGCCGGAGCCAGGGCCTTAGTGCTCCTGCCCCCACACAGAGCTTTGACAGGAGGGAGGGGAGAGGGCAAGGGAGCCCCCAGCTCAGGTCAGAGCTGTCCCGACTGCTGGAACAGGAATACGATAGTTAGGGTCCCCGGCAGCCGTGGGGGCACAGGTGCTTGTGCCGGCCACCCCTGCGGTCAGACTTGAGCTCCGGTGCCGCAGGCCCAGCCCCACGCCGGCTCTACCGGGCCCCGAAGTCAGTTCTGGGGCTCCCGGGGGGGGGGGAGCGGGGGGCACACGGCTTTGTGTTTGGCTTTGGGATTTGAACACGGAATCTGCAGGGTTGGCGCTGTGGTGCTGGAGGCTCTGGACGGTGAGGACGTGCACCTTCAGGGTCTCCGCGCGGAGGACGCTGGTGCCCAGGGCGACGCCCTTCGGCGTTGCGGGGGCGCCGTGGCGGTGGAGAAGCGGCTGTCGAGGGGCTCCCAGCGCTGGGCGGCCAGGCCCTGGGCACCGCTGGCCAGAGGCGTTGAGGACAGGCGGTGAGCCCGAGGGCCGGGGCCCCGCGTGCCAGCGGAAGCCAGGCCGCCCACGCCGCCCACGCCGCCCACGCCATCCACACCGTCCACGCTGCCCGCACCATACACGCCGCCCACGCCGCCCACGCCATCCACGCCGCCCACGCCATCCACGCCGTCCACGCTGCCCGCACCATACACGCCGCCCACGCCGCCCCACGCCGCCCACGCCACCCACGCCGCCCACGCCATCCACACCGTCCACGCTGCCCGCACCATACACGCCGCCCACGCCGCCCACGCCATCCACGCCGCCCACGCCATCCACGCCGCCCACGCCGCCCGCCCCCGCCCACGCTGCCCACCGCTCTCCAGGCCCAGCACCCTGACCTCCGGGGCTCCGCAGCCGCGTGGGGCTGGCTGCCGTGTCCTGCGGCACGGACCTCGCGCGCCCGCCGGGCCCCGTGGGTGGCTCCCAGCCGCCCGCCCCGCACCCCAGCTCGGTAACTCCCCCTCGCACGCAGTGACAGGATAACACTGGTAATCGGGTCATTTTCCCCAAACTTCAAACCCTGGCTCATTATTAGCAGGTGCTAAATTGCCACTCCAGCTGCCGAACCATAACAATTAACGCCATTAACGTCCCAACAGCTGTAATTTTTGAGGAAATGAAAAACATTAATAACTACTACCGAAAGCTGAAAAACAAAGGCAAACAGAAAACACAGCCACCCCCAGAGGCTGAAATCACCAGGACAGGACAGGAGCGTGGCAGGGTTCAGACGGACGGACGCCCCTGGAGGGAGGGGCGGGCCTCCCAGGCCCGGGGGGTGGGTGCCCCGGGGCGGGGGGGCTGGGGTCAGGCCTGCCAGCCCCGGGGGCTCAGAGCGATGGGCGGGCGGGCGGGCGGGCGGGCGGGGGGTGTGGAGGCTGCTGTCTCCGTGCGCCCTCTGTCCTCGCCTGCACACGCGTGTGCCCGCCCGTACCTCGAACGCAGGTTGGTCTTCACCCTCCAACCCAGCGCCTGGGGCAGGCTCCACCCCGGGCGGGCCCCGAGCTTTCTGGAGGACTCTGTGTCGGCACACGCGCGCCCACGCACGCGCCCACGCGCCCACGTGCACCGAGGACTTGGGGGACGGGACTGGGGCGCCGGCCCCGTCCCCCCGGAGAGTCCGTGCAGAGCACAGGGGAGAGCAGCCCCGCTACATCGTCTTGATTGAAAATTTCAGGGTGCACGAGGGATTTTATTTCGCCGTGATTTTAATGAGCGGTTTCCAGTTTGGGTTAAGTATGTTTTTGGAGAAGCGACTTGCTTCGGTCTTCACAACGATGGGCATAAATTAATTGCACAACGGGGGTTTGAGCGTGACTTGCTCACACGCATCTTCCATCCTCAGAACGTCGGTGGGGTTCATTGTTCTATTTCCACACACACATAGATGGACCTTCTAGAATATTCATCCCGCACCCCTGACCCACGCCTTTCCCTCCCTCCTCACCTACTGGACCCTCCCAACAGTCTGCTTTTAGTCACCCTATTATCAGTCGTAGGTGTCAGTTCTGCAGACGTGTGAAAGCAAGTGATACTTGCAGCCTGCCTGTGACCTCCAGTCCCGTCCGTCCTCCTGCACTTGACCGAATCTCGTTCCCTTCACTCCATGAATGTGAGGAACAGACACTATGCGCACGCTTATGTGCGTGTGTTCACGTGCGGGTGTGCACACACGCTGTGGCGGCCCCCAAACGCATGCACGAGTGTGTGCCACTGACTCACACTTGCCCCTTGAGCACACACACCTGTGAGAAGGCGGCCCTTGGCTGGACTTTGGGCCAGACGGGAGAGTGCAGGGGAGGGGAGGGCAGGGGTGGGGAGGGAAGGGCAGGGGAGGGCAGGGCAGGGCAGGGGTGGGGAGGGGAGGGCAGGGCAGGGCAGGGCAGGGGTGGGGAGGACAGGGCAGGAGGGAAAGCAGGAGGGGGGGGGCGACATGATTTCTCAGCTGAGGAGCGCGGGATTCTGGGAGAGCCCGTGCAGCTTCCGGGTTCAGGTGGTTGGTGTGTCAGGGTGCAGGGAGAGCTGCGGTGTCTGCCTCCGTGCTGGGGGGCGGGCCCCTCGCCCTCTCCCTCCTGTGGAGGTGAAGCCCTGTGCTGCCCGGCGTGTGGAGCCGCACCCCGAGGCCCCGGCTAACTCGGCCCCCCGCGTCGGGACCAGCGTTTCCCAGGAAGGAACCTGGCTGCAGCCGGGGTGCCGACTTAGTCTTGTACTGAATTTAAAGGGGCGTTAACGGGCCATTCGGGTCCCCCCTCTTCTGTTTCTCTCCCAATGAGCTCTGAGGTGGCTGTTTCTGCGCAGGCCCTGCGACCTGGCGGGAGAGGGGGAACAGGGGGCCGTGGACGGTCCCGTGGGGTGCGGCGGGGCCCACCTGCTTCGTCCGAGGGCCGCGCCTGGCCGGCTCCCGCCTCGGCGGCGGCGCAGAACCGGGGCTCGCCTCGGGGCCCGTGCTGCCGCCCCTCCTGGGCTGCGCGGGCGGCGGCCTCTCTGGGCTGACGCCGGCCGTTCTGCGGAGCAGGTGCTCACCCCCGAATCCTTGCTGACTGGGCCAGCCAGGGGCCTCCCCTGGATTCTCCTCATCCTGGGCCCCATGAACCCCCAGCTGCGGGGGGGGGGGCGATGTCACCTGACACGGGTGCTGTCCCCTCGGCACAGGGCTCAAAGACGCCCCACAGAACACTTCTGTCCTGGGCCCGCTGAGCGCCACACAGGAGAGGACAAGCTCACGAGAGCGTGTATGCATGTGCCCTGGGAACACAAGGGTGTGCGTGTGTGCGCACAGGAAATCACGAATGCATAAACACACGCACACACGCCAACGTGTGTGTGTGCACACGTGTGCAGCAGGGCTCTGTAGCTCTGAGAGCAGCTGGGGGGGAGGCCTGGCTGACAACCCGGGCTGTCCCTCCTGTTATCCCTCTGAATACTCAAGAGGGGTGGGCAGCTGAGAGTGGAGGCAGAGGGGCCCAGGAGCACCCCAGACTTCTGGCGTGGCCCTCCTCCCGCTCTGGGTGCAGCCCTCCTCCCGCGCTGGGCGCGGTCCTCCTCCTCCTGTGCTGGGCTCCAGACCTTGCAGAGGACAAGACCCACGTCTTCCCGTGTCCATCCCGCCGTCGGGCCCTGTGCTGGGGGCCCCCGTCTTACGCTGAGCCCGCTCAGCAGCATGGCGGCCAGGCGGCATGGGCCCTCCGGCCTGCAGGGTGGACTCTAGCCTGGGCTGGGGCTGTCTGAGCGGGCGCTCAGCCTCACAGGCAGTCTCCCAGGCTGGGCGGCTCTGGCTGCACAGCCATCTTTGCGCTGAACAGGATCCACTTCCACCTGGCTGCCCTTCCTCCCCGGTGGACTTACCTGTCGTTGGGACCTCACGTTGGGGGCTGCAAGGGAGAGGGTTGGCGTCCACACCACCTGCTCTTCCTCGGGCCGGGTGAGGGGCCTCCCTCAGTGCTCTCTGTCCCGGTCCCTGCACCGCACAGTCCCAGAGCCATTTCTTAGACGCCCAGACGGAGGTGTGAAGCCGCGGGGAAAGCCGTCCGTCCGGGTCCCCCTGCATGTCAGTGCCGAGTGGTGGGCAGGCGCCCCAGCCTCAGAATCTCAGCAGGGCCCCGAGGCCTGGTGTCCAGCCCCTGCATGCTCCAGGACCGTGTGGAGATTATTCCAGACTTCCGCGGGTGCTGTGGGCCCTGCTTGCCTTCCCCGTGCCATGAGCAGCCCGCTGGGAGCTGACGGGAAGCCCAGTCCTTGCGGAAGATGCCCGGGGCGGCCCAGGGTGACGCGGGGCTCCGGCGTGGTCCGGGAGGAGGAGGCTCTGTGTCCTCGGGAACGGCTCGGCTGCCCCGCTGTGGAGAGAGACGTCCCCGGGCTCAGCCTCGACGTCTTCTCGCGGGGAGGGATGCTCAGGCGGGGTTTATTTGAGGCGCGGCCTCCACGCCGGCCCCCGGGGAGGCGGCGCGTGTGCGATGCTCCATTTTCAATCGCGCTGGGTTGTAACGCGTGCGGCTCGATGCACGCGCGTCCGGTGCCGTCCGGCAGGGCCCGCGGGGGGAGGGGGACTGCCCTCGGGAGGAAGGCCAGCGCGAGGCCCATCCAACACCGCCAGCAGAGCCGGGGCCAGGACAGGGTGCGGGGGGCAGCCGGGGCGGGCACAGGGGGCGTTGACTCTGACACAGCGCCCCACGGATCTGGAGCCGGAACGCAGCCCAGGCGCCCGGGCCCAAGCCCGGGGAAGAGCGGCGGGCCAGTCGCCTGGAAAGTGCCACACCAGTGCCACGGCTTCAAGAAGGCTCGGGGCCTTTCTGGAATGTTCCAGAAAGAGCCCGGTGAGCCTGGGCTGTGGGAACTTGATGACGTCCAAGTTTTTCTTCTTGTCGGTGTTAACTGTGCTTTCTAGAAATACCCGTCAGTACGCAGGAGAGCCAGCCTGTGCGTGCGTGCGTGTGTGTGCATGTGTGTGTGTGCGTGTGTGCGTGCGCGCCTCATGCATTCTCCACCATGCCAAAGGCGGCATGACAGGGCTGCCCAGAGGGTGGGGGTGGGGGTAGAAAGGCAGAGAGAGAGAGAGAGAGAGAGAGAGAGCGAGTGCGAGAGCGCCCTCCCGGCCCGGCACGCCCGGTCCATCCCCTGCCCCCCCCCCCCCCCCGGGTGGGACCTCTTGACCTGACCTCTTACTATGATTGCCCCGGGCTTAGGCTTCTCACCCTCCCTCCCTCCGTGGGGCACGCATTCGACCTCCAGCCGTCCTCTTCGGGCCGATCCCCCGATCCCCCGATCCCCTCGGAGGGTGTGGAGGGAGGGGCCCGCAGACTGCCGGGGCATCTGCCTGGCCCAAGCTGTGACTCTCTCCACCCAGGGCGGCTTGGGTCCCCACCGGGCTGCAGACCACGGGTGTGGCCAGGACCCCCCCCCCCGTCCTGGGGAGCCACGCGGGTCTCAGCAGACTCCTCGGGTGCACGAGTGGGGTCTGCACGTGGCTGGGGGCAGGCACCCTATCCCCTCCCCCCCCACGGCACCTGGTCCTCCCCGCCACTGCTGGTTCTGCATGGCGCAGCCCGGGCCGGGGGCCAGCCCCACAGGACGCAGGCCTGCGCCACATTGCAAGCCCCGTGTATGGCGTGGTTCCAGCCAGGCGGCAGGAGGTGGCGGGGGCCGGCGGGAGGCGGCGGGGGGCGGCGGGAGGCGTGGTCTGCAGCAAGGACCCACGGGCGGGTGAGGGGCGAGCGTGGCCTCCAGGTGCCGCTCGAGGCCCCGCTGCCCCCTCCCTGGCCCTCCTCGTAAGATCACCGGTTCTCACCAACCACGACGCCCGCCCTCCACGGGCCTGCGTCCGTGTCTGCCAGCCGTGGCGGGTCACCCGGGTGCGGGCGGGAAGGACAGGCCACCTGCTCTGCCCCCTCCCGCTCCCTTCCCCCTTCTTCCGTCCGCCCAGGGCTGGCATGTTCCGGAATCCACTCAGCACCGGGGCTTCAGGGACGGGCAGCTGCGGGCTGTACCGTAGCGCCCGGGGGGAGGGCTCGCGGGTCCCCTGGCTCTCTGGCTCTCTCTGTGATCCGGAACAAGTTTCTTGCCCTCTCGGTTTCCCACGAGGATCATCTGTAAAAGTAGATAATGACAGCTAGCTTCCTTTTTCTTTCGTTTGTTTGTTCTGCGGATCCTGGGCCTTGAACGCAGGGCCTGGCTCTGTTCCGGAACTCTTTTTACTCTCCCACCGGAACCCCACCAAAGTAGCTAAGTGGAGACAAGAGTCTCGCAGACTTTCCTGCCCCGGTGGGCTTCAAACCATGATCCGCCTGACTCAGGCTCCTAAGGTGGTAGGATTACAGGTGGGAGCCAACGGGGGCCGGAAATAGCTAGTTTTCATGTATGTTCTGAAGGGGAAATAAATGTTAGTTATAAGGGGCCACAAATAGTTCCCAGTAGTGTCAAAAAAAAAGAAATGTCAATACACACCCGTCGTTCATAGTAAGAGAAGAGCAACAAAAGCCTAAGATGTCACAGAAGAAAATTCCCCAGGCGGTGGCAATCTTGTGTGTGCAGATACGATTAATTGCACCATTGACAGGAAAAACAAACAACCCAGCATGGATTGAATTATAAGAAACAAGAGCGAAGCCAGGTATGGCTGTACTATGAAATACCACGCGGGTGTCAGAAACAAAGCTCTGGGAACGTGGTGACTTGGAGGATGGGGGAGGGGAGGGCGGGGGGGAGGGGGGGAGGGCGCGCCGCCCGCCCGCCTGTGCGCCCAGGAGCTGCCGGGTCCCGTGCCCCAGCTTCGGTGCCGGATCCAAGTTGGGTTGGGGCTCCAGGTCCCCCCTCTGCCCTCGCTCCCCGCGTTTGCCGTGTATCCGGTTCCCAAACCCAGTCTGGGAGGCCCAGAGTTCTCTGGGGCGCAGCTTCAGGTTTCTGGGGCCCAGCGCCGTCACCCGGCAACCCTGATCGCCCTTACGCCGGGTCGATGACCCGGAAAAGCGCCCAGGCCCGCCGGTTCCACGTCGCCCATCTTTGCAGGCCGTGGGAGGCGGGAGGGCAAGTCCTCGGGGACCGTGCGCGTGAGCGGGCACACGCGTGTCTGCACGCGCGCGCGTGTCAGGTGTGAGGACACAGGCATAGGGGCCTGTGCACGCGTGAGCGTGGGCGCGTGCCGGGTTCACCCCAAGAGCACGATCGGGCTGCAGCGGCTCCGTACACGGCGGCGCCCGCCCGGCGGCAGGATCCAGCCCGCTCCCCTCCCACCGATGCGGGGCCGAGGCCCCGGTGGCCCCGGCGGGCTGAGCGCCCTCTCCAGGGTCGAGGGGAGGCGGGACGGGGACGGCCCGGCGCCGAGCGGCGGTCACGGGCCGGAGTGGGGCGGCACCACCCAGAGCGGGAGCCACGCCGCGGAGCTCGTCCCCCCCACCCCCAGCTCACGCGGAGCCGCCCGAGTGTCCAGGGGCCCCGACGCCGCGGCTGCCCACCCCTCAGCCTCTCGCGGGCTGACCAACCGTGGAGGAGGCGAATGCGAGCTGTGACGAGAACGCTCACCGGCCCACCTGCTGCCGGCGCCTCGCGGGGGGGGGCGAGGGGCGGCCAGAGCGGGGGGCAGCCCGGCCCGCGAGCCCTGGAAGGAGCACGGAGTCCACCCCGCGTCTGCAGCCCCGAGCACGGCCCGGAGGAGCCCATCCCAGCTGCTCCCTGCAGACCGGGGCGTCCCCCAGGGCCCCTCCCCCCTGCTGACCGGGGCGTCCCCCAGGGCCCCTCCCCCCTGCTGACCGGGGCGTCCCCCAGGGCCCCTCCCCCCTGCTGACCGGGGCGTCCCCCAGGGCCCCTCCCCCCTGCTGACCGGGGCGTCCCCCAGGGCCCCACCCCCTGCTGACCGGGGCGTCCCCCAGGGCCCCTCCCCCCTGCTGACCGGGGCGTCCCCCAGGGCCCCTCCCCCCTGCTGACCGGGGCGTCCCCCAGGGCCCCTCCCCCCTGCTGACCGGGGCGTCCCCCAGGGCCCCTCCCCCCTGCTGACCGGGGCGTCCCCCAGGGCCCCTCCCCCCTGCTGACCGGGGCGTCTCCCGGGACCCCCTCCCCACTGCTGACCGGGGCGTCTCCCCGACCCCTCCCCCCTGCTGACCGGGGCGTCTCCCCTCCCCCTCCCCCCTGCTGACCGGGGCGTCTCCCAGGGCCCCTCCCCCCTGCTGACCGGGGCGTCTCCCCTCCCCCCTCCCCCCTCCCCCCCTCCCCCCTGCTGACCGGGGCGTCTCCCGGGACCCCTCCCCCCTGCACCAGCGATTCACTTGCCTGAATGTTGACGCAGGAAGCGGTGAGCAGCGCCCCACCTGCCCGGGGTCCTGAGAGCCACAGTGAGGGCAGCCGCCCCCCCCCCATGCAGTGACAGGACGTCCTCCCCCTCCTGCCTGCCCACCGCACGTCACGGGGCGGCGTAACCGGCCCCCTCAGGAACCAGTCCTGGTGGCGACGTCTAGGTGAGCAGGTCACGCACCCGGTCCCCAGTGCAGGGCTCGGGGTCAGGGCGAGGGGGCACAGGGCGCGAGAGCGGAGGGAGGGGACGCGGCGACAGACGCGGAGAGCCCAGCCTCCTGTGCCAGCACTCGGCCTCCCTGGGCGCTCCCAGGCCTGCGCACGCTCAGCCCCCCTCAGTGTGCTCACGCTTGTGCACGCTTGGCTCCACCCCCCAGGAATGCACCTGTGCCTGCACACAGCCCCCCAGCACGCCCACGCTGTGCACGCTCGGCCCCCCAGCACGCCCACGCTGTGCACACTCAGCCCCCAGCACGACCACACTGTGCACACAGCCCCCCAGCACACCCACGCTGTGCACGCTCAGCCCCCCAGCACGCCCACGCTGTGCACGCTCAGCCTCCCAGCACGCCCACGCTGTGCACGCTCAGCCCCCCAGCACGCCCACGCTGTGCACGCTCAGCCTCCCAGCACACCCACACTATGCACACTCAGCCCCCCAGCACGCCCACACTGTGCACACTCGGCCCCCCAGCACGCACACGCTGTGCACACTCAGCCCCCCAGCACACCCACGCTGTGCACACTCAGCCCCCAGCACGATCACACTGTGCACGCTCAGCCCCCCAGCACACCCACACTGTGCACGCTCAGCCTCCCAGCACGCCCACGCTGTGCACAGTCAGCCCCCCAGCACGATCACACTGTGCACACTCAGCCCCCCAGCACACCCACGCTGTGCACACTCAGCCCCCAGCACGCCCACGCTGTGCACACTCAGCCCCCCAGCACGCCCACACTGTGCACACTCAGCCCCCCAGCACGATCACACTGTGCACACTCAGCCCCCCAGCACACCCACGCTGTGCACGCTCAGCCCCCCAGCACGCCCACACTGTGCACACTCAGCCCCCAGCACGATCACACTGTGCACACTCAGCCCCCCAGCACGCCCACGCTGTGCACACTCAGCCCCCCAGCATGCCCACGCTGTGCACACTCGGCCCCCAGCACGCCCACGCTGTGCACGCTTGGCTTCCCAGCACGCCCACGCTGTGCACACTCAGCCCCCCAGCACGCCCACGCTGTGCACGCTCGGCTTCCCAGCACGCCCACGCTGTGCACACTCAGCCCCCCAGCACGCCCACGCTGTGCACACTCGGCCCCCAAGCACGCCCACGCTGTGCACACTCGGCCCCCAGCACGCCCACGCTGTGCACGCTCAGCCCCCAGCACGCCCACGCTGTGCACAGGCCCCCAGCACACCCACGCTGTGCACACTCAGCCCCCAAGCACGCCCACGCTGTGCACACTCGGCCCCCAGCACGCCCACGCTGTGCACACTCAGCCCCCAGCACGCCCACGCTGTGCACAGGCCCCCAGCACGCCCACGCTGTGCACACTCAGTCCCCCAGCACGCCCACGCTGTGCACTCAGCCCCCCAGCACGCCCATGCTGTGCACACTCAGCCCCCCAGCACGCCCACGCTGTGCACACTCGGCCCCCGGCACACCCACGCTGTGCACGCTCGCCCCCGGCACGCCCACGCTGTGCACACTCAGCCCCCCAGCACGCCCACGCTGTGCACAGTCAGCCCCCAGCACGCCCACGCTGTGCACACTCAGCCCCCAGCACGATCACACTGTGCACGCTCAGCCTCCCAGCACGCCCACGCTGTGCACACTCAGCCCCCAGCACGCCCACGCTGTGCACACTCAGCCCCCCCAGCACGCCCACGCTGTGCACACTTAGCCCCCCAGCACGCCCACGCTGTGCACAGGCCCCCAGCACACCCACGCTGTGCACACTCAGCCCCCCAGCATGCCCACGCTGTGCACAGGCCCCCAGCACGCCCACGCTGTGCACACTCAGCCCCCCAGCACGCCCATGCTGTGCACACTCAGCCTCCCAGCATGCCCACGCTGTGCACGCTCGGCCCCCAGCACACCCACGCTGTGCACACTCAGCCCCCAGCACACCCACGCTGTGCACACTCAGCCCCCAGCACGCCCACGCTGTGCACGCTCAGTCCCCCAGCATGCCCACGCTGTGCACGCTCAGCCCCCAGCACACCCACACTGTGCACGCTCGGCCCCCAGTGGGAATGCTCCTGGGCTCGTGCTTGCTTGCACTCAGCCCCGATCGCGCTCACACTTGTGCACACTCGGCCCCCCTGGGAACGCGCCCACTCGTGCACACGCCCTCGCCTGGCGTCGGGAGGGGCTCAGCCTTGCTGGGTTTCCAGCTCTGATGTCTGTGATTCAGTGACACTGAGGGCAGCCGCGGAGGCCACCAGCCCGCAGCAAGCCGGCACCCCACGGGCCCCGGACCCACGGGGGATTCGCTGTGCCCGTCCCAACTGCACCTGCCCTGCCCTGCACAGGTACAGCCCTGCGCTCCTCTCAGAGGGGCCACAGAGAGAGCGGGGCCCCCGGGGCGTCCTGGCCACCCCTGGTGCGGCTCCATGGCCGCCTGACGCCCGAGCCCCGCGGCCCACTCCGCGCTGTCTAGAGGAGCCTGCGGTGCCTGGCGCGTCGGGGTCCTGTCGGGCCTGCAGGTCCCGGGGAGCCCCACGCACCGCGGGGAGCGGCCGCCCCGGGGAGAGCCTGAGGGGGCACGGCCACTCCCCCCCACCCCAACTGGGGGAGCGGCATCAAAGGGGGTCCACCCCGGGCTGAGGTCACCACCCCACCGCCCGCTGCGGGGCAGGGGAGAGGGGGAGAAGGTGGGGGAGAGGGGGAGAAGGCGGGGGAGAGGGGGAGAAGGCGGGGGAGAGGGGGAGAAGGCGGGGGAGAGGGGGAGAAGGCGGGGGGAAGGACCCAGCCCCTGGGCCTGGGGAGTACAGAGGCGGAGGAGCACAGAGGCCTGGGGAGCACGGAGGCCGGGGGAGCACGGAGGCCGGGGGAGCACGGAGGCCAGGGGAGTACGAAGGCCGGGGGAGCACAGAGACCGAAGAAGCGTGGAGGCTGGGCAAGCACAGAGGCCTTGGAAGGGACGAAGCCGCGCCCTTTGGAGGCTGCAGGTGCTCCTAGTTCCGGGGTAGCCTGGAGCTAGGCGGTTGCAGACCGACTAATCAAACTCATTTGCCGCCTCTCTCCGCCCCTGGGTGGGTATTCTCTCTCCCAGGTCATCACCCCTCCCTGGGCCTCCTGCTGCCTTTTCTGGCCACACCCTGGCGGGGCTCGCTGACCCCGGTGACCTCTAACCCCTTCACACCCATGACCTGGCTGGCCCCGACCTGGCCTGCACCACCTAACCCGCTGGGTGGCCTTGGTGCTCCGGCAACTCCTCCAGCCTAGCATTGGGCTCTGCGGTCTGTCCCCTGGGTGCTGTTCTGGGGTCCCCGGGTGGACGGCTGCGTTGGGCTCTGCGGTCTGTCCCCTGGGTGCTGTTCTGGGGTCCCCGGGTGGACGGCTGCGTTGGGCTCTGCGGTCTGTCCCCTGGGTGCTGTTCTGGGGTCCCTGGGTGGACGGCTGCATTGGGCTGTGCGGTCTGTCCGCCGGGCGCTGTTCTGGGGTCCCCAGGTGGACGGCTGCGTTGGGCTGTGCGGTCTGTCCGCCGGGCGCTGTTCTGGGGCCCCCGGGTGGACGGCTGCGTTGGGCTCTGCGGTCTGTCCCCTGGGCGCTGTTCTGGGGTCCCCGGGTGGACGGCTGCCCACCCCGTGGACAGCTGAGGACCGTGGGGGGTGGTGGACATGAAGATGCTGAGCGCCACGGTGCAGATCCCGCGTGGACGGGACCTCGTCTCCGGGACAAATGGCGGAGCGGCTGTGGGCCGGCCGCAGAGGAGTTGTTCAGCTAGGAAGGACGTCGGGAGACGGGCGCGCATGGCCCGTTACGGCATCCGAATCCACAACGCTGGAATAATGAAACTGAAGACGGAAACACTGACCTATGTCTAACTATGAGTGTTGCACACGTTATTTGTCTCATGAATTCTGCAACATTTTCAAACACCGTACAACTGAGTTAAAGTAAAAACCACAGACGTGGGGGTGCGGCTCACGTGGTAGACCACCAACCGTGAGCAAATGAGCCAAGTGAGAGTCTGGGGCTCTGAGTTCAAGCCCCGGTACAGGTCCTCTAAAAACATTAAGAATCAGGTCTGATGGCGTTTACACCGCAAAATTTTATCCCTTTATGGTTTTTGTGATTGTAGATATTTGCGTTTGCTCGCTTACTTTGCCATCTCTTTTGGCTCTGCCTCATTTTGAATTGTTTCTGAAATCCACGTGTCCTCCTCTGCACCCCAGCCTTGTATAAATCAGCAGCGCATGTCTGTTCCCGCGGCGGGACGGTGAGGATTTTAACACGCAGATGTATGCGGAACCCGAACCTCATGGGAAGATCCACCCTCGGGCGCAGCCCCGGGAGCTGGGTTGCACCAAGCACACGGCCAGCCGATCCAGGGCTGTCTGGTGTCCTCCTTCTGTCCTCCGCCTCGTTGGGAGTTATTTGCTTATTTAATCATCACTCTCTCGATGCCGAAGGTTGCTGAGATCGTGCAGCGCCTTCGCTCTCCACCCTCCTCTGCGACTCAGAGCCTCTGCGTTGGGACTGTTTGTTCTCAGGCAGCTTTCTTCGTGGTTCCTCCGCAGCGGGGCTGAGGGCCACGTGCAGGGCCCTGCTGACCACGGGGACGTCCACGGGCTCTGTGAGCTCCTCTTCCCGGTCCAGGGGGAGGGGGGAGGCTGCTCGGGGCTGGCCTTCACCCCCACGAGCCCCGTATCCCGGGCCCTGGGCCTCCCGGTGTGACGGGAACGGCCGCGGCGGCAGGACCAGGACCGCGGCCGGCTGCGGCGGCCGGTGACGTCCTTCCGGCGGAAGCGAGCCCCAGGGCTGCGGTCTCCTCGAGGACCCGGGGGACCAGTGAGGAAGAGGAGAAAGGGGTGGGACAGCAGAGCCACGGGGAGCAGCCATCCTGGCCGGGAGGGGCCTGCCTGGACCACAGGCCTCCCCAGACGGACAGACGGCGGCCCGCCCCGGACAGACACGGGCCTGCCTCGAACACAGGCCTCCCCAGACAGACAGACGGCGGGCCCTCCCCAGACAGACACGGGCCCGCCCCAGACAGACGGCAGCCCGCCCCAGATGGCAGGCCCTCCTCAGACCTGGACCATCACGTCCTCCCGCTCAGCTGGGGCTGGGTTCGGGGACACAAGGTGAGTCTGGCGTGCGCCCGAACGCAGGGGCGTGGCAAGGCGTCCGCGCCCCGTGCCTCGCGCAAGGCCCGCTGCTGCAGGAGGAAGGAAAGCGCAGAGGCTGGTGGGTGTCGGAGCTCACGTCGGCACCACAGGCCGGAAGTCAGGGGCCACACCGTGAACTGAGGTCACCCCGCTTCTTCCGCCGTCTCGGACTGAGGGATGCCAGAAGGGACGGCCACCGCCTCTCGTGCCCTCGCGCCTCTCGGGGGGGAGCAGGCCTCTCCCCTCTCCCCCCCGCCGGACCCAGACGAGGCGGGGATCTGCACCCACACGGACGACTCGTCTGTACCACAGCGAAGCCACTTAACGTTGGGTCGGGACCCATTTGAAACACCTCCGTCCAGCGGCGATGGAAGTCCATTTATTTCACCACACATCCAACCTCGTCTTGTTTTGGATAAATGGAGAACAAACACTAAAATGGATAAAAGAATGTGCTATTTTCAGGGGAAATTACTGGGCATGGTTCTTGGTAAATTTTTAAACAGACGCTTCTAATGGCATTTAATGGAGGCGCGTCAGACGGATGAGAGGTTGCAGGAATAAGCCGGGGCGGACATGCAAGAGGCCGTCACCAGCCAGGCCGGCTCCATCCCGTAAGGCCGAGATCGGAGGATCGGAGTTCAAAGCCAGCCTGGCAGCAACGCCGTAAAACTCCTATTTCCAACTAACCCGCAAAAAACCAGAAGTGGGGCTGTGGCTCCAGTGGTAGCGCGCCTGCCTCGAGGGAAGAAGGCGGGGAGAATGTCAGGCCCTGAGTTCAAGCCCAGTGCCAGTGTGCGCGCGCGCATGCGTGTACACACACACACACACACACACACACGTGAACGTTGCTGTAGCCTGAAGATTTCCTCGTGGCCTTCCAAGCCTTCTCCTCCCTACCTCAGTCTCCCGGCACGCACCCGAGACGCCCCGGCCCCCCGCCATGCACCCGAGGACGCCCCGGCCCCCCGCCACGCACCCGAGGACGCCCCGGCCCCCCGCCATGCACCCGAGGACGCCCCGGCCCCCCGCCACGCACCCGAGGACGCCCCGGCCCCCCGCCATGCACCCGAGGACGCCCCGGCCCCCCGCCATGCACGGGGAGCCCGCGCTACGCATCGTGGTATCTCGGTCAGCACGCGGTTGCCGAGGCGGCGTCGCGCTGTGCCCGGAGGGCACCGTTCTCCCCGCGTGCGGGTGCGACAGGAGGGCTTCGTGGTGACGGGCCTTCCTAAGACACAAGCAGGCCCACGGAGAGGGCTGAGCCCGGGCCCGGCCCCCCAGGACGCTGCGGAAGCTGAGGTTCCCGACGAGGCTGGATGGTGGCGCCAGCCCCCTGCCGGGAGAGCCTCCGGCCCTTCCACCCCGGAGCTCCCGGCCCGCCGTGCTCCCGGCCCGCCGTGCTCCCGGCCCGCTGTGCTCCCGGCCCGCCGTGCTCCCGGCCGCCCCCCCCGCCCCCCCCGGACACGGACGCAGCACCGCGAGGAGGTTCCGGGAGCCTGTGCCTTGCAATCGGGGGAGGGGCTGCCCGCCCCATCCCATCCCAGCGGCCAGGGCCCGCAGCTCATGCCGCACGGGGCGGGGGGAGGGCTGGGGGAGGGCTTTGCTTGGGGGGGGGGCTTGGCAGAAGGCGCGGCTCCTCAGGGGGGAGCGTGGGGGCTCCCGGCCCGTGCGTTTCCACCCGCTCTTCCCTCTGCATCAGGCCTGCTCCGTGATGTATCCAGTGGGAATATTGTTCATTATCTCCCTCTCGATTTAATTAATCCACATTCCGTAATGAACCTTGCAGTTTCAATTAAACACATCATTACTGATCGGCACCGGCGGTGGACGGTGACTCCTGGCAGCCCGGCAGGGGTGGCCGGGCAGGGCCGTCCTCGGCCACGCGGCCGCCCAGCCAGTCCCCCGGGCCACCTCCTGCCCTGCCGTGGGGGGTGCAGGGCCCCTGCTCTCCCGCCCGCCCAGCCGGTCCCCCGGGCCGCCTCCCGCCCTGCCGTGGGGGTGCAGGGCCCCTGCTCTCCCGCCCGCCCAGCCGGTCCCCCAGGCCGCCTCCCGCCCTGCCCTGGGGGTGGCAGAGGCGGCCGGGACTCCCCCAGGACGGCTGCCACCCAGGGCGGCGGGGAGGCCTGCGTGCGTCCCACGAGGCCCTGCATGGGCACGCGCGTGTAGGACTCGCTCGCCGAGAGGACGGCGTCCGGACGGATGTCACCAGGTGAGAAGCCATTTCTGCAGCTGGGCTGTCTGGGAGGGATGACGGCCCATCCCCCATCACTCCTGCCCCTCCTCCACCCTCCTCACCCCCTCTTCCAGCGGGGACTGTGCGGCTATCAGCGGCCACCTCCTCCCGGGCTAGCACAGTCCCCTCCCTCCTCCAGATGACCACGCGAGTCCCCTCCCCTCCCCCTCCAGATGACCACGCGGGTCCCCTCCCCTCCCCCCCTCCAGATGACCACGCGGGTCCCCACCCCCTCCAGATGACCACGCGGGTCCCCTCCCCTCGCCTCCTCCAGATGACCACACGGGTCCCCTCCCCTCCCCCCACCAGGTGACCACGTGGGTCCCCTCCCTCCTCCAGATGACCACACGGGTCCCCTCCCCTCCCCCCTCCAGATGACCACGCGGGGTCCCCTCCCTCCTCCAGATGACCACGCGGGTCCCCTCCCCCCTCCAGATGACCACGCGGGCCCCCTCCCCTCCCCCTCCAGATGACCACGCGGGCCCCCTCCCCTCCTCCTCCAGATGACCACGTGGGTCCCCATCCCCCTCCAGATGACCACGCGGGTCCCCTCCCCTCCCCCTCCAGATGACCACGCGGGCCCCCTCCCCTCCCCCCTTCAGATGACCACATGGGTCCCCTCCCCTCCCCCCTCCAGATGACCACGCGGGCCCCCTCCCCTCCCCCCTTCAGATGACCACATGGGTCCCCTCCCCTCCCCCCTCCAGATGACCACGCGGGTCCCCTCTCTCCCCCTCCAGATGACCACGCAGGCCCCTCCCCTCCCCCCTTCAGATGACCACATGGGTCCCCTCCCCCTCCCCCCTCCAGAAGACCACGCAGGTCCCCTCCCCTCCCCCCTTCCAGATGACCACGCGGGTCCCCTCCCCTCCCCCCTCCAGGTGACCACGCGGGTCCCCTCCCTCCTCCAGATGACCACGTGGGTCCCCTCCCCTCGCCTCCTCCAGGGAGTCCTGGGGTTCACCCCCGGACTCTAGCCGGGGCTCGTCTCTGGTCTCTCTGGAGTCCTGCTTGTCTGTCACTGACAGATTCCTGCTGCTCACCTTCTCCCTGACCCTCGCCCTGCCTCAGTGTCCCGGGTGTGCTCTGCCTTTGTCACCGAGGATTGAGGTTTCCACAGCAGCCCCTGTTCTTCCTCTCTGCGACTTAAAGACCTGCCTGTCCCCCCTCTAATCTGGAAGGGTCTCCCGGGCCCTACAACGGCCTTCTATCGCTCCTCCAGTACCTCTGCGGGGCAGAAGCCAGCAGCCCCCTGCCCCCCATGGGGCCTTCCTGTCTGCGGTGCCCCTCGGGAAGGTCCTCCACTCTGCTGCCTCCTGTTCTCGGGCTGCTGCTTCTGGATGGCTCCAGAGGCCTGGGGTTGCTGTGTCCCCCGCTCCCAGAGGCCTGGGGGTGCTGCTCCCCTGTTCCCAGAGGCCTGGGGGTGCTGCGTCCCTGCTCCCAGAGGCCTGGGGGTGCTGCGTCCCTGTTCCCAGAGGCCTGGGGGTGCTGCGTCCCCGCTCCCAGAAACCTGGGGTGCTGCGTCCCCCGCTCCCAGAGCAGGGCCCCCAGGGCAGGCCGGCGCTGCCCACCGGTTCCAGGGAAGGCCTTGGGCTGCCTTCACGGTTCCCACCCCACCACCCCGGCCCGGAGGCCTGCTGCGCGGGGAGCACCGGCCAGGGCCTGTCCATCTCACCGTGGACTCTTGGTCTGCTGGTGACTTTGGTAGAAGCCAGGAAAGAAAACACCTCTGCGGGGAGTTGGCAACATCTGGCGGCTGAGGTGGCCGGTGGGGCAATGTTGTCCCTTCCCTGGAAGTGGCCCTCAGCCACGGGGGCGGGGCTGTCGCTGGACACCTGCCCTGTGCTCCGCCCCCACCCCACAGGCCACACCCGTGAGGAGTGGCTGCTCGGAGCTCCGCCCCCCGTAGGAGGGGCTGCTCGGAGCTCCGCCCCTGTAGGAGTGGCTGCTCGGAGCTCCGCCCCCTGTAGGAGTGGCTGCTCGGAGCTCCGCCCCCCTGTGAGTGGAATGGGTGCCGCACACCAAGCTCCGGACACACTTAGCACAACTACTTGCTGCCCGGCACTTCTGACGAGGCCCACGTCCCCGGGTGTCTGTGCTGAGCTGGAGTGTGGCTCCGCGTGGGAGACGTCTCAGTCACACCACCGCCTCATGCCGCCCCCCCCCAGCCTGTGCTCGGGCTCACGCGCGCGTGCGCACACACACACACACACACACACACACACGGAGCGCCACTCCCACCCGGCCCGCCAGCCGTCCCGGCGGGGAGGGAGGATCCGCGGCACCCAACCCCAGCGCCCGAGGGTGCGGCCGCTCTGCGGCTCTGCACGGGGTCCCGGCTGCCCCTGGCGCCTCACGAGGACCCCTGGCCGCTCCTCACGCGCAGACACAGCCGGCCAGGGTTGGGTGGGCGCAGGCGCGGGGTGGGAAGAGCCCACGGCGCCCGGGACGGGCTGAGACCGGGGGAAGGGGGCAGGAGGGAGGGGCGGGCTAGACACCCTCAGCCCAGAGGGGCCTCGGCCGCGCTGGGCCCCTCCACGCCGGGCGTGTACAAGAGCTCCCTCGGCTGCTGCTGGGGTCGGGGGTTTGTGCACGCCACTCCCAACAAAACCACCCTGCCACCCACAGCCGACGGGGCAGCACCTGGGGGGTCAGGGGCACCGCCGCTGCCCTTTCCTGGGTTAGTGTTGTCCCACAGGGGCTGGGGAGGGAGGGGGTGGGACGGAGGTGGGGAGGGAGGGAGGGTGGGAGGGAGAGCAATGGTGGGGAGGGAGGGAGGGAGGATGGGATGGAGGTGGGGAGGGAGGGAGGGTGGGAGGGAGAGCAATGGTGGGGAGGGAGGGTGGGATAGAGGCTGAGGTGTGGGAGGGAGGGGTGGGTGGGATGGAGGTGGGGAGGGAGGGAGGGTGGGAGGGAGAGCAATGGTGGGGAGGGAGGGAGGGAGGATGGGATGGAGGTGGGGAGGGAGGGGAGGGTGGGAGGGAGAGCAATGGTGGGGAGGGAGGGAGGGAGGATGGGATGGAGGTGGGGAGGGAGGGAGGGTGGGAGGGAGAGCAATGGTGGGGAGGGAGGGTGGGATAGAGGCTGAGGTGTGGGAGGGAGGGTGGGTGGGATGGAGGTGGGGAGGGAGAGCAACGGTGGGGAGGGAGGGAGGGAGGGAGGGGGGAGGGAGAGCAATGGTGGGGAGGGAGGGAGGGGGGAGGGAGAGCAATGGTGGGGAGGGAGGGAGGGGGGGAGGGAGAGCAATGGTGGGGAGGGAGGGAGGGTGGGAGGGGAGAGCAATGGTGGGGAGGGAGGGAGGGAGGGGGAGGGGAGAGCAATGGCGGGCCCCCTCACGTCTCTGGGGAGGCGCAGGGCAGGCCCTGCTGTGGAGTGCGGGTTCCCGTGGGCTTTGCCCTCGCGTGGACTCCGTGTTCGGCTCTGCACCCCGAGGGACGCTCGGCCTGGGTGGCAGTGGGAGTCACAGGGTGGAGGCCTCCGATGAGCACTGTCCTTACGGGGAGACCTGGGGCCCCGTCCCCGTGGCGGGGACACCGGGAGACGTCGCAGTGAGCGGGGACGGGGCCTCCGGCTCCGCGGCCTCCCTGGCAGCCCGGGCGGGGTCGCGGTGACCGGCAGGTGAGCAGGACCTCGGGGCCCCGCGAGGAGGCTGGGTGACGCCACGGCCCCTGGGCCTCCCGGGGTTCCGTGAGCAGAGCCCTTCACCCCCGAGGCCCCGCGTGCGGACACAGCTGCGGGGGAGGGGGGGCGCTCGGCAGCCACAGGGGCCTCCGGGGACCTGCAGGGGACGGGACCCGGGCCGGCCTACAAGTCCCCCGGGCCCCCCAGCACGGAGGCCCCTCCCCCCCGCCCCCTCCTCCACCGCCACCCCGGGCAAGGCGTGATCCCCACCCGCCCCCGGGGGACCCGTGACACACCGACTCCGGGGGAGCCAAGGAAAGACACCGTCCGCCGAGCTGCTCTCAGCATGGCTGCCCACGGGCGGAAGCTCTGGGTGCTCAGCTCCCCCCTCCCGCCCGCGCCAGTGCCGAGGCCAGGGGGGGGCCGCCACGGGCCACTGCCAGACCCGCGACGTGCGCGCGCAGTAGGAAGACGTGAGGCAGCCGCTGCCCCGGACAAGAGAGCAAGGCCAGAGTCGCCCGTCCTCGGGGGTGAGGCTGAGCCTGGGTCCCCCGTCCTCGGGGCTGAGCCCGGGTCCCCCGTCCTCGGGGCTGAGGCTGAGCCTGGGTCCCCCGTCCTCGGGGGCTGAGCCTGGGTCCCCCGTCCTCGGGGGGTGAGCCCGGGTCCCCCGTCCTCGGGGCTGAGCCTGGGTCCCCCGTCCTCGGGGCTGAGCCTGGGTCCCCCGTCCTCGGGGGTGAGCCTGGGTCCCCCGTCCTCGGGGCTGAGCCTGGGTCCCCCATCCTCGGGGGTGAGCCTGGGTCCCCCGTCCTCGGGGGGTGAGCCCGGGTCCCCCGTCCTCGGGGCTGAGCCTGGGTCCCCCATCCTCGGGGGTGAGCCTGGGTCCCCCGTCCTCGGGGGGTGAGCCCGGGTCCCCCGTCCTCGGGGCTGAGCCTGGGTCCCCCATCCTCGGGGGGTGAGCCTGGGTCCCCCGTCCTCGGGGGTGAGGCTGAGCCTGGGTCCCCCGTCCTCGGTGGTGAGGCTGGGTCCCCCGTCCTCGGTGGTGAGGCTGGGTCCCCCGTCCTCGGTGGTGAGCCTGGGTCCCCCGTCCTCGGGGCTGAGCCCGGGTCCCCCGTCCTCGGGGCTGAGCCCGGGTTCCCCCGTCCTCGGGGCTGAGCCCGGGTCCCCCGTCCTCGGGGCTGAGCCTGGGTCCCCCGTCCTCGGGGGGTGAGGCTGGGTCCCCTGTCCTCGGGGGTGAGGCTGGGTCCCCCGTCCTCGGGGCTGAGCCTGGGTCCCCTCTTCTCGGCATCTCTTCGGGCTCCTCCAGGCCCTCACCAGGAGGTCACGCTCCAGATCGGTGGAGCTTCGCCGGGTTTGATTCTCGCCTCCCCTCCTCTCTGTCACCTCCTGACGGAGCGGCTCTGGACGGGTGACGACCCCGGCAAGGCCCGCACAGCTCGCTGGCGGGCTCCCAGGCGGCAGGGCTCTCTGCGTCCCCACGGGTGCCGGGCAACCCAGCAGGAACCGTGGGGCTCGTGCCTGTTAGGGGACCGTCCCCTGGGTGCCCCTCAGCCGGCGTCCCGGCCCGGGCCCCCCCCGCCCACCCCAGCTGGTGACAGGAGGGCCGGCGGGCGGGGAGGGAGACCGCCTCTGAGGACGCCGTGGCCGGCAGGTGCTCTGGCGCCTCCGCGGTGACCGCGCGCCGGGGGACGGAGGCCGTCGGGGGCAGCTCCATCGGGGAGCGAACACCCGCACCCCCGCCGGTTCCGGGGGTCAGTCGGGAGCGGGCTGTCCTCCCCGTGGCCCCGAGACGCCTGCGGCCTCCGGAGGCTGCGCGCGGCAGGATGAACGCTCGCGTTAAACGGCTCCGCGACGAGGGGCTGAGCGCCCGCGGGAGGCCTGGAGCCGCGGGGGGGGGGGGACGATCGCGCGGACGGACCCGGGACGGGCCCACGGCTGACGGATGGCCGCCCCGGAGCCGACGGCAGCGGCTTAGCGACGTGCCGCGTTATTAAAGCGATCCTTCAAAGCGGCGGCTCCGCGCTCATCGTTCCACGCGCGGCGCTTCAGACAGGGAGGCAGCCGGGAGATGCGTCTCACGCCCTTGGCGGGTGGGTGAGCGCGCCCGCTGTCATGGCGAGGCGCAGGGACGCGTCTAGGGGCGCGGGGCCGGGACGCGGGAGGCGTGGACGGGTGACCCCGCGAGGACCCGAACGCCGCAGCTCGGCGCCGCGAGAGGTGAGCCACGGAGACCACGTTGGGGTACGGGGAGTTGGGGTTCGTGCTGAGAAGGGGGACAGACACTGGGGAGGGGGACCGAGGCCTCGGCCGGGCCCGTCCTGTCCACAGGGGGGTGACGTGTTCCGCCCCCCTCCCCCCCCCGCCGCCCCACGGGGCCCTGTGTCCCCGCGAGCTGCACTTTCTCCGCCTCTGCCCGGTGGTTACCGCGTGAACGCGCAGGGCGAGGAGGACAAGGTGAAGAACAACCCCGCCCTCCCAGACACGCGGGGACGGGGCAGGGGCGGGGCCCGGCCCCCCGAAGCCGCCGTCCTTTGCCTGAGCCCAAGCCCGCCTTGGTCTCGGACGGGACTGGCAGGTGCCGGTTAGGAAGTCCATAGGTTCCGGCGCTCTGCTGCCGCGTGGTGCGCAGGCATGGCGTTTCCGGAAGGAAATGTTCTGGAAGGCAGCAAACGCCACCCCCCCTGGGGGCAGAGGTGGACCGGGCTCCCGTGGGGCCTCCAGCGCTCTGCACCGAGGTTGCACGCCCCGCCCCGCCCCGCATTTGCACGCCCTGCCCCACCCCGCCCTGCCCCACGTTTGCACGCCCCGCCCCACCCCGCATTTGCACGCCCCGCCCCACCCCACCACACCCTGTGTTTGCACACCCCGCCCCACCCCGCGGCTCCAGCCCGGGCTGGTCAGCGGTCCCCGCACCAACCCCGTGCCTGCCGATTCTTACGGGTTCTTAGCCAGTGCTGACATTTTATATCTTCCTTCTTATTCTTTAAGACTAACTTGGGCCTCGCGGGTCCGTGAACCAGCTTGTTTCTGCAATAAATAAATAAATACAAAGAAACGAATAAGTCTGGAAATGGACTGGCAGGGTGCATTAATAATATTTAGAGACTTGATTGGGGAGAACCACCCTCCATAAAGCAGAACTTTCCATGGCTTGACACCCTGAGAAACGTCTCGCAACACCGTCTCGCGGGTGGCAGAGAAGATGCTTACGTATCTTTTGTTAGATTCACTCTCAGAGAGTTGAGGGTTTCGATTCTATTCTAAATGCTGCCTTTGGTAAGTTTCCCTTTCTAAAATAAATTGGCACATAACTCACGTGGAAATACATTCGAGGTTTGTCTACTGATTTTAGGTTCAGAAGGTTTGTCAAATTCACCATTACTTTTCATAGTGGGCCTTTAAATTGCTTTAGACTTATTTCCTGTTTTTCTCAGCGTTGCTGGTTTTGATAATAGGCTAAGAGAGCCCTTCTTGACCTCAGAGGGAGGGCCACGTGGGCCTGTTCTGGTCAGGCTTTTGAGGACTGGATCGTGTGATACACAGAACCCACAACCTGCCCTTTTCAAATGGATTTTTTTTTTTCAGTTTAATTGCGTTTCGCTTTTCTGCCTAAGCGAACTCCTCATTTTGACAGTGTAAGATAATTCCTCTTGGAATTCTTATCTGTATGGCAGTAGATCCTATTTAAGAATTATTGTCAGTTTTACAACACCCACATTTTCCATTCATGTACATTCTGCATTTATTCGGGTCTCTGGATCATTTATCTTAACATGTGGTTTTAAGAAAAGTGGGAAATTAGATAAAGCAAGAATAGCAAAATGTTGATACGTATCGACTCAGGATGACGGCTCAGGGGAGTCATTATTATTCCATCTTCTCGACTCTGGCATGCATTTGAAAATAGCCAGTGTGAAGACTTGAAACACACACACTTGCATACACACACACACACACACACACTCAACACGTACATCTACCTCCTGACCCAGCCCTTTGCTTCGGAATCTTTCTGTTTATTGCTACAGAGAACAGAACAAGATTTTTCTCCACACGTACGAGATATTGTTACACCATCTTTATGAGCCATAAAACCAGCAAAGGTTGAGTGCGGCCCTCTGTGCATTGATTTGTATAAATGGAACACAAAAATTCCTGAGTGCCTTTCAATTATTCATGGTTTTACAAACATGGAAAGCTGCTCCCGTGCATCTCCGGGAGATGGCTGCACCGGCCGGGCAGCTCCCGGGACCGTCCTGGACAGCGTGGAGAGGACGGGCGGGCCGGCCGGAGGCACACCTCGCCACGGCCGGATTGGATGGGGCACCTCGGCGTGGCTGTCCGGGGGTCCTCGGTGGCACCAGTCCCGACAAACGGCGGCTGCTCGGGGAGCCTGGGGGCACCCCGCAGACGTCCCGGTGGTTTCCAGTCCAGCAGGATCGTCTGGGAAGGCCAGCGGGGTCCATGCGGCCCCTGACCGCGCCTTGAAGGACGGGCATTTCCACCCACGCCTGGGGCCAGGGCCTGGTTTGTGTCCCCGAGGGTGGGAACGGCGAGCTGGCAGCTGCTCGGCCGGATTCTTCCCATTGTCCTGTGGTCTTGTGAAACAGGCTTCAGAGCCACACTTTTGCCATACTGGAAGTTTCTATTGCAATACGTACCTTACAGAACGTTGGTGCGAACACACACACGTGCTCGAGTGTGTGTGTGTGTGTGCTCCTGCGTGCACAGGATTTTTGCAGGATTTGACCTGGATGTGCACGGCAGGGAGTCTCTCATTCATGAGTGTTGTGGTTTGGCGTGTCCAGCGGACGCCGTTGCCCGGGGACATCAGGAGCACGAGGTGGAGGCAGCACCGGCGGCCTCCTGTTTTGGAAATAGAGAAGAACCGGGTCACTGTCCCCTCGGGGGTCCCCCACGCTCGGTGCCCCCGGCGCTTAGGCAGGAGAAAGGGACCTCGCTCCATTCGCGGGCGGCTTCGTCGATCGGCTCACGCCCTCGGAGCTGGGCGGGCTTCCGGCACCCGGAGCCGCTCCTGGAATCGCTGGGGCGGGGGTGGGGGGGCTGGCCCGGGCCGCGGCGGGAAGCTGGGGTCCCCGTGTCGGGTGGAAGCGGGGTACCGTCCCCCAAGCCGAGGCGGGGCGGACAGGGTGCCGGGGAGGAAGACGGGCGGGACGCGGGACGCGGGACGCGTGGGCGCCCGGGGCCTCCTTCTCAGGTGACTTCGAAGACGTCACGGGAGGCGCAGGAAAGGGGACGGAGAGGTCAGGAGGCCCGGGGGGGGGTGGGGCCCAGTGCTCTAGAGGAGTGGGAGGTGACGCCACGGGATCCTTGGTCCTCCCTCCACCGTGGGTGTGTGCACAGGAGTGGGAGGCGACGCCACGGGATCCTCGGTCCTCCCTCCACCGTGGGTGTGTGCACAGGACTGGGAGGCGACGCCACGGGATCCTCGGTCCTCCCTCCACCGTGGGTGTGTGCACAGGAGTGGGAGGCGACGCCACGGGATCCTCGGTCCTCCCTCCACCGTGGGTGTGTGCACAGCCTCTTCACACACTCGAACCACCTTTATTTTGGCACAGCAGAATGCGATAAAGTAGCCTTGCTTGGCCGAGTGCCAGCCACGTTAGAAACGCTCCCAGTGTCTCCAACAACTCTTCCGTCGTGTGCCTTCCCAACCCATTTCTAACTTCCGTTTTCTTATTGTCCTCTCATATTCCCGCAGCTTCAAAATACATGCTTCGCGTCGAAGTTTAAAACCAAATTACCGGATATGAGTTGGCCTCTAGCGGCACGGGTTGCGTTGCCTACGGTAAGGACCTGACGCATCTCCTCGTGGCCTGTCGTTGGCTTTGGATTCTGTCGACACTCCCGAAGTCTGAAAGACATAGAGATCAAATGTGCGCCAATGTTTCCCTTCAGGGACTGTGGATTCCGTACCCTGATTCTGAAGACCTTCCCCACCCTAGAATTTAAGAAACAGATTCCCCCCCCCCCATTTTCTTCTGCGATGGCTATAATTAAACAATAGGGAGACGTTACTCATCAGGAATCTGCTTTAGTATGCGGTGAGTGGGAATCTCAGTTTTTCAAATGGGAAGTCCATTTTTCCAATACTACTTACTAGGTGGTTGACATACAGATGTAAACCAGCACATTTGTCCCCTGACACGCCACCCCGCAGCGCATTTCACTGTCAATCGATCGATCCATCTCTGTACGTTTTAGCCAGTGTCTCGTTGTCCTACCGAACGCTGCTCTGTGGTTTGATTTATGGGAGGTAGGCACTGTTAGATGATCTAATTTGGTTGCTATTTCTTCCGCATTTATGACTCTCTGAGTCTTAAATCGACTTTTCAAGCAAAGCATTCCCTTGAACATCCGTTGGAACTGGGCTGAATTTCACATAGAATCTGGGGAGACTTTACAACTTTACCTGCTAAAATGTCTCCGAAAACAAGAGAAGTTTCTGAACCAAGCCCCAGGGTGCCCTCCAGGAGAACTGTCTAATTTCCTTCACATGGCTCGTGGATGCTTCTTGTTAAGTGTGTTGCTGGATAATGGATGCCTCTTCTTCCAAGGACGAGCAGGCAGGGCCTGGTGGGGAGCTTGGTCTCCAGCAGGGCCGAATTCCCTGGCCGGGAACAGCTGATCTCCCTGCCACCTCCTTGTGTAAGCAGGAAATTCGAGCGCCGGTTTCCAGGAGGAACCCCCGTCATGTCGGGTTTCGGCCGACCCCGGGGGCCCACGTAACCTCATTTACCTCTTCCACTACCACGGAGTTTATTTCCTCCTTTCTCGTACTTCGCTGTTACGTTTCCAGAGTGCACCCTCAAGGGCTGTGTGTTGCCAGCTAGGCTGGAGTGAGAGGTGGTGTAAGCTTTCGGAGGCGGGGCCTGGTGGGAGGAAGTGAGGTCATTGGGGGTGTGGCCTTGATGCTGGGTAGAGGGGAACACTGCCCCCCCCCCCCCGCCCCTTGGTCCTTTGTCTTTCTCTGCCATGTGGCTAAGGCGGATGCACCTGCTCTTGACCGTGATGCACTATGCAGTAAGAAGCCCGGGGACCTCGGCAGCCGCGGACGGTAGCCTCAAGACTGCGCCCCGGGGAGCGCCTGTTCTCTAGCGTGACTCCCGGACAGTTCGCTCCAGCGACGGGAAGCCGGCTGGCTCACACCTCCTAACCAAAGTCATCTCCCACAGCCCCGGGCCAGCGAGGCCCAGGAGCCCGTGCGGGGTGTGGGCCTCTCACGGACGCCTGGAGACGCGGCGGGGGTGGAGGAGCCCGGCGGGCTGTGCCCCGGTTTGCGGGCTCAGCTTTGTGAGCCTTCTCGGAGAGCTGGGGCCGCCGCCCGCCTCTCGCAGCTCAGGGGAGCTAAGCCTTGGGGTGCAGCTGCCCTGCCGGGCGCCGACCGGGGCCCCGGCTCGCCCGGAAATCTCCCCTGAACGCTCCCTCCCTCCGTTGCTTTCCCAGGTCCCGTGCAAGTGCCCATTGCTGCCAGCCTTGCCGAGACAGATCTTCCACAGGTGGCCACTGTTCACTCGCGTTTCCGGAACTTTCCCCTGGTGCCGCTCCGGGCTGCCGTGTTCCCCAAACGTCTGTGTGACTCGCGCCGGGTCTCCGGGCCGCAGACCGTCCTGACCTCTGACCATCTCCAGCTGCTCTTGCGGTCCGTCCACGGCGCTGCTCCCGAGGTTCCTAAAGGACACCCCCGGCCACGCGCACGCTGCGCCCCCAAGCCAGGCCGAGCCGAGCCCAACACGCGGCCCAGGCCCCCGCGTGTGAACGGGAGGCCTCGGGGAACTGCCCCAGCTCGGGTTCGAGACCAGGGGGCCACCACCCCATGTCTCTTCGCCGGCAACTCACCGAGGCCTGGCTGGGGCGCTCAGGTGAGAAGCACCACTCTCCAAGTTAATTGTCCGTAACTGAGCTGGAGTGGAGCCAGACCTCTGCCAGAGATCAGGGCGCCGGGGTCCCGGCCTGGAGTCCCACCTGCAGCTCCAGAGCCCCGGTCCGCAGGTCCCGGGGTTGTGTGGGGCTCCCCGAGGTCGCGTCCTGCCTGGGGTTCCCAGGTCCTGCCCAGGGCACCCGGGATCTCACAGTTCGGGGCACCCCACTGTCGCTTCCGGGGGCCCCAGCCCGGGGTCCTGAGGCCTTGCCTCCGCGCCAAGGCCCCTCCTGTGGCTCCTGAAGTATCGCCTGCAGTGCTCTGGCTTCCGAACGGAGAGGTCAGGTCCAGGCCCTGCCACAGTCCCCAGTGCTCCCAGGGCCTCGCAGTGCTCCACCCATCGCCCATCCCCAGTGCTCCCAGGGCCTCGCAGTGCTCCACTGCCCATCCCTAGCACTCCTAGTGCTCTACCTATTGCCTGTCCTCAGTGCTCCCAGTGCCTCTTAGTGCTCCACCCATTGCCCATCCCCAGTGCTCTCAGTACCCCATAGTGCTCCACCCATTGCCCATCCCTAGTGCTCCCAGTGCCCCATAGTGCTCCACCCATTGCCGGTCCTCAGTGCTTCTAGTGCCCCATAGTGCACCACCCATTGCCCATCCCTAGAGCTCCCAGTGCTCCCAGTGCCCCATAGTGCTCCACCCATTGCCCGTCCCCAGTGCTCCCAGTGCCCCATAGTGCTCCACCCATTGCCCTTCCTTAGTGCTCCCAGTACCCCATAGTGCTCCACCCATTGCCTGTCCTCAGTGCTCCCAGTGCCCCATAGTGCTCCACCCATTGCCCATCCCCATCGTTCCCAACACCTCACAGTGCTCCACCCATTGCCCGTCCCTAGTGCTCCCAGTGCCCCATAGTGCTCCACCCATCGCCCATCCCCAGTGTCCCATAGTGCTCCACCCATCACCCATCCCCAGTGTCCCATAGTGCTCCACCCATTGCCCATCCCCAGTGCCCCATAGTGCTCCACCCATTGCCCATCCCCAGTGCCCCATAGTGCTCCACCCATCTCCCATCCCCAGTGTCCCATAGTGCTCCACCCATTGCCTGTCCCCAGTGCTCCCAGTGCCCCATAGTGCTCCACCCATTGCCCATCCCCAGTGCTCCATAGTGCTCCACCCATTGCCCATCCCCAGTGCTCCATAGTGCTCCACCCATTGCCCGTCCTCAGTGCTCCATAGTGCTCCACCCATTGCCCGTCCTCAGTGCTCCATAGTGCTCCACCCATTGCCCGTCCTCAGTGCCCCATAGTGCTCCACCCATTGCCCGTCCCCAGTGCCCCATAGTGCTCCACCCATTGCCCATCCCCAGTGCTCCATAGTGCTCCACCCATTGCCCATCCTCAGTGCTCCATGGTGCTCCACCCATCTCCCATCCCCAGTGCCCCATAGTGCTCCACCCATTGCCCATCCTCAGTGCCCCATGGTGCTCCACCTACCGCCCGTCCCCAGTACTCTCCACACCTCACAGTGCTCCACCACACATCTCGAGTGCTCCCAGCGCCCCGCAGTGCCCCCCGCCCAGCCCCGGAGCAGTGCCGACGCGAGGCTGGGGCGTGGTTTCTCCACAGCGCAGCGGCCGGCGCCGGGACGGTTGCGCCCGCGTCCGGGTGGCGGCCCGAGGCCGTCCGCCTGCGCTGGTGTCGCGTGTGACCCAGAGACGACCATGTGACCCCCCCCCCCAGGGCTCTGGGCGGGACGCGCGGCCCGGCCCCGCCCCGGGCCCTCGGCGGCGGGGCCTCCGGCCCGAGCCCGGGCAGGCGCGGTGAACCTCAGCGCGCGCCGCGGTCTGGCGTCGTATCGAGGTCGCCGGTTTCATTTAAGGAATCCCCGGGGCGCCTGACCTCAATTTTTATAATTTCCTCGCCGAAGCTCCGGCGCAGCGTCCTAGCTGTTCCCTGTTATCCCTGTGCTGATCGGAAAAGCGAGTGTCGGTGGCAATTCTCTCCAGAATTTAATATCTGCTCCCAAACATTCTCGACTTAATTGCTCACGGACGCTTTAGGAAATTGAATCGCTATATTACATTGTTTTTATGCACCGATGGCCTGGGAAGAGCCGGGAGAGGCTCGGCGAGAGTCAACAACGGCTGTGCCTCCAGCTGTGAGCGCCTTATTGGAAAAGTTTCTAGCTGAGGTTCTCCTTTTTAATTTTTTTTCCCATTTCTTCCTCTTCTTTTCTTAATCTTTCATGTGCAAGCCCCGAGTGCAGTCTGTGTCAAAACTGGGAGTACCGTGTGCGAAATCCTCCCTCCTCCGCTCACGTTTCCACGGGGTGAGAAGGAGCAGATCTGCAGACGTGGGCAGGCGGCGAAGTGGCTGAACTCCGTGGCTCACACCTGTTGCCCTCGCGACTCTGGAGGCTGAGGTCTGGAGGCTGAGGTCTGGATGGAGGCTGAGGTCTGGAGGCTGAGGTCTGGAGGCTGAGGTCTGGATGGAGGCTGAGGTCTGCAGGCTGAGGTCTGGAGGCTGAGGTCTGGATGGAGGCTGAGGTCTGCAGGCTGAGGTCTGGATGGAGGCTGAGGTCTGGAGGCTGAGGTCTGGATGGAGGCTGAGGTCTGGAGGCTGAGGCCTGGAGGCTGAGGTCTGGAGGCTGAGGTCTGGAGGCTGAGATCTGGAGGCTGAGGTCTGGATGGAGGCTGAGGTCTGCAGGCTGAGGTCTGGAGGCTGAGGTCTGGAGGCTGAGATCGGGAGGCTGAGGTCTGGATGGAGGCTGAGGTCTGGATGGAGGCTGAGGCCTGGAGGCTGAGGTCCCAGGTCACAGCTGACCCTGGCGGAAGCGTCTGGGAGACTTTTCTCGTTTTGTTTTCTTTTGTCAGTTGTGGGACGTGGACTCCGGCCCGGCGCTGCCCCTGAGCCCTTCAGCTCGAGGCTGGCGCTCTACCACGTCCAGTCACCGCCGCTTCCAGTTTTCTGGTGGTTCATTGAGGAAAAGAGTCTCCCGGACTCTCCTGCCTGGGCTGGTTTTGAACCGCGATGCTCCGATTGCAGCCTCCCAGGTAGCTAGGATGACAGGCGTGAGCCGTCGTCGCCCGGCTCTGTGACTTCCATCTCCGGTTACTGAGCAGAAAGCCCGAGGCGGAGGGGAGGCTCGCGTGGTAGAGCAGCCGCTGAGGGAGAGTGCGAGGCTCTGTGTTGGAGCCCCAACGCCGCGACACACCCACGAGAGGAGAGCCTCAACGTGAGGCCTGGTGTCCCCGGCCTCCGCCCGGTTCCTCTGCACCCCTGGGCTGCCCGCAGCCTCTGGAGCACCCCTCTGCCGGGCGGGCCTCCCCGTGGGCCAGGGGGTCACGGGCGGCCCGGGCTGGTCGTTGTCCATGCACCCCGAGGGCCGGCGTCCAGCCCCCCGTGACCCCGACCGTGCCCGTGCCCCGGCCCCCGAGGAACCCGCTCTGTGCGCACAGAGGTGGCTGGGGGCCTCTGGAACGGCGGCCTGCAGAGAGGGTCGCCCCGCGGCCACCCAAGCCCACGCCGGCTGCCGCCGGATCCCTCGCCCCTGGTTGGCAGGCTGGGGACCGGACGGGCCGGAGGTGCGCGTCACAAGCGTCCCGGGTTGAAACCCCGGGGTCCAGCGCAGAGGCGGTGAAAATCCCCGGGCCACGGTTCCGTGACGTCGAGGCCCCTCCCAGGATGCCCCCCTCCCCCGGCACCCGCGCCGACCCCGGCCCGAGTCGTTCCGTGGCCGTTCCACGCGGCCCGAGGCCTTCAGGGGCCCCGCGCCGGCCTCGGCGCCGGCCTCCTTCTGAAGGCACCGTGGCCGCCTCCGGCCTCCCCGCGGCCCGCCCCGCACGCCCGCCGCTCTCCTCCAGGACGGGGACCTGCGGGGGGGGGGGACACCCCTCCGTCGGCCCGGGCGGCCTCTCCCCGCACTGCCATCCTGGCGCCGGCGCTCGGCCCGCGTCCTCTCCCCCCCTGGAGAACACGGCCCCGTCTGCCCCCCCGCGCGACGTCACCCTGTGCTCTTCATCCGGAGGGGCGAGGGTCTGCGGAGTCGCGTGACGCGTGTGCCCCGAGCGTGCACGCCCCGTGCCCCGCCTCCGTGCGCTCTGTCAGCCGCGCCCCCGACGGCCGCGTGCGCCCCGGGAATGGTGTTGCGGTTCCCCCTTTGTCTTCAGGGGCGGCCTCTCCTCCGTGGCGTTGGCTGTGTTTGTTGGTTTTCTGCCTCTCCCGTCGCGAGCTCTGTCCGCGCGTGCGCCCCTCTCCTCAGCTCCCCAGAGTACCTGGAGGGTCTGCTCGCTTGTCTTCCCACGGACCCGCCACGCTGGGTGATGCGGCCGCCTGGCACGCCGCCGTTTACACATCACCCTAGAGGAGCATCGTTCCTTCGGTCTGTGCCTCGGGTTTTAACGAGGACGGAGGCTCTCGCGCTTTGGGAGGGGAGATGAATAGCTCCGAAGCAGCTGCGTACGAGGCCTTTCTTGGGAAAATTGCCTTTAAATGTAGCATTTAAACAACTTCCTATTGAAACGTAATTTAATGCAGAAAAATGCTTGTGTCACAAGCGTGCAGTTGGCTGAACTTTTATAGACTGAGCACACCGAGAGAGCAACATCTGTAAAAACGTGGGACGTGATCAGACCCCAAACCTGGAACTGGGGGGGTGGTGGTGGAGGGATCTCAGGGGGGGAGTGTCTGGGAACGCCGGGGCTCCCCGGTGGCCAGGCCTACCTGGCCCCAGGGTGTCCGGGAGCCGGTGGAGGCTCTGGGCTCTGAATCTCCAAGGGGGGAGTCAGGCCGTGGGATGGGAAGGGGCCCCCAGCTGCCAGGCCCTGTGTCTTTCCCTGTGCCCGGTGACAAGGAGCAGGACGGCAGGATGGGGTTGTGGCGCGGAGGTTACAGCCAGGCCTCTCCACAAGCACCTGTGACATTAGTGACCTTGAGGACGTCCAGAGGGCACAACAACGGCGGAGGAAGCTCCCCAGGACCCATCGCCCAAAGCCCTCGCCCCTCACCACCACCCGCGGGGGAAGCAGACGGGGTTTCCCGCGCGCCGTGCCGGGAGCGGGGGGCAGGCGTGAAGCGTGGCTGGGCCGCTCTGGGCAGGCCCGTGGAGGCCGGGGCAGGTCCGTGGCAGGCTTCCCCCCCCCAGCCCTCCTCCGCCAGCGGCACCCCCAGCCCCGCCCTCCCCACACCTCTGTCCTCCCAGCTGCGCCTGCCCCCAGCCCCCAGCCCCCAGCCGGTCCTGCTCTTGGCCGAGGCCCTGTCCTGCCATCCCGTGCTGGGTCAAGAAGTCAGCCGTTTCTCACGTGGGTGTGTGTGTGTGTGTGTGTGTGTGCGCGCGTGGGTGTGTGTACAGTGTACCTGTGAACAAACACACGAGACCGTGTGTGTGGATGCATGTGTGTGTCAGCGTGTATGTGTGCGCGCGCATGTGGGTGCACATAGACGTGTGTGTGCATGTGCACCTGTGAACAAACACGTGTGTGCATGCGTGTGTCTGCATGTGTGTGCGTGCACGCATCTCCATGGCACAGTGTGTGCATGTGTGTCTGCGTGTGTGTGTGCACGCATCTGCATGCCACGGTGTGTGTAGGTGTGTGTGTGTGCGCGTGCGGGTATATGCACGTGTGTGTGCAGTTTTCCAGAGATCAGTGTGAAACTGGAATGTTCTGGAGCTGGAGGCCCCAGGACCTGAGCACCACGGCGACAAATGCGAACCATGCAAGGATTCCCCAGTTCTTGCAGGTGACGGGGCCGAGTGACGGCCACGGATTTCCCTGGGACGCTTCGCCCCCGCGCACGCCTCCTCCCCCCCCCCTTGGCGGCCGTGAGCCCTGTGGCCCCCGGGGGCCCCGGCCGCAGCCTCCGGGATGGGGGCGCCCGGCCCCGAGGGAGCGGCTTCGTCTTCTGGGAGGGACGGGTGACCCGGGACCGGGGCAGCCGCACTGGGACGCGGGAGGGACGCGGGGTCCCGGCGACGGCCGCCCGTGGGAGGGTGGGCCGCATCTGCTCCCGCTCCGTCCTCCGGGGGGGGGGGGCCTGGAGCTGCCGGCCGTCGGTGCCCCGCCGAGGGGGCCCCGCGCCCCAGCGCCCCTCCAGCCGGTCCCTGCCCTGCCCCCGGGGCCTCCTGCCCACCCTGCAGGTGTTCCGAGCGCTGGGGCCCCCGGGGGTGAGCGGGGGGGGGCAGCCTTGGGGGCTGTGGACCGGGTCTGGCCGGCCGTGGGCGCCGCGGCAGGTGCGCTGGGCATCGATCGGCACAGATTCCCGGTGACACGGGGCGGGGGGAGGGGTGGGTAGCGAGGCGCCCCAGAGAGGCAGGGCGGCCGGGGCCTTGCGGGGGGGGGGGGGAAGCGAGAGGTCAAAGGCAGATGCAGGGTGAGGAGGGGAGGAGGGGAGGGGGGACGGGGAGGCGCCCACCCCAGGGACCCACGGCTGGGAGACCCCTGGGAGAGGAGGCCGGCAGCTCCCGGAGGCGCCGGGGTGGGGGGCTCTCTGCGCCCTTGGAGCCGTGTGCCCGGGGCCTCCGCCCCCCCGCCCCCCCCCCCCCCGCCGGCGCTGTGCCCAGGGCATCCGCGCCCTGCGTGCCTTCCCGCCCAGTGCCCGGCGCACGCACAGCCCCCCCCCCCCCCCCCCCCGCGCCCTTGCGTGCGTTTCCTGGCTGGGTTTTTTTTTTTTTTTTTTTCTTTTTCATCTGCCCGTGCTTCCTGGTAAAAATGTTTCTTTTTCATAAAAGGAAACCTGACATTCATTTAGTTCTTTCATCACATTTGAGGGAACCAGACTGGGTTCTGTCCTATAATTAGGACTCTGGGCAGTTTGAGAAAGAAATAAACACATCTTCCTGAACGGTTTTTAAAGCGTTCACGGGAAAATGGCAGGGCAGGCAGAGACCCTCGGCCCCGGCCGGCGCGGGCAGCCTGGGGCGGGCTCCGGCGGCGTCTGGGCTTGAGCTGGGACGGGAACTCACGGCCCGCGGGATCCATCTGGAGCCCTGCCTTGGGGTGCCGGGCGTGACACCCCGCGAGTCTGGAGAGGCGCGGCTCCTCCTGCCGTCCCCGCAGGCTGGGCTCGGGCCGGGCGGAGGGGGTTCTGAAGGCGGGGTGGGCGGCAGCCCGCGGGGGAGGGGGAGGCCTCGGTCCGCGGAGCAGGGGCCCGGCCGGCCGCGCTCTCAGCGGAAGCAGCCTCGCGACGCAGACTCCGGGCCGCGGGGGCCGGCCTGGCCCCGGCACTGCGCACGCCCCGGGCTGTGGACACCGGTCAGCCTCGAGCGAGGCCGCGGGGAGGGAGAGCAGGTCAGACCGCTGCTGAGCTTCGCAGGGCGCCACGCGGGCCCCGTAGCCGCCGCGGTGATTGCACGCTCAGCACCGGCGTTTGGGACATGGAGTCTGGACGGCACGTCCTGCCCAGGGCCCCAGCAGAGCAGCCTCAGGCCCACAGGCCTGCCTGTCGCCCCGCCCCCCCCCGCCCCGGGTCTCCTCTGTGCCTTCCGCTCCTCTGCACACACAGAGAAGGCGGGCATCCTGGGACTCAGGACAGAGACCCCAGGCAGGCCCCCGTGGCCCCGGTGCCCCTAGGCCCGCGCCCAGGGCGGTCACACGCCTCTAGGAGAGGGGGCTTCCCAGGACAGCCCGGTCCGGGGGCTGGAGCAGAATCTCCTCTCTTCCGTTTCAGTGTCCTCCCCCAAGGGCGCGGCAGCCTCTCGGGGCCCGCAGCGGTGGTGGGCTGCGTGCGGGAGGCTGCGGGGGGGGGGGGGCAGCTGGACTCTGGCGGCTCCGGAGAGCAGCACGGGGGAAGTATCCTCCGAGGAGCAGAGATCTGTGTGCACGAGGAGAGGCCGGGATTCCGAGGGTGCGTGTGAGTGCACCCGGGTGTGAACACGTGAGAGCACGCGTGTATGCACGTGGAAGCAAACACGACGGAGCCACCTGCGCATGCACACACGAGTGTGGCAGGGTTGCAGGCACAGGCAGACGTGCACCCGTGAACTGCCTATGCACGCACGCACACGCGACGGTGATAGAACTGTGTGCACGTTGAGTGTGCACCTGGGAGTGAAGGGGTGGAGGAGCTGCCTGAGTGACTGTGAGAGAATTTTACACATATGCGTGCACATGAAAGTGAATGTGAGGGGTGTGTGTGTGCATGTGTGCACACATGGTGTGAACAGGTGACCAAGAGTCTTCACACAAGGGTGCATCCGAGTGTGAAAGTGTAGAGTATGCATGAGTGTGCATGCGGATGTGGACACCCTTGGGAGTGTGCAGAAGCCCTAAGTGTGAGCTCAGGACACACCACTCTGCAGTGCAAGGTGTTGTCACCTCTGTGCGCTGGCACCTGGGTCCCCGAGAGCAGCGGCTGCGAGGCCCTGCCCGCCCCCCGGCCCCCGCGGGCCCCGCCTGCCCCGCCCCCCGGCCCCCACGGGCCCCATCCACCCCGCCCCCCCGGCCCCCGCGGGCCCCGCCCACCCCACCCCCCGCCCCCGCGGGCCCCGTCCGCCCCGCCCCCCATCCCCCGCCCACCCTGCCCGCCCCGCCCCCCCTGCGGGCCCCACCCCCCCGCCCCCCACCCCCACCCCCCGCCCTGCCCGCACCCTCGCTCTGGTGTTCATTCCGAGGCTCAGCACCAGGCTGCTTCGTGGAATAAGCCGCTCACCCATAGGTGCGGGGGAGAAAACGAACGGAGCTCGCGCCCCGGGAAGGCCCGGCGAGCCTGACGGAGGAAGACCTGGACTGGGGGGCCCGGGGGGCCCCACGCCCCCTGCCCGTCGGGTGACTCGGCTGCCTTCCTCCTCCTCCTCCTCCTCACCATGGCAGATTCAATGAGAATGATGGCGGCAGGAGCGGCTGGTCACGGGCGCAGAGCCCCGCGGGCTCCACCAGCCTCCGTGCTTATAGAGATGGCCTGCGTTCGTCAGTCGTGGTGTTGAACTCGGGGCCTGGGCGACGTCCCCCAGCTCCCAGGCTCGAGGCCAGCCCTCCGGCACTTGGGGTTTCTGGTGGTTTCTTCATGGAAGATGAGCGTCTCCGGGACTGTCCTGCCTGGGCTGGCTTTGAACCACTGTCTTCCGAGCAGGGACGTAGGGAAAGTCTCCTCTGCCTCCGTGTCCAGCTGTGCCCCGTGGACATGCCCCCCCCACAACCCCCCCCCAGCCCCAGGGACCACCCGACCCTCCCTTCAACTGGCTTCTTAAAGGGGCAGTGCCCGTGTCCCCCCGGGAAGGTTAGAAGAGGTTTCCAGCCCGGCCGCTTGGCACCGGCTTCTTCCCACTCCACAGGCGAGGAGGTGCTGAGAAGACGGCGGCAAAGAACAGCGGCGCGTGGACACCTTGCTGGGAATCAGCGCGGCCCGCGGGCAGCTCCAGCGGCCAGGCCGAGGGGACACGGCGCTGGAAAGAGGGCGTTGTACTCAGACTCCGCACCGGTGCTCCGCCTCGGGCGCCGTCGTCCACCTGACCAGCGTGCCGCCCTTCCGGGGTGTCTGCCAGGCGTTTCGGGAGGGATTCATTAATCCGGCGCCAGGCCCTGACTGGACGGGAGCGTGAGCCAGGCCCTCAGGCACCCCCCCCTTCTCGCTCACTGCTGCTGCTCCCGCCGGTCACGAGATGAGCGACTGCTCCAGCGCGCTGACGGCCTGAAAGGGCTGACCCCACGGGCAGAGTGCGTCCTCCCTTGCTCCCGGGCTGTGTCCTCCCGGAGCTGTGACCGGCAGCGGGCGGGGTGTCCGGCGGGACGGCGGGGACCCCGTCTCGTTCCGCGCGCTCGGTGGCCGGGGAGCCGGAGGGGGGCACGGGCGGTTTCCGTCTCCGGCCGCCTCTCCCACGCCGCCTGGCCCGGAAATCCCGAGCGTGCATTTCCCGCACGAGCCCTGGGAAGCCGTGGGGCCCAGAGCCGCGCGGGCGGAGGGGGGTGGCCCGGCCGCCGAGTCCGGCCGCCCGTGCCGTCGGGTGGGGCGGTGCTGGGGCCCCGGGGCGCCGTGGCGGGGGCCCGGCTCGTCCCCCTCGTTCGGCCCGGGCGGGTCCCTCCAGGTGGCACACCGACTTCCACGCACCCCCGTCTCCGTCGGGAGGAGATGGAGGGGAGGGGAGGGGGAGAATGATGAAGAGGGCGACACGGGTCAGGAGGCGTGCTGCCCCTACCTGACTTCCGGACTGAAATCGCTACACACGACTCCTTAACAAAACGAAACACACACAAAGGATCCGTTCTCGCAGACAGACACTGTGGACCAAAGCCTCCTGGTACGGCGAGTCCGGGATTATTTTTGAAAGGACCTCGGTGAGCGAGGAGGCGTTTATTTCCCCCAGCCACTTCTATGCGAGTCAGCAGCGTGGATGCTGCAGCCCCCCCCCATGGCGATGGCGTCGGTCACTGCAAGCCCAGGACCCCCTGGGGCAGCGCGGGACGCAGTGGGCCCTTGGAGGCGCTCACCACGGCCAAGACGTCACGCGTCTGTACTGCGGTTTGTGGGATATATGCGTCTCTATGTCCATACACGTGTGCACGCGTGTGTACATGCTGTCTGCATGCGTGTTTAAAGTCCGGGGCTGCAGGCCTGGGAGAGCCTCCGCGTTCCGTCTGCAGACCACTGAGTGGCCGCCGGGCCCAGGGACCCTGGCTTCAGGGTCAGCACTCAGCGGAGCAGCTCAGCGCCTCCGTGGGCCTGGCCCTGCCCCGCCCCTGGGCGTGGGAACGGGCATCCTTCGGGGTCTGCTGCACTGCAGGCTGCCGAGCGCTGCAGAGGGGACCCCTCCCGCTCCCCTGATGGCAAGAGCTCGTGGGGAGGCCAGGCAGGGAGGCCGGAAGTGGCCAGGGAGGCTGAGGCGGTGCCTGCAGCTGTGGGAGGGCGTGGTGGAGGCCGTGTCTGCAGCCGTGGGAGAGCGTGGTGGAGGCCGTGTCTGCAGCGTGGAGGGCGTGGTACAGGCCGTGTCTGCAGCGTGGAGGGCGTGGTACAGGCCGTGTCTGCAGCGTGGAGGGCGTGGTACAGGCCGTGTCTGCATCGTGGAGAGCGTGGCTGAGGCCGTGTCTGCAGCGTGGAGAGCGTGGCTGAGGCCGTGTCTGCAGCGTGGAGAGCGTGGTACAGGCCGTGTCTGCAGCGTGGGAGGGCGTGGTACAGGCCGTGTCTGCAGCGTGGAGAGCGTGGCTGAGGCCGTGTCTGCAGCGTGGGAGGGCGTGGTACAGGCCGTGTCTGCAGCGTGGAGGGCGTGGCTGAGGCCGTGTCTGCAGCGTGGAGGGCGTGGTACAGGCCGTGTCTGCAGCGTGGAGAGCGTGGCTGAGGCCGTGTCTGCAGCGTGGGAGGGCGTGGTACAGGCCGTGTCTGCAGCGTGGAAGGGCGTGGTACAGGCCGTGTCTGCAGCGTGGGAGGGCGTGGTACAGGCCGTGTCTGCAGCGTGGAGGGCGTGGCTGAGGCCGTGTCTGCAGCGTGGCTGAGGCCGTGTCTGCAGCGTGGAGGGTGTGGCTGAGGCTGTGTCTGCAGCGTGGGAGGGCGTGGCAGAGGCCGTGTCTGCAGCGTGGGAGGGTGTGGCTGAGGCCGTGTCTGCAGCGTGGAGGGCGTGGCTGAGGCCGTGTCTGCAGCGTGGGAGGGCGTGGTGGAGGCCGTGTCTGCAGCGTGGGAGGGCGTGGTACAGGCCGTGTCTGCAGCGTGGGAGGGCGTGGCGGAGGCCGTGTCTGCAGCGTGGAGGGCGTGGTCCAGGCCGTGTCTGCAGCGTGGGAGGACATGGCGGAGGCCGTGTCTGCAGCGTGGGAGGGCGTGGCAGAGGCCGTGTCTGCAGCGTGGGAGGGCGTGGCAGAGGCCGTGTCTGCAGCGTGGGAGGGCGTGGCAGAGGCCGTGTCTGCAGCGTGGGAGGGTGTGGCTGAGGCCGTGTCTGCAGCGTGGGAGGGCGTGGCTGAGGCCGTGTCTGCAGCGTGGAGGGCGTGGTACAGGCCGTGTCTGCAGCGTGGAGGGCGTGGCTGAGGCCGTGTCTGCAGCGTGGTGGAGGCCGTGTCTGCAGCGTGGGAGGGCGTGGCTGAGGCCGTGTCTGCAGCGTGGTGGAGGCCGTGTCTGCAGCGTGGGAGGGTGTGGCTGAGGCCGTGTCTGCAGCGTGGGAGGGCGTGGCTGAGGCCGTGTCTGCAGCGTGGGAGGGCGTGGCTGAGGCCGTGTCTGCAGCGTGGGAGGGCGTGGTGGAGGCCGTGTCTGCAGCGTGGGAGGGCGTGGTGGAGGCCGTGTCTGCAGCGTGGGAGGGCGTGGTACAGGCCGTGTCTGCAGCGTGGGAGGGTGTGGCTGAGGCCGTGTCTGCAGCGTGGGAGGGCGTGGCTGAGGCCGTGTCTGCAGCGTGGGAGGGCGTGGCTGAGGCCGTGTCTGCAGCGTGGGAGGGCGTGGTGGAGGCCGTGTCTGCAGCGTGGGAGGGCGTGGTGGAGGCCGTGTCTGCAGCGTGGGAGGGCGTGGTACAGGCCGTGTCTGCAGCGTGGGAGGGCGTGGTACAGGCCGTGTCTGCAGCGTGGAGAGCGTGGCTGAGGCCGTGTCTGCAGGTTGGAGGGCGTGGCGGAGGCCGTGTCTGCAGCGTGGTGGAGGCCGTGTCTGCAGCGTGGGAGGGCGTGGCGGAGGCCGTGTCTGCAGCGTGGGAGGGCGTGGTACAGGCCGTGTCTGCAGCGTGGAGAGCGTGGCTGAGGCCGTGTCTGCAGCGTGGAGAGCGTGGCTGAGGCCGTGTCTGCAGGTTGGAGGGCGTGGTACAGGCCGTGTCTGCAGCGTGGGAGGGCGTGGCGGAGGCCGTGTCTGCAGCGTGGAGAGCGTGGTACAGGCCGTGTCTGCAGCGTGGGAGGGCGTGGTACAGGCCGTGTCTGCAGCGTGTGAGGGCGTGGCGGAGGCCGTGTCTGCAGCGTGGAGAGCGTGGTACAAGCCGTGTCTGCAGCGTGGGAGGGCGTGGTACAGGCCGTGTCTGCAGCATGGAGAGCGTGGTACAGGCCGTGTCTGCAGCGTGGGAGGGCGTGGTACAGGCCGTGTCTGCAGCGTGGGAGGGCGTGGTACAAGCCGTGTCTGCAGCGTGGGAGGGCGTGGTACAGGCCGTGTCTGCAGCATGGAGAGCGTGGTACAGGCTGTGTCTGAAGCGTGTGAGGGCGTGGTACAGGCCGTGTCTGCAGCGTGTGAGGGCGTGGCGGAGGCCGTGTCTGCAGCGTGGAGAGCGTGGTACAAGCCGTGTCTGCAGCGTGGGAGGGCGTGGCTGAGGCGTGTCTGCAGCGTGGAGAGTGTGGTAGCTCACTGAGTTTCCCTTTGCTCGGCTCCAGCCCTGGAAAGGAATTGCATGTCCAGCAAAGACGTCTGCAGAGGTGGGGAGCGGCGCTCCCACGCAGGGGCAGGGCACGGCTCCACCTGGGAGCCACTTGTGCTGTGGAACCAGAAAAGGTCAGGGGCTGTGGGGGGAGGCGGGGGCTGCACCTCTGTAAACCCCCATGCCAAGCACACTTCCCAGCCGTGTGGAGCACGGAAGATCACTGCTGCCTGGGGCTCGCAGGGCACCTGGTTATTGTCAGGTTGCAGCTTTGTGGGGTGAACACGGGGCATGTCTGCTAATTCCTAGCAGAGGGGCCTGGAGCCCAGGGGAGAGTGGGAAACCCAGCCCCCAATGCTGGCGGTGAGGTGCACCACCGAGCCACTGCCGCCTTCACCAGAGCAACCCTGCCCGTGCCGGTGGTCTGTGCGGGGGGGGGGCCTCCCGGAGGACCCCGCCGCTGTCCCTTCTCGGAATGCTTCTCCTGGATGAGATTTACCAGGTACACCCCATGTCTTGGACCCTTGGGATGTTTTCCGAGGCCACCCTCTGTCCTCTGCTCTCTGGAGGAGATGATCTTCCAGAAGAGGCCGCCCCGCCCATCTGATTCCAGAATCCACGACAGGAGGCTGGAGTACCGGGGCCCACGTAGAATCCACGACAGGAGGCCACGGCAGTGGGGCCCACATGGAATCCACGACAGGAGGCTGGAGCAGCAGGCCCACGTGGAATCCACGACTGGAGGCCACGGCACTGGGGGTCCACGTGGAATCCACGACAGGAGGCCACGGCAGTGGGGCCCACGTGGAATCCACGACTGGAGGCCACGGCACTGGGGCCCACGTGGAATCCACGACAGGAGGCCAGGGCAGCGGGGCCACTCCAGTACAGAATCACCCTGTGAGGCACCGTGGAGCCCCACGCAGAATCAGGCTGCCAGCAACATGCAGATCGCAGCTGACAGACTTCTGAGGATGGGTCTATTACGAATGATTGAGTTTTGTATTGTTTTGCCAACTCCCAAACAAACGAACAGATCCATTTGGAATTTGTTTTTCTTTGTTTTTGTTTAATAAACCAGCAATCATATACCATGTGAGATAATGGGACGGTTGAACGCAGACTTGAATTATTTTATTTTATAGAGTCTTAATTAGATTTGTAATGCGAAGCTCCTAAGTACCAAATGTTTGCTTAGATTTAATGAGACCTGTTCCGGAGTGCGAGAGATTGTAATTGTCCCATTAACACAACAATGATCCATATTGCCGAGCTTGGCATAGATCAGGTTATAAAAGCAGCTCGTGATGGCCCGGGAAGACTCCAGCGCTGCTCCTTGCGTCTCCGCTCGGCCGCTGCGTTTCCTCTGCCTGCCCCCCTGCCAGGGAGCCCGCGCTGGGCACGTTGAGCGGTTTACTGTCCAATCTGAGGGGAAGCGGCCCCATCAGCTGTGGCCAGGCCGACAGGAGGCCCCTGGCTCAAAGCCACCTCTTCGGCCCCGTCACCCGCCCCGCCGCAGCCGGGCCTTCCCAGGAGCCCGCGGGCAGAGGCTGGCAAGCCCAGGGACACCTGCGGAGGGGAAACCCTGTTCTGAGGTGGGTCCTGTGTGTGAATCACAACGAAGATTGCCTAAAGCACTAGGCCTGTGAGTCACCCGCTGGTGTGGAGGTGAGCCGGGGTCCCCCACAGTGACAAAGAGGTACCTGTGCACTCCCCAAGGCCAGAGCTGCTGACTGGGGAGCTGCTTCGACGGCACAAGGCTCCGGCTTGGGTGCCGAGTGCGGACAAGGTCAGGAACCTGACACACAAGGAGGGAACCTGCCCTTTCCCCGGGCTGCTCTTGTCCTCAGCAGGAGGGGGGGCACCGTCCTCTTCCTCCCTGCAGCCCTGGCCTCGTCGGTTTACACGACAACACAACCACACGCTGGTGACTTCTTCTTCTGCAGGCCAGAAATCAAGCCAAGCTGCAGCAGACTCAGCGCTGGTCACCGGGACAGCCTCTCACAGACGGCGTCCGCTCCGTGAGTGCTGCTGGGCTAAGCTCCCTCCGCCTGGCTCCCTCCAGCTTGCTCGCTGTGTGTCTGCACCAGAGGGACGGTCAGGCCTCGGAGAAGGGGTATTTTGAAATGCTGATGATGGAGAGAAGAGGCCTGGACTCGGGACCCGCAACCAGGACCCTGCCCTCCACCATGCTCTGGCCCAGGTGGGCCCCCACTTTCTTCTCAGCTGGAGCCAGCAAGGCCAAGTGTGCACATCTTTTGTGGTTCTGGCGAGGGGAAAGAACTATGTCTGCAAACAAAATGCTCCCCAACACAAACCGGGAACACCGGGTAACCAGAGGAGACGATTACATTTGCTCTGTCAAAGATATGCAAGGAACTGAGTCGCTTGTAAATGTCAGCGGCAAACTTGTCTGAAAAGTTAGTGCAAGAGCTGTAATCAACGTGATACAAGGTATAACAAGAAGACAAAAGAAGCAGTCAGAAACTAAGGACGTTAAACAAAGAGACAAACAGCTAACCATTCGCCTGCAAATGGCATGGTTTAGAGTCGCTGTCTAAACAATGCCGAGCCTTAGGAAAAAAATTGCTGATGCCTGACAGGGAGAGGCTCGTTGCTAGAATGTGCTTAGCCCAGAGGAGTCGGAAAGGTCCCTGTGCCCAGTGAGGCTGGGAAAGCTAAACCAGAGGTTGTTGATCTGCCTGGAAGCTGCCCCAGTTACTCAACAGCCCGAGCAGAGCCCTGGGACACCCAGGAGACATCGGAGCCCAGCCTTCCTCTCCGCCCTCCCCAGATGGGGTGGCGGAGACCCCAGCACGCCCGTCCCTGGCCCTCAGACGCCCGGGGGGAACAGACCCTCTTCCTGACCAGGTGCATCCTGAGCCCGGCGTGCAGCCCCCTGGAGTGGTGACCCCAGCTCTAGTGTGGTGGGTTGTGACCACGCAGCTGGTCCCTCGGGGACCTCGGCTTTCTTCTGGGCAGGACCCCGGGGCTTGGTGTTGCCACTGTTATTCCAGGGGGAGCTGGAACCAGTGGGTGTCATCTGCCTTCGGAGCCCCTGCCTGGAATTTCTGGCTGGTTGGAAGGGCAGTGCCCTCAGGCTCGTGTGCACTCTGGGGAAGGACTCCTCCTCCTCCTCCTCCTCCCCCTCCTCCTCCTCCTCCTCCTCCTCCTCCCCTCCTCTTCCTCCCCTCCTCCTTCCCCTCCTCCCCCTCCTCCTCCTCCTCCCCCTCCTCCCCCTCCTCCTCCTCCTCCCCCCTCCCCCTCCTCCTCCTCCTCCCCCTCCTCCCCCTCCTCCCCCTTCTTCTCTCCTCTCCTCCTCTCCTCCTCCTCCTCTTCCTCTCCTCCTCTCCTCCTCTCCTCTCCTCCTCCTCCTCCTCCCCTCCTCCTCTTCCTCCTCCTCCCCTCCTCCTCTTCCTCTCCTCCTCCTTCTCCTCCTCCTCCTCCTCCTCCCCTCCTCCTCTTCCTCCTCCTCCCCCTCCTCCTCTTCCTCTCCTCCTCCTTCTCCTCCTCCTCCTCCTCCTCCTCCTCCTCCCCCCTCCTCCTCCTCCTCCCCCTCCTCCCCCTCCTCCCCCTCCTTCTCCTCCTCTCCTCCTCTCCTCCTCCTCCTCTTCCTCTCCTCCTCTCCTCCTCTCCTCCTCCTCCTCCCCTCCTCCTCTTCCTCCTCCTCCCCTCCTCCTCTTCCTCTCCTCCTCCTTCTCCTCCTCCTCCTCCTCCTCCTCCCCTCCTCCTCTTCCTCCTCCTCCCCTCCTCCTCTTCCTCTCCTCCTCCTTCTCCTCCTCCTCCTCCTCCTCCTCCTCCCCTCCTCCTCTTCCTCCTCCTCCCCTCCTCCTCTTCCTCCTCCTCCTCCTCCTTCTCCTCCTCCTCCTCCTCTTCCCCTCCTCCTCCCCCTCCTCCTCCTCCTCCCCTCCTCCTCCTCCTCCCCCTCCTCCTCCTCCTCCTCCTCTTCTTCTCTTCCTCCTCTCCTCCTCCTCCTCCTCCTCCTCTCCTCTTCCCCCCCCCCCCGGGCGTCAGGCCCAGTGCCAGCCCAGGAGCCGCCTCCCTCGTGTGGCTGTGGGCTTGGGTGAGCGCGGGTGGGCTCCGGCTCTCCGTCTTCCCCTCTACGGCCGGGAGGGACGGGGGGGGGGGCTCGGGACAGTCCAGTCGCAGGGGCAGAGCAGGCTGCTTGCTGGGCGCCGGAGGCACAGCCGTGCTCCCCGTTGTGGGTGCCCACTTCCGTACCAGGCCCCGGGCGCGGTGGGAGCTGAGGGCCGGCCATGCCCCTCCCGCTGCAGGGGGCCCGGCCCGGCTCACGGCGGACCCCGCCTCTGTCCTGATCGTTGGGCTGGTCCCGGGTTGGGAGCCGTCTGCAGGCCACCTCTAGTCTGTCTGGCCACGGCTCAGGAACCTTCCATGGTATTCTGTAGACACAGCCACTGAGACGTCGCCTCCTCCGGCGACATCTTTGAAGGACAGGGCTCTGGGGAGGGCAGCCACGGCCGGAAGCATGCAGGGGAGGGGCACGAGTGAGCTTGCCCCGCGTGGGTCCCGTCCCCTAGGCGGGAATCCCAGCAGCCTTTGCGCGGCGGGCACAGGGCTCCCGTGGGGGCTGGGCAGAGCGCGCTCCCACGCAGGGCTGGCCGCCGCGCGGACACGGTGTGCGGCTGGGGCACGGGGGCTGGGCAGGGGGAGTGGCCGGGTCCTGCCCCTGCCCCCTGCCCCCTGCCCCCACGCTGGGGATGGGCCAGGTAGGGAGCCAGCGGGCCTTTGGCTGAGGAGCACTGAGAGAAGATGCTGGTACAACCCCCCCCCCCCCCGCCCCACAGCCCGTGTCTGTGTTGGGCCGGAGCCGCCTCTGCCCACCGCCCTCTGCATCTCCAAGCCGGCCCGGTGTGCGCCCCGTTCCCGCCCTTCCTCCTCCCGTCTGCCATCCCTTGCTGGATTCGCCCACGAGCGTCGGTCAGCTCCAGCTGGGACTCGGCCTCACCAGAGTCGCCACCGGACAGGTGGCAGATTGAGCAGGTCTCAGGCCGTTCTGAGTCCTGACAGCCCCCCAGCACAGGGAGGGAGACCCGGGAAGGGGTGGGGGCCCCGGGGAGGGAGCCACCGGCCCCTCGCTCGCTGGCGCGCCCTGCCTGACCGTCCGTCCCCGGCTTGGACCCTGCAAGCATGGTGCCAGTCTGCCTCGTGCAAGCGCCGGGTGCCAGCGAGACAGGGGTGCGCTGTCTGTCCCCACGCCACGGCCCGCAGGTGCGCTGCCACCGAAGGTGGGACGGGACCTGGGCCTCGTCTGCAAGGTCCACAATGCCCGAACATGCCTCCCCTGCCAAGAACCAGAAAACACAACCCCAGCAAGAAAGACAGTCCACGGGTGTCAGCATCACGGTGACGCGGGCACTGGATAAGTTAATGTCATTTTTCATTTTCAACTTGTATTTATTGTTTGCTTCTGTACCTTGGCGTGGGTTTTGATATCCATGTTTATTATTTTATGTAAATATTTAACTTTTATCTTTTACTATTTTTAAGTATTTGTACAAAAGAGTTTGAACTACGCATGTCAGTTGACAAGTAAGTGCATCTTGGTCAATGTCTGCACTGTCTGCCTGTCTGCCCTGTCT